>NC_071657.1:61158585-61486512 GCF_014839835.1 Dryobates pubescens | reverse complement strand
TGTCATCAACAGTAGTGCCAAAAGTCTAAGAGTGGCAGCCCTTTAAATTACTTAGCCACAGTATTTCACTGCTCAAGTTGGGTAATAGATCCAGGATCAACAGGCTTTACTTATTTCTTGGAAATACACGAGAGAGTGGGGCTCTGGGCTTCACACCTGGCAGATAGATTGCTGAGACTGCTGGAGCTGACCAAGGCTTTGTTCTCTTTTTCTGCCTACCAGCTGCACCTGTGAAGGAGGCTGCATAAATATTTCCTGCACCAGTGAGTGCTAGTGGTGAGGACAGAGCATTGATTTGTCCCTACAGTCTGTAGAGTCACCACCAAATAAAAGCAGGACAACGGGAAATGGAACCAGAATATAATGATTCAACCAGCTGAAATTCTAACTCAAGTAGCAGTGACACTTATAGTCATCATGAAATTCTGTTTTTAGGAATTTAGCCAAATTTCTCTCTTAGTTTGTTAGCAGAAACAGATCTTTGAATCCTATAACAGAAGCAGATAAATTCTGAATTAGTAAATGAATGGTTATAGTTCTGAAATAACACTCAGTTCCATATGGCCTAACAATTTGTCTGGAAAGTGGTTGATAAAAATCTTAGACACAGAAGAGGAAATTGTTACTGGTTTCTTGCTCAATTAATTTTGCTTTCAGCACTGCCTCAGATAATGTTCATACATTGCCCACTGAAGAATTCCATCTCTCCTTCTCAGAGATAAGCATACACACAGCCAAGATGTTCTCATGAAAGATTGAAGTCCCTTCCCATATGTTATGAAATATCCCTGTCACGAATGAGCAGCAGAGACATTACATAAAATTTTAGTAAGTTATTTATGTACAAACTATGCCACAAACTATTTACAGTCGCTATTTACAGGTACCAGTATTCAGTTGGAAGAACTATCTCTACAGAATGCATATATATGGGCACTTTAACAGTTTAAATTAATTAGGGAATTTAGAAATCTAGAAATGAAACTAATTTGGAGAGAGGCAGGGGCGTAGAGGGGAGGGCACCTGTCAGTGACCAGCAAACCCACAAAACAGAGCGGTTTGGCACAAATCTTGACAGAAACTTCATAAGGAAATATTTGGTTTACTCACGAACAAAGAACTTTTGCGGAATCTCTCCTTGGTACTGCATTTATAGTCCAGAAATTGCAACTCGGATGTGCCTTAACAAGGGAGGGATTAAAGCTGGTTATAGACCGCCTCCTTAAAGATGGAACCTTGCGTGTCCCTGCATAACACCCCCATACTACCAGTAAAGAAAGAGGATGGAACTTACAGGTTGGTGCAGGACATGTGGGAGGTGAATAAGAGAACCATAACTCGTTTTCCTGTAGTTTCTAATCTTTACACATTGTTGGGTCACATACCTCCAAGGCATAATGGATGCCTTTTGGGCCTGCCCATTAGCTGAAAACAGTAGAGATATCTTTGCCTTTGAATGGGAAGATCCAGTCACCAGGAGAAAGCAACAATTGAGGTGGACCAGATTGCCCCAAGGTTTTACAGAGTCTCCAAATCTATTTGGTCAAAACTTGGAAAAATTATTATTGTCATTTCCACAGGAAAAGGATGTTTTAATCACCCAATATGTAGATGATCTATTAATCTCAGAAGAAGGGGCAACTGAAATTAGAAGGACTACCATAAACCTCTTGAATTTCCTAGGAAATTTGGGATTAAGGGTATCTAAAACAAATTACAATTTATGGAACCTGAGGTTAAGTATTTAGGACAATGGTTAAGTAACGGAGCTAGGAAGATAGATCCCAAAAGAGTAAAATGGATTGTATCTCTTCAAGCCCCTAAAACAAAGAGACAAATCAGAAGATTATAAGGATTATTGGGACATTGTAGATTATGGATCAAGGGATATAGTCAGTTAGTTAAGCTTTTATATGAAAAATGAGTAAGAATGATAACTTCATTTGGACAGGGGACGATGAGGAGAAATTTGAAACAATTAAACTGGCTTTGACTACTGCTCCAGTTTTGAGCCTCCTGAACCAAAAAGCAGAAAAATGGCTGATTCTAGAATTTTAAAATATGAAGCAATATTGATTGATGGCCCAGATTTAACAATCTCCACTAGCAAAAGTTTAAATCCAGATCAATTTTTATATGGAGAACCTACTGAACCTTTAGCACACAATTGTCTGGAGGTTATCCAACACCAGACAAAGAGAAGGGAAGATTTATTTGAACAGGAATTACCATAAGGGGAGAAATATTTTGTGGATGGGTCCTCATGGTGTGTAAATGGGAAAAGCTTATTGGGGTATGCAGTAATTGATGGGCTAAGAATGGAAAAGATTGAAAAAGGGAGATTACCTTATCACTGATCAGCCCAAAATTGTGAATCATATGCACTGAATCAGGCTTTGGACCTTTTAATGAATAAAGTGGGAACCATATATAAAGACTCTAAGTATGCTTTTGGAATAGTTCATACATTTGGAAAAATTTGGGAAGAAAGGGGGATGTTAAATTCAAAAGGGAAAAACTGGATTTGTGAAGCACTGATCAGGGAAGCCTTAGAGGCATTGAAATTACCAGAAGAAATAGCAGTGGTTCCTGTAAAAGGACATGAGAAGGGAACATCACTAATCATTAGGGGAAACAGCTGACAGTGAAGCTAAGCAAGCAGCAGAAGTAAGAGAGGAAAGGGTTCTCCATGTAAAGGTAGTGACATAAGGTGAACAGGAGAAATCACCAGTATTCACTCCTATGGAGGAACAGGCACTTCAAAAGATAGGGGGAAGGAAAGATGATAAAGGGGTCTGGAAATTAGAGGATGGGAGACAATTGATTTCAAAAGCCTTAGCCCAAAAATTTGTCAAGTGATTATACCTTAACACCCATTGGGGAACAAGAGCTTTGTGTCACCATTTCCTACAGGATTATGGCTGTATTGGAGTTTACAAGACAGCTAGGCAAATGAAATGCCTAGTATGTCAAAAAGTAAGTAAGAGAGTCATGAGACAGGTTCCATGTGGGGGATGTACCATATCCTTAAGGAACTACCTCAAATTAACACATGGAAATACCTCCTAGTTCTAGTGGATCATTTGACACATTGGGTAAAAGCTGTGCCAATCTTTAGAGCAACCACCAATGTAGTAACTAAAGTGATATTGGAAGAAATAATTCCCAGATATGGGTTGGTGAACTGGATAGATTCTGATCAAGACACTCATTTTACATCAAAGGTGGTCTAACAATTAATAGACAGTTGGGCATACACTGGAAACTTCATACCCCCTGGCACCCACAGAGCTCAAGGAGAGTAGAAAGAATGAACCAAACTCTGAAACAAACCCTCATCAAATTAATGATTGAAACCCACATGACATGGGTTAAGTGCCTACCTTTGGCCCTGCTCTGGATCAGGACACAGCTGAGATCTGATGTTGGTGTATCACCCTATGAAATGATGTTTGGGTTACCTTATTTACAAGGCAGGAAGGAAACAGCTAATTATGAATTGGGGGACAAAACCATTAGAAATTATGTGATGATAATTGGGAGAACTTTACAACATTTAGGGGCTCAAGGAGTGTTATCTCAATCAGTTCCTTTAGATTTCCAAATTGACAAATTTAAACCAGGAGACTGGGTTATGATGAAAGTGTGGAAAGAACAAACACTTACACCTGAATGGGAAGGTCCCTTTCAGGTCTTGTTTACCACAGAGACTGCAGTATGGATAGCCAAGAAAGGATGGACACATGCAGCCAGAGTTAAAGGACCTGTGAATCCACCCACCAAATGGACTGTGGTACCCCAAATGAAGGACCTAAAGATGGTCATGAGATGAGTTCCAGCATCAGAATAGGAGTGGTAATGGTCCTTGCCTGAAAACATAACAAACAAGAAACAAGTCAGGAAGGGAAATTGATAAAACCTCCCTGGACAAAGGGACATAATCCCAGCAGAGTATTGGTGGGGATTGAAGGAGGCAAGACTGGGTAGACCTCTGTAATTGACACGAAGAAGATCTAGAACCATGGCTGTGGGCAGCAACCTCATAGGCCATGTAAATGGAATTGCAAGTCAAACTGGACTCCTAATTCCTGGGATTAACCACTCAGAGGGAGAAAGTTGTCACCCAGACCTTGGTATATATACTATACTCACTCACTGTGTCCATACACAGTGGTACCTATTAAAGTAAGAGAGGAAATATTCTCAGGCAAGGAACATCAGTTGTTATCCCACTCCTTTTACCAGGAAGTTGAAATTAGAGTCTTTTTGCTTGTTATAGAATTGTGGCCAGGTTATGTAACTGTTCCCACACATACATTTGAAACAGGTGAAATGGTGGAACTTGGAGGGGAGAGGACACACACATGACTAAAAGGCATCCTCTTGGAAGGATTTCTTAGGTTATTATGGCTCAAGCCAAATATAGTAAAAAGAAGGGGAGGGATTATGAGAAATTGTTATATTTGGCTTTCAGAAGGGGACAGTGGGTGCCGGTGGGTGCCGGCATTGCTGGGGACCAAAAGGTTCAATCCTTAAGATGATTGGCTGGTTGTAGTCTGTGTTGTGTAGGATGTGTATTGGGAGAGAAATGGATGGAGGATGAGGCATCAAGATGTCTGAAGACTGGTTAAGTCAAGACTGCAAACCTTTGTCCTAGCCCTGTCCTAGCCAGCAACAGGCAGGACTGGAAATGTAGGGGGTGGGAACATGGTTGGCAAATGTAAAGGGATTTGTGGAGGTATTTACGAATATGTATGTTTGACATCTATATAAGCTCAACTCGTGTTGTTATGGTGTGCCTCTCGTGAATCTGCTATGCACCCAGTGCTGTTTTGCCTTTATTTTATAATAAACTGTATTTAAAATTTAGCAGTGAGCTCATTTCTCACAGAATTCTTCGTAAGTCTTAATACAAAAAAGATTTGCTGAAGATTTTATTTTCCTGCACGGTGGTACAAAAAAGGATCAGAGTATTTAGGATACAGTTTCTGTGTTATGTAACCCTTGTAACTAAGACTGTATTTTTTCCCTCCTATAGTGGAAAGTACTTTCATTGATAGACACAGGAATATGGTTACATGCAATCCTGACTGAGAAAGCTGTGTGGTAATCTGATGATAAAATCTAAAGAAATTTTACCTATTGACAAAATGAATAATTACAACAAGAATATTTAAAACTTTAACTTCATAACATTCCAGAAAGAGAATCCTTTAAGCAAATCTGTCTGCATTACACCCTTTTACTATCAATGAACCTAGATAAATAAATAACCCAGCATTAAACACATGATGGTTCACCTCAAGTGAACAAGCAGTCTTCAGCATGGAACTCTGTGGTTTGGCTCCTTTGTGGAAGTAGAAATTACAACAGCTTTTGAAAGCATAAAATATCTTTTCACACAGGTAAATTAGGTCCTGAAATTAAAAGGAACATTCAGTGGAATGTATTCCATCCAAAGTCACCAACCATATAAGGCAGTGGACATAAGTAAATAAAATAGCAGGACAGAGGATTTCACTTCCCTTTTAAAGCTTCAGTTTAGTGAATTAAAAATTATATTCAAACATTAAAGCCATCCCAGAAAATGTTCTTCTTTCTTACTCATGGATCAAGCTCCCACTGGACTTAATTGATGATCCATCACAGTACCCCACTACAATCTTGTCCAGCTCTTCTGCAGATGAGAAGGCTCCAGCACAATGGCTGTGGCCAGGTGAGATGCACAAAACAGACTGCAGGCACTGAACTTTGTATTTTCTGCTCAGATGATGCATAAACAAAGGCTGGTGAGAAGCCAGGACTGCTGAATTGGTAAAGATGTAGACCTACCTGCCCAGGCCTATATTCATGTACATTGTGTGGTCAGAAGGAAATCACAAGCTTTTCCTGCTGCTATGCATCAGACACCGTTATTATTCAAAGCATGAGTTCACCTGCCACAGATCATGCTGTGCAGACTCTTCAGTGGTGTCTCAGCTTTTCACTGCTCTCTTTCAGTGGATCTGTGTGTTGCTTGATGCATTATGAAACAGAAGTTACTGCCACTAGTTGAAATCAGAATTGCAGGGAAATTGTCCATTTGTAGTGACAACCCTGTGGGCTACCTCTTTCATGCTCTACCACCCTGTACCATCAAATCACTGTAATGCACACAAGTCAACTCCAACAATGGTTTTCAAAAAGAACAAAACTTGGAACAGGAACAGCACTACAATAGTACTGAGCATAGGAGACACTGTTTGACCGAAGGGCTTTACCTCTTACCATCCAGCTCTCCACAGTGGGTATCTTTGTGATGCTTGTTCCAAAGATAAGCAAAGCATTCCGCTGTGCCACATTCATGACTTCTAATGTTGGTTACTGTCTTGACCCATTTCTGTACTGAGTTAAGCTATTTTTTACACCTTCAAAGCTGCCACAAGATTCTTCTGAGATACGACTTACGGTGTGGCATACTTGATGAACTTGAAGTTCTCCAAATTTCTGCAAATTACCCTATGCAGTGCTACAGGCTGGGGTCAGAGTGGTTGGAAAGCATCCAGGCAGAAAGGGACCTGGGGATACTGGTTGATAGTAGGCTGAATATGAGTCAGAAGTGTGCCCTGATGGCCAAGAAGGCCAAGGGCATCCTGGCCTGTATGATAAACAGCGTGGGCAGCAGGAGTAGGGAGGTCATTGTGCCCCTGTACTCAGCACTGGTTAGGCCACACCCTGAGTCCTGTGTCCAGTTCTGGGCCCCTCAGTTTAGGAAAGATGCTGAGTTGCTGGAATGCATCTAGAGAAGGGCAACAAAGCTGGGGAGGGGTTTGGAGCACAAGCCCTGCGGGTAGGGGATGAGGGAGCTGGGGTTGCTTAGCCTGGAGAAGAGGAGGCTCAGATGAGACCTTCTTGCTGTCTACAGCTACCTGAAGGGAGGTTGTAGCCAGGTGGGGATTGGTCTCTTCTCCCAGGCAACCAGCACCAAGAGAACAAGAGGACACAATCTCAAGCTGTGCCAGAGAAGGTTTAGGATGGATGATAGGAACAAATTCTTCACAGAAAGAGTGATTTGCCATTGGAATGGGCTGCCCAAGGAGGTGGTGGAGTCACCATCATTGGAGGTGTTTAAGAAGAGACTGGATGAGGCACTTGATGCCACAGTTTAGTTGATTAGATGGTGTTGGGTGATAGGCTGGACTTGATGATCTCAAAGGTCTTTTCCAACCTGGTTAATTCTGTTCTGTCCTATTCTATTCTATTCTATTCTATTCTATTCTATTCTATTCTATTCTATTCTATTTTTAAAAAGTGATTCTTCAGGAAACAGGCCAGAGCGCTGTCACTGTCCTATCTCTTATGAAACTGGTGACTCTACCATAAGCCACAGCTGCATCACATCAAGGGATCCCTTCTCATCAGCAAGTCGCATGAATAAATTGCACTTCATAAAAGATTCTGCTTTGGGCAGCCAGCACACTCAGACAAGGGCAGCGTATAGACCAAACCAGTCCAGACAACGTAACTCTCTTTCATTTTGATCTGAAGGGTGTCATGGCAGTTGTTGTTCACCATCCATCCCTATGCTTATTCACCCCCCCCCCCCCCCAAAATAAACCAGGTCCCTACACTAGTAACAAATGCTGCCACAGACAACATGGCTCTGTTCTAGGCACACTTCACTCTCTTGCAAAGTTACTTGGTAGGTGGTGCTTTTCCAAAATGTATTTATTTTCCAACATCATACAGAAGTGAAATACTTTTTCTCACATGAAATGTGCAATGAGAATGTACAACTCATGGGTAATGGGCCAACACTACTACTGTTTGAATTTCCATTCTTTTCTTCATGCTCTAATCCCTTACCTTAAAAGTGTGGCTACCCTGCACATGTTTTCTCCCCCCCTCCCTTTCTTGGTGGTTTAAGAGATAAAGTCAGAATGGAAGGAGGTTTCACCACTTTTGCTGAGTATAAAAACATTACATTATTCTGTTATTCTGAAGCTCGCTGATAGTATGAAGATGACAAATGAACACCAAGGATAGTATTTTCTTGTTCTGCCAGTAACAGAGGTCTTCTTCGGTGTTTTTTGTTGTGTTTGGTTTTTTTTTTTTTTTCACATATCACAGTATCACCAAGGTTGGAAGAGACCTCAAAGATCATCGAGTCCAACCTGTCACCACAGACCTCATGACTAGACCATGGCACCAAGTGCCACGTCCAATCCCCTCTTGAACACCTCCAGGGATGGTGACTCCACCACCTCCCTGGGCAGCACATTCCAATGACAAATGACTCTCTCCGTGAAGAACTTTCTCCTCACCTCGAACCTAAACTTCCCCTGGCACAGTTTAGCAATTGTATTGTATGAGGCTCTTGAATGTTTCACCTTCATTTCTTCATCAAAATAACATTCTTCTTTTCCCTATTTTTTATTTTTGCAAAGAAAGTAATTTCTGAACTATTCCATTTATACTGAAATAGACTACATCACATGCGTATGTCAAATCCTATTTTTAGATTATTAAAATAACACGTCAAAAGAATGTTTTTCTAGAAATGTCACATATTGACTCTACTGCATTCCAAATTAAAATAAAAGCAATTGAGCTTTCATAAAATCACAGATCTGCAGAATAATACAGGTTAGAAAGGACCTCCAAAGGCCCCCTAACCCAGCCTTTCTAGTTTGCTCGAAGCAGGGCTAGCTTGGATATTACATCATCAAATAAGGGTTCCAAACACTAATTCCTCATATAATTCCTTGTTTTCCATTGACACCCATTTACTAGTTGTGTAACGTTTTTACAATAAGACATATCTTCTTGTAGTAGGGAAACTATGTTGTAGCCGTAAAACTACACAAACACTCTACCAGCTAATGATCAATTACACTTGCATATGCTCTAGCACACATGTGCACATCCTCTAGCTGGAAGCTGGAACTAGCGCTGTTAGTTCCACTTGCTGTTTCTACCACAGAAGAGGAGTAAGTAGGCATAATAAAGGCAACTTGCAGCCATGCATTTCCACTTGAGAAAGTGAGAAGAAAATGTCCTCAGCCTTCTCAGCTAAGATTTGAGGAAATCTGACTTTCTAAGATGCAGCCTACAGCACCTTTACTGTCATTTTGAGCTTGCTAGAATGGCAGCAGTCATGAATGATAGTATTTGCAACAAAAAGATGGAAGTCTTGTAGCTGTGCCTTTAGTTAGCAATAAAATACTATGATACAGCTAATTAATCATGTTGCAAATTTGTCTCAATGTTAAAAAAAAAATGATAGCTCTTGCCCATAAGAATAAAGAGTGAAAAGTCATTCATTTACTGCTGAAATAAAAGAGAGCTGCTTTCCTAGCCCAGGCAGCAAAAGGAAACTGCACACACTTTTCTTCTGGCCCTGAACTCCTACTAGCTTCACAGGATGAGCTCTAATTTAGTATTTTCTTCCTAGTGCTGTAATTGTTAGAGATGTCACTCAAGATGTATTTTATGTAGGAGCAACAGCACATGTTCCTGCCTGGCAGAATTTGGATTATTCATGCCCATATTGCAGCAAATTTAACAGGCTCTACAAAAACATGTCTAAATCGGCAAGCTTCCAAGACTTGGTCTTGTATCTTCTGCACTTTGCAATAGAAGGGTAGGTGTCAGCTATCAAGTACCCATACTGAAACTTACTGTTGTGAGTGACTCCTATGAATAATTGATTTATGAGTGCAGGGTAACTCAGAGAACTGGTAATAAGGTGTGACCTCTTCCACCTTAACATTACTGGAAGAAACTAGATAACTCTTCCTTTATACAAACTGACAGAAAATTACTAAATCATCTCAACCTAAATTAACCTGCATCTGCTTTTCTGACTGAGCTCATTACTGCAGGATGTAAATCCCTGTGATCAGATGTCAGTACCAAAAGCTACAAAGGGCATCTTTAGGAAAACAGACTCAGTAGAAAACACATCTACAGATGACCCTGAAAATTTAGATACATTATTACTCAGGTTGGGTCTTATTACTCTTAGTAGTCTTATTCAGAAGGTCCTGATAGACTTAGGTGCACAAATAACACAGTGCATATGAGGACTTGCAAGATTTCTCTTCATGCCACACCACTTGTCTACACAGAACACAGGAGTCTTGCAAGGCTGTCAAACCTAGACTTTCTATTACTTAGCATACAAGCACTGAAACAGCAGAAGAGAAATTACTCATAGACTTCACAGAAAGCAGAATCTATGTTTATGTAATTTTACATGGCTTAAAGATAAACACAGATGTTGCTTTTGCAGTTCTCATATTTATAACACTATTTTATCAATTACGCTGTGCCTCAGACATGGAAAAATACTGTCCATTTATTAATCTTAATAGTCTGTAGATTACAAAAAAAATTAAATAATTCTTTACAGATTTTAAAAGGTTTCTTGACAAAATGTGAATTTTCGTATATTTAGTCAAACTTAAGAAGCTAGAGGAAAACAATACATAAAAAAGGTCAACTTTCAGATGACTAAAAAGTAGTTTGGGGGTTTTAAGCAAAATATTTTGAAGATTTTTCAAGAACACAAAGTATTTTCTGGCTGTGATTTCCACACAGAAATCTTGTTTTCCACTAGTTTTATGTTTTCGAAATGTGCTCCAAAGCAAACTGGACAAACTCCTTGCTAACAGATCATATTGCAGAGGTAAGGCCCTCTGCTTTTACAACTACTGTCATCTGGTTTTCAGATATCAAGGTTATCTGAGTAGGGGAGATATTTTTGGGCCACTTTGCTTCTGGTGGGAAAATCTAATCAAAGGAAAGTATGATTTCTCATGTTTGTGCCTCTGATAATTCACACATATATATATATATATGCACATACATATAAAATGCCTCAGTCGTCATATATTCCATCTCTCTGGCTGAGGCAGGACAACTAGAATTTCTGCCAAGCAGCTGTTCAACTAGCCTTCCTAAAAACCTCCAGAGACAGAGATTCCAACACCTCCTCAGTTACACTGTATATTGAAGAATGAAAGAAAGCCTTAGATGTTCCCTATAGCATGAACTGAATCATACACTGGAAATATCTATAATGTGAGATTAATCAGATTAGCTGAGATACCAACATTTATTGCTGATGTAATTTATTTTGCCAGATAAAATCCATTCTGTCCTTCCACAGAACTGAAATAAATTTAGATCAAATCACACTATGATGCCCAGCATGATTTGCTGTTGCTCAAACGTGCCCAGAGGAGGGCAACAAAGTTGGTGAGGGGTCTGGAGCATGAGCCCTATGAGGGGCAGCTGAGGGAGCTGGGGTTGTTTAGCCTGGAGAAGAGGAAGCTCAGGGGGGACCTTATTGCTGGCTACATCTACCTGAAAGGGGGTTGTAGCCAGGTGGCGCTTGGTCTCTTCTCCCAGGCAACCAGCACCAGAACAAGAGGACACAGTCCCAAGCTGCACCAGGGAAGGTTTAGGCTGGATGTTAGGAAGAAGTTCTTCACAGAAATAGTGATTGGCCATTGGAATGGGCTGCCCAGGGAGGTGGTGGAGTCACCATCCCTGGAAGTGTTTAAAATAAGACTGAATGAGGCACTTAGTGTCATGGTTTAGTTGATTAGATGGTGTTGGGTGATAGGTTGGACATGATAATCTTGAAGGTCTTTTCCAACCTGGTTAATTCTGTGATTCTATAAGCAGCTTCCTTCTAGTTTTAACAAGAAGATTATTTGGCTTAGCAAGCCTGATAGCAAGCTTTGCTTCTTTCTTTCCTGCATTCTTCTATTTTAGTTTTATCTTTATGCTACAATACTTGCTTTTCATGTTACTGGTTCAGCTTCTGGAACATGCTTAAAACCACATTTTCAAACAGCAATATTTTCTTTATCCTAGCTATGACAGGAAAACATCACCATTCACTGTCTTTGATGCTTGTCCTTCTTGTGATCCATTTTATTTATTTTGTGTTTAATTCATGTCTACAATAGCTGTGGACATTTTTTCCTGTTGTTTTCCTGACTTCTCACTACAGTCATTCCCCTGGGAATTTTACATGAGTCATTTAGTGATGTGTGGTAGTAGAACAGCGTAGTTACACTGTATGAATTAATTTTCACCTTTGAGAGTAAGAAAGAATGTTAGTGTTGATTCACTTTCAACTTCAATCTTCACATCAGCTGGCTGAAAACCCCACTGCTGCAGGATGGTATGATATTGTGTCACAAATCACAGGACTCTGTTCTGAACATAGTAAATCACTTATACCATTAGCATTCATCACACCTAAGGTATACTTAAATACAACTCCAATGCTCAGCCTCCTCCACCTTTGCCCACACTAACATAGGAGATCATATTCAGCACTGATAATAACTGCTAATCTAGGTATGTTAGTTTACAAGTGGATTTGATATCTCAGGAGGAATAGAAGAACATTTCACTGCTTAAATTGTGCCAGTAAGGAAGAAAAATGGAGTTTGCAGCTCACTTGGAAGAGATTTGATGCTTTGGGAACTCTGCTTTCCTCATAAACCCTCTGATGCGCATGTTTTTTCCTCTCAACTTCCACAATTTAAAACTTCCTTTCCAAGATCAAACCTTTTTTTTTTTTTTTTTGCCAGAGGAAAGGGAACTTCCAGAGAAGATTCTCTCCCTTGCTGCATGATCTTTATTACAGAAAATTTACCCAGAGATAAGATGCACAGACTCAAATCACTTGACTTTTACTAGTACCGAACAAAAGACCTGCTTACTTTTGTATTGCATTTCACTAAGCAGCTTCTGGCAGAAATGCTCAAGACATCTCCTGACAGATGGAGACTACAGTTGTCTTCTTTAGCAAGGACAAATGTGTCGGCGACGGAGACTGAAGTCAATACAGACGACCAATATGATCTAGTATTGTTCCTTTATTGTTCCAGTATTGCACGACTATTGTGCGAGCATAGTGAGTATGGTATAGCAAAGTAAAGAGCGTATTAAGGGAACTTCTACAACTTATATAGACTCGGAGAGCATCGCTGGCATAGCTTCATTGGTTCCCCACGAGTGACCACACATCGCACTATTATAGATTATTGGTCAAACTACTAATGACACGCGAGGTTGTTGATGCAGGTGCGTGTCCTGTTATTCCAAGATAACTCTTTATGTTTATAGCTACCAGTGTCCTGCTTTAGTTACATGCTGCAGGCACAGCACTGTTTTGCTACACTGCTAGCCACTTCTGCCTTTAGGCTGAGCATGGCCTACCACCATGTCAGGCTCTAAGCCTACACTGCCAGATTGCTCGCACTGCTCGTCAATAGCAATGCCACACAAATGGGTATGGCTTGTACCTTGAAAATCCTACCCTCTACCCACATTCCACCCTTCTGTCTTTTCTAGTTTCCACCAACCACTGCCTTGATAATCCTGTTTCTATGTTGCTGCAATGTCTTAACCTTTCAGATGTTCTAGAATATCCTTCTCAACAAATCTAGACCTAATCAGACACATCTACTCACATTTCTGCTCATTTAAAGCTTTACATGCAAAGCTTTATGCAGTTCTTAAGACCTTAAAAGTAGCTGACTGAAGAAGGAACCCAAGTTTTCAACTTAAAAAATCCTCTTCATCAAGCTTTACATTAAAGCACTGCTTTGTAACATTCCTAGAGCAATTCTTATTGCATAGGCTTCACCTACCAAGATCAGACATAAGAAATTATCCCTGGAGACTCTGGGATAATGCTGGGGAAAGGGATGTGAGGGAGCTGGACTGAGCTTGCGTAACAGCAAAGCCAGCAAGAGGTGTAACAATGCAACCTACTGCTGTTGCCTGCTTTCTCTCTTTTGGGTCCATTTCTCTCCTTGACTGACAGAGAAAGCAGAAAGTGAGGTTCTCAAGGTGAAATCAGAAGTCTAGTCCAGAGAGGAAAAAGTAAAAAAAGCAGAGACATTCAGCTGCTACAGAGGCAGAAAGAAGGTCTCAGATGCTGCTCTGGAGAGTTTCCCCTCTGATGAGGGACATTATGCTGGCACAGAGGCAGCACAGTAATCAAGTCTAGCTCTGCATTTCACCTGTGGAACAAGTCTAGTTTCACCTATTGTCAGGCCATGGTCCAGGATTGGCATTCCAAGCAGCCAGTCTGTCTAATCCCCTTCAAAATCCATGCTGTTTTTGCCCTCAGCAACAGCAAATGCCAGAGACGACAGTCTGGACAGAAGAAATGGAACATTCTTTCTTAACTCTGCTTCTGCCTGCATCCTCAGTCCACAAAAAATGTATGAGATGAGTATTGCCTTTTCCCTCGACAATGGTACTGTTTAGTATCTAAATCACAGTGATGTTTTTTTTCTTACATAGAAACAGCAGCCTCTGCTCCAAAAGGATTGTTTAGTTTAAAATTCTTCATGTTTAGATCAGCAGACAGTCTAATGAAGGCATTTTTACCATTTTCTGGGGACTGGATCCTGCAACTCCAAAGCTACAGTGCTTGCAGTGCTCTGCACAACCCTTCAATGTCAGATCCACACTGTTACCCAGGAGGCCTTAGGAGCTGTCATCTCTTACCTGAAGTCTTGAAGTGAACTGCATCCTAAAGAAACAATGTAGAACTGATGCATGAGGAAACATAATTCTAGTGTCTCTCAGAAACTTGTGAAGTTACGAATTCAAAGGGAAATACTCTCCAAAGCATAAAGAAGCCATGGATGAGCATCTTTTAAAGAAACTATAGATGATAAAAGATTTCCACATTCCCCCTATACTTAGTACAAACAAAATACTTTGGGTTAGCACATTTTTCAGGAGAAATACGTCCAAAAGTCTAAGGATTCCAAAACCATGCCCACCGACATATTGCATTTATTGCAGTAAAACTGCTCCACTTTTTCTCTCTGTTATCCATGATCAGACTGCAACATAATTCACTGCTTCAGAATGCCCAGCTGTCAAATTAAAGGACACTTCCCTCTCCTCCAACCAACACATACTTTGCTTTCAATCATGACTTCAGTCTGTCTTACTTAACCAGTCCTAACTCAGTCCTACCTGACTGGGTATTTCAAGATCTGATCCTTGTACTCTGTCTGGAGTAAATGTTTTTGAGGTTCTGTCTCTTATTTGACTTCCTTCAATCAGGTCAACCCCTGGCGCCTGAATTCACTGCAGAGGGGTCTCAACAAACCTTTAGTTTGCTTCTTGCACAGCTGTCCTGGCATTCACTCCTTGCTAGCCTGGATGTGTTTCATCTTTGCTTAAATCACTTTCTCCTCTTTCACAGCGACATCTACAATGACTGTATCACATTAACATATGTATGCATATTTAGTATCTAAACACAGATCTGTTCAAACTCAGCAGCAGGACTCTCGCTTCACCCTCACAATGTTGTGTTACATCCTTGTGTTGTCAGTTCTACGGTGGATTGTGTACTCCTTGGGGCAGGGAATATGAAATTTTATTCTGCACTGCACGGCGCCTAGTAAACCTGGGCACCCCATGATGGCGATTTATGGTATCAGCCGATGATCTGGGCTGCTGCTGACAGCTACCACCTCCACCCAGCCAACTGTGCCTGCTGCAAGCCAGCTCTGGCTATGCTGGGGTCAAGGAGCATTTGTCATGATGCAGGGCTGGACAGAGCTGAGGGGAGGACAGTGGCCCTTTGCTCATCACCCCAGACATACAATTACCAGGCTGTCCCTGGGGACACAGACCCAGAACTGGTGCCCATGAAGCCTGTAGAGAGATGGCTACATCTGAACCCAGCTGGACACCCACAGCCCAGGTAACGGAGACGTCTATTTTGCGTGGGCATGCTCCACCAAGGTAACAATTTCACGGCAAAACTTCCCCAAAGAGGAACTAGATAGAAGCACATGTTCCTCTTACTGTCGCTCCCCGGCCTAGTCCGCCCTTCCGTGGCCGAACGGGACACCCGGGCCTCGTCAGCGCCGTCGAGCGGGGCAGCGATCCCAGGCCGCCCTCACCGCGGGCGGGAGCTGCGAACAGCCCAACACTGCCGCCAGCCGCAGGGGCCAACCTGTGACAGGTCGGCGATCGGGGCAAGTTCCAGGCGGCTGCAAGCGCCTTTTGTCAGCCGCCATCATCAGCGGGAGGGCACTCTGCCGGTGGCTGCGCGGATTGGCGGACGCACCGGGGGGCGTGGCGGAGGCAGCGCCGGCGGCGGGCACGGCGCCGCGGAGGCAGTGGGGCGGCGAGTGCGGCTGGGGGAAGCGGGTTCGAGCGGTGTAGTAGGACGGGTGCACCGTGGCCAGCGGGGTAACACAGCAGCAGCGGCCCGGCGACGGGACAGAGACGGTGGCGGTGACGCCACCGCTGCTTTCAGGTAAAGCGAATGCTGCCGCGGTCGCTTCACCTGGCGCTGCCCCGCGGGTGGTCACCGGGCGGGGAAGCAGAGCAGGGCAGGGCAATGCGGGCCGTGCGGCCGCCCGGCACCCGGGGACCAGCCGCCCTTGTAGGGAGACAGGCCGAGCCTGAGCGCAGCCGCCGCAGTCCCGGGCAACTTTTTCATCCGTCCAGGCTGATAGTGGCGCCGCCGAGCTCTCCGGCGCAGCAGGCCTGGGCAGGCCGCCCGCTACGGCCGGCGCCGAGCCCTGGGGGAGGCGAAGCTTCTTCCCCCGCGGCAAGGGGCGGCCCGGGCTGGTGCTTCCTGGTCGAACAGGGCGGGCAGCGCAACGTGCCGGCGGCGAGGCCCGGCGACCGCGGGGCTGGCCAGGAGCGTCGGCCCCGCTGTGCGGCGTTGGGAGCCGGGATGGTCCCCCTGCACGACTGGCGTCCCTGGGACGGCGGGTGGAGTGTCCGTAGGAAGCACTGAGGCGGCCGTCGCCGGGGAGCGGGCGGCGCGCCGTCGAGTCTGCCTGTTCACAGGGTGTCCGCTGTGGGCGGCTCCGGCAGCTTTGCGGCCGACACCGGGCCGGGGAACACCGGCTCAGCGCAGCTCTTCCCCGGCGGCGGAGGGGCTGCGGCCTCCGAGCGGGGCCGAAGCGCAGCGACTGAGCTCCATGCAGCCCTTCGGGAGTGGCTGTTCGGTGGCGGGCACCGGTGGCTGGGTTTAGTATTGGTGTGAGACGCCCGGAGGGATTAGCTTCCCCGGGTACTTAACAGGATAGAAGATCAGTGTGTTCCTAGGCTTTTTAATTGTTACTATGATTTTAATAATTTTTCTCAAGTGGTGGTGGTGTGCGCCGCAACCAGCGTTAGAGCCCGTAGTCTTTGAGTTAGTCCCGTTAGTCTTTGAGATGTTTCAGAATAGCCCGTGCTTTACAGTGCCCGCAGTGAGGCTAATGCACTTCTCCCCTGTGTGTGTATTCACACGCGTTTGTCAGTAGTATCTCCACAGGTTCAGAATGACTCTTTCAAAGTCTAAGTGGTATAAAGGCATTAGAACTATGCATCTCCTTCTTAACGATATGTCATAGACCTTATTTTCTTGCAGATAAGTATTTCGATGTGATACTTAACCTTGGTCGTCGCCGCTTGGAGAGCGGCAGCCTCATACTTCAGAGGTAACTGCAGTTTGAGTTACAGGTGTGTAGACACCTAGTGGGAAGAAGAATCCTTCTCCAAGCACTCGACTTAAACTCGTTATTTCGGTGCCTCTCTGAACATGTGAAGTCTGCTCTTCCATTAATGAAGCTCGTAATTGCAGTGGAAGGGAGGTTAAACACTGTTTCTGTAGGGATTTTTGGAATAAGTATGGGAGAGTTGGCAATATGAGTAGGTATGGTTATTAAATGTGTCAATACAAATGAGAAGAAAATATTTTCTGTCTTTAGGGGTGCTGTATCAGTAACCCAGGAACACCCTTCTGGTTGAGCTGGTAATAACATGGATTCACGTAACAGTTTTTATTGTCAGTCACCAAAAGAGTGCTAGCGAGTGTAGTAGGAAGTGCTTGCTTGGCTTTCAGTGGAGTAGGGGCCAGACATAATTTTTGAAAGCGGGTGGAGAAAAAGCTTTCATGTTCCCCTCCTTTTCCAATTAAATTTACAAGAGTCTTTTGTATATTTCTTCTGAATTTTACATTTTTTTAACTGTGGAAAATGGCTAACAAACCATTTTTTTGAGAGATTTGAATTCCTCCTGAACTCAAGTCTTTCATTGGAATCAAGTTCTTAAGACAGTAAATAAAAAAACAAATGAGCATTTGATTCCCTTACAGTGCTTCTTCCTCCTTTTCCATTCCACTGGCCAAATGGAAATCCAGTAATACATCATCTCAAATATAACATGTTTCTTGCCTAAAGTGTTTGGTTTGGTGGGGCTTGTTTGTTTGTTTGTTTTTTCTTTCTGCTTAAGATGTCTCCAGACTATTTGTTTCAAGATTAATCAGCTTAAGTAATTTTGAGTCAAAATGCCTTGAACGTAGAGACTATGTAACTTCACTTGGGGTAAAGGGAATTTGTTTATTTGGGTCTTTAGTAAAGCAGTAAGAACTGTGAAAGAGGGCTCTTGGGAGATGCTGCAGTGTTACCAGGCTGGTGTGGAGAAGCAGTGCCTGTCCCTGCTTAGTGGCTGTCTGCAAGGTTCTTGGAGTCTGAGTCTGCCTCCATCCCCAAACTTTGTGGATATCAAGAATAGAAAAAGGCATAAATCCAAAGAATTCATCATGGCTCACCCGCAGGAATGTCTTCGGGTACACAAGCTATAGATCATTCAGGAGATAGGATGCTGGGGGTTCTGTACTGAGGGCAATAATGAGGAGTGAGTAGTAACTGATACTGCAACTTTGAGCCCCAGGAAAACTGAGTTTAGGGAAACTTTGCTATCGTAACTGCATTAAGTTCTTCTAACATGCAAGTAAACAGGACCTTTTGTGCTATCTGACTCAGGTTTTGAGATTTTAAAATAGGCTTAAAAACTGTCATAAACAGTTTTTTATGTTACAGCATTTCCAGATCTGTATTGTCAGACCAAGTGTAATAGACAAAACTACTAATTTTAAATATGTAGCCATAAAGTTGCTATAATGTATTTGATAATAAAAGATCAGTGGAGTAGGTCGAGTCAGTTAAATCATGCAGTGTTTAGAAGATGTACTTCACTGACTGCCAAAATGCCCACAGGCAGTTGAGTGAAATGAGTAGTTTTAGCAAAATACTTGTTGAACTTCTCTTAAAAAGAAACTAACTATTTTGGAGTATTTAATGTAGTCAAGATGGTAATTTTCTATCAGATTTTTACCGTGTTTAGTTGGTTTTCATTGGAAACACTTAGATTGGCTCTACCAGTTAGGTTGAAGGTGTGTAAGTGCATTTTGTTCCATCGCTATAAGAAATGGGAGGAACCCAGGCTTTTGAAAACCCTTCCATAAGATTTATTTGATATTTGTGCTTTAGATTTCTTTTTTTTTTTTTTCTCTTGTCTGTATGCTTTCCTCTGGTAGAAGAGGCAAATGAGATACCAGTGAAATGTTTTTCATGTTAATTGCAAAGTCTGTGATGGAAACCAAGTGCATAGTTTGGTTTTTTAGAAGTGGCAGTGGGAATTTCTTACTAAAATTTTGGTGGGAGCTGGATGCCAAATCCATGTGGATAGATTTGCAAGTTTTAAGGTAAATACTTGCAAGTAGGCTTTTTGAAAAGAGAAGTCCAATTCAGGCTTGTAATTCTTTCTACAGCAAAAACTGGTTGCAAGAGATGATAAAGAGATTCTTCAAGGACTTACAAGATTTTCTTCTGTGTTCTAAGAGATGTTGTGCAGTACGCTACAGGGAATCAGACCTGATGGACTGACTAGGAGCTGCATACAAATTAGGAATAAGGGTAGTTCACTGGCAAAAGAAGCCCATATACATTCTTTGAAATACTTTTCAGCTTGTCAGTTAGACATGTTCAAGGGACATTATGACTGAGACATTAGAGAAAATGGTGTGGAAAAGAGCTGTCAGAGGTTTCCTGGTCCAACCCTGCTACTGGTGTCTCCCTACAATGCAAAATGGAGTGTTTCTCAAAGAGAGAGGAAAAAAACAGAGGAGCTTTCCATACTCTAAGTGTATTGTGTACTGACAATATTTTATCTGCTGGTATTAGATAACTCACTCAGGCTTTTTATTGATCTGTAGTTTGGGAATTTCAATGCAACTTTGAGTAGTTAGTGCTTTGATTCTAGTTCCCAGGGTAGCATTTCAAATCATGATTGAGCTTGTCTTAAGTGATGAAAATGAGTAATAGTTGAATTAATGTTTAGGAACTTTCACTATTCTGTTTGTCTTTAAGCTACTGTTTCCTAAATCAAATTTTTTCTTCTTTTTTTTAGTTATATTTTTCTGTTTTACTTGTATTCTCTTGCCTTTAGGGTAATTTAAGCATACACCCTGATATTTTGTATCTGCTGGTATTGCTTAGGTGGTCTGGGTGTGCCTGTTTCAGTTGCTGGTTATTTTTTCTAGTGTTATACCATAAACACATTAAAAAACATCTGAAAGATGGCAGCCCCTTTTAATCAGAAAAAAACAAGTAAGGTACTCATCGAGTAAAACCCTTTTGGAATTTTTGGTTCTTCTGCAAATGATGAAAAGACCCCTTCCCTGCAGTAGGTTTTTATGGAGTAGAGACTATGTGCTGAGGTCTGTCATCCATCCTCACCCTCTGCATAAACAGCACATTGAATACCACAGTGATGAGAGTAAGTGCGAATTACAGTGATCTCCTCTGTCCTGGCAGACCTCTTGTGAAGAAGTGTTGTAGCCGTGTGTCTTCAGGGAGGTAACATGTAAAATCTTGCCACCAGGTTAGTGTTGCTGCACTACAGGGATAGCTTCAGGGCTCAGCCCTCTTCCTCTGAGACTTTAGTATCCATAAGCCATAGAGGAAGGCATGTCTCATACTGCAGGGGTGCATATTTTGTTCCAGTGGCTTGACATAAATACTTTATAAAGTGAAAGCAGTAGCTGGCAGACTTTTTGTTTGTTTGAGTGATAGCTCTTTGTTGTTATCAGGGTTTGGATTTTTGGTTGGGTTTTGTTTGGTTTTTTGGTGGGACACAACCTCTGACAGCATTTCAGAAAGCTTAAATCTCCTGTTTACAGTTCTCTAAAGAATCTGAAAGAATTTCACCAGTTTTCTCTTCTCTTTATAGGAAGAGCATGTGTTCAGAGTTTGGTGACAGAGTTTTTAAGGTTTGTGGGCAATTGGCAGCAAGTACAACTGAAGAAGGTATGACTGACTGCAAGAATTAGCTGAAGTTGAGTATGGACACCCAGAAGTGCCAGCAAGCCTAGAAAAGGAGCTAATTGGAAGAATATTGCTAGACATAGAAGAAGTGGAACACATACTTCTGCAGCAATCATTGACTGAATAAATACATCAGTAAAACCATCAGCACTGAAATGGCAGATCCTGGTGCTTTTTGATTCTCTGGTGGATTTTATTACTTATTCATTGCTACTGACATTATTATTCCATTTAATACAGCTTGACTCTGTGCATGAAAATATAACTGGACAGTTGCATTTTGACTCTGTTTAATAGCAGTTTTGAATGTTAAATTGTTTGCCAAGATGAGTGCTGAAGGGTATCAATACAGAGCTTTATATGACTACAAAAAAGAGCGAGAAGAGGACATTGATTTGCACTTAGGAGATATATTAACTGTGAATAAAGGTACCTTGCTAGCACTTGGATTCAGTGAAGGGGAAGAAGCAAAACCTGAAGAAATTGGCTGGTTAAATGGCTGCAATGAAACCACAGGGGAGAGAGGAGATTTCCCAGGAACATATGTAGAGTACATTGGAAGAAAAAAAATATCTCCCCCAACTCCAAAGCCTCGTCCTCCTCGACCCCTTCCTGTAGCACCAAGTCCGGCAAAAGTTGAAGTGGAAACTGAGCAACAAGGTCAGTACTATTCTTAGAAAGCATGTCCTGTGTTTTTCAGATATTGTTGCTTTGTAGACTTGTCTAGCTGTATATTTATGTGCATAACACCTGATGGTCAACTCTTTTATTTTTTTCTTTAAAGTACATGGCTCATTTTAGTCAATGAAGAATTATTTCTTCTTCATTATATTAAATTTGTGCATTTTGTAATTTCATGTGCTTTGTGTCAGGCACCACAGCAACCAATAACTTACTGTGAGATACATCTCACAGTTTGGAAAGTATGCTTATAATTTACAACTGTAAAGACTTAAAGGGAGAATGAACAGGATAGTGTTTATTTTAGGTTTCTGAGAAGCTAGTGAAAGTATTTCCCTCTGTGGTTCATCAGACTCTTCAAGTGAGAAACTTCTGGGTGAATCTGATAGTATGAACTCAAACAGTATTTCCTATCAAAAAATCTCCTTCTAATAGCAAAAAATCTACACATGGGGGCTTATCTGTGGCATTAAAAGGTAAGAGCAGCAAATTATTATTAAATTCTTAGTATTTCTAGCCGTAGGAAATACAAATTGCAGTATGTGATCCTGATTCTCACAGTGACACCGTAGTCCTGGAGAGTATCATCACCCTCTGCCTCTATAGAAATGTGTGCTGCATCACTTGGCAAAGTTGTGGTATCCAGTTATGACCTTCAATCCCACTGTGCCTGTTAAGAGTTTATATTCAGATGTGCTGATACTCAGTGAAGATAAGAACAGAAATGCAGAAAATGGTGTATGGCAACTATGTGGAAACCTGGCAGAATCATTTCTGGAATGGTAGTTGCTTAGTAAAGGGTGAATGTGAACTATTTTATATAGTGACATCTTTAAGCACTCAGAAATTGCTTGCAAGTGTATAATGCCTAGGTGTGCATCACTGTTAGAATGGGGGTGGGGAGAGATGGGAGCATAGTGGCATTTTAGGTTATTGTGTCCCTGTTACTCTGTCCCAAACTCTCATCTTCTAGTCACTGGTGACCCGTGGTTTCTTGTAGAGGTTAATTCTGAATATGGGGAATTTGCATTTGTTAAGAAAATGCTATTATTTATTTTACCATTACTTGTTTCAGATATTAATATGGATATGAACATGTGCTGATTGGGTAATAGTGACTTTTTTCTTAATCCCCTTGAAATGGTTGTCTGCATCATAGGGTGGAAAGAAAAAGCCTCATTCTTTACGTGTCCATGCTGTGGTGAAATAACCAGCATGCTAGGCTTCAAACTTAAGAGATGTGTTTTGTAGCTTGCGTGGTCTCTGTATTCATCATTGCCTTATGCTCCTGTTCACAGCTTCATGCTGTGAGCTAGCCATAGTGTGCTGGGAAGTCCTGGCGTTAATCTCACAGTGGACCCTGGGTCTGCATTTGTAACTGATGCCTGGGGGAGTTATAGCTGCTGAGTGTTACTCTGGGAGGTTCTACTGCATATTTGAAAGGGCTCTGCTTAAATACAGGCTTCTCTGCTTCCTTGGGATGAGACAGTGTGCCAAACTGTAGTGACAAGATCTCTCCTAAACTGAAGTTTATTGCATATAGGCAGAGTACTATTTGCATACAACGTGTTGCTTTTCAATAGTTTGGGACTGGGGATTTGAAGCAAGAAAATGTGCAAATTTAACTGGGAATCATGATCTCAAAGTCTGCACACATGATCCTAGTGTGCTCCGGAATGTTTTAAGACTCAATTTGTAATACAGCCTTGCATTTTTCTGATTAAAATAACGTAAGTCCCCATAACTTCTTTTGAATTAAAGATTTTTAAGCTTCATGTAAAAGGCTAGACACCTTCAATAATGCCGTACGATTAGGGATTAGACCCCTGCAACAGAATTAGGGGAAACGCTGAAATATGAACTCAGAGTTGTTCAAGAGTTAGGTTTCATTACTTTTAAAGCAATGTATGTTTAAAAGAAATTGGGAAAAGGTATAGTAGGTAGTCTACTTACGGATCTTTTAACTGTAAAGAATTAAGGAAAGAGTCCTTTAAATCTTAGAAACAAATTTGGGAAATACTGCTCTGAAAGAGAAATGAAGGTGACATTTAGAGCAAAATGATACAAAAAAATATACCAGAGGTGTGGGCAGAAGTCCAGTTCAGACAAAAAATAATATAGCAGTGTAGGTTTGACTTAAGGATGGCTTCACTGTTTTTCGATGTAAGATTTGGTGCAGGGAATAGAACAGTTAATACTGTCCAGCAGCCAAGGTAATGGGCAGCAGGCCAGAAGATTCTTCCCAGGATGATACTTTTTTCCACACCCCTAGAGTGTATTTCAAATAAATTAATGCATAGTATGAAACCTGCTTGACCAAATACAGTTAAGTTTACATTTTCAGTACTGGGTGATTGGAAACTGCTGTGGATCAAAATGACAAGGGAAAACTGAAGCAGACTTCCTAAATGTGCCTCAGTTATTTGTCATCCATATACTTTTCTCATTCTGTGAAGAGTCAGTTCTATATGTACCCCTGTTCTGTGTATATTGAAAAACAATATCAGAAACTTGCTGGAGATTCTAAAGACTATGCATATAGTCATAGGAGATTTTGTGCCACGTACGTAGATTTATTTTTCTAAGAAAATACTTTTTAATAATTTCAATACTCTTTTTAATACTTAATAATTTATTCTAATTTCTTCTTTCCCCTGGCCTTGTTAAGCTCGGTCACTTGCTTGTCCATGTCCAGATTTCTTTGCATTAGATAAATTTGCAATATTTAGGCGCAGTGCTGAAGTACTTACGCACAACTACTCATAGACATCTGAACAGACTTTGCAGTCAATGAGGGTAGCAGCATGGCCGAAGGTGTACATTGAGCCAGTGTTTTACACAATCACAGTCTTGCTTAAAAATAGGGAGCTTTTCAGATATTAAAATTCCATTTGAAAACAAAACTGTTGGCAGTCTCAAATTCCATTAAAGCATTCCTTTTTAACAACACTTAGGTGAACTTTTTCTTTGGATTGTTATTTTATCCGTGACCCATTTAAATTTCCAGAGCTACTGATGAAGACCGGAACTGGGGCTCCTTGACTGAAATTTTAGGAGTGTTGCATTTCGCCTGCCTTTGTCAATAAAGAGGTAGATTTTGTCTGAGTTTGTGGGGCTTTGTGTTTTTTAATTATGTCTGAAAAGATAGGGAATTAGTGGGGATGCAGGAGCCCCAGGAAGACTAGCACTTCTCAGTTTCAGGCCTGGTGCAGGTCAGAGCTGTAAATTTAATTCGTGATGCAGTGTGAGGCCTTTACTGGTCCAGCCTGACATTTCCTCAGGTTTCCTCTCTCACCAGGCAAGGTTAACAGCCTGCTGTTGGAGGGCTCAAGGCACTTTCAAGAGTAGACACCCAATATAGGTTCATATTTATGCCCTCCACTAGAAATCTGAAGTTTATGTAAAGCAGTAAAGATTTGATAATATGATTTTAATTTTTTGGAAATGCCTTTTTTTTTTTTTTTTTTTTTTTAATTGAAGCTGTATAGGCAGGTGCCTCTCACTTACTCCTGTCTTACTCAGCTCCTTGGAAAAGATAAGTGAATAAGCTCTACTGGGGCCATCTGAGTTTGTGAACTTCGATTCAGTGTGAGGGCTAAATTTAAGCATAAAGCTTTGATGGATTAACAGAGAAATACTTTCAGATGTAACTTAAAATTACAAATTCCCCCTCTGAAATGAGGGTCCAATTGCAGAAGGGCAGATCAGGACTCTATATGAATAATTTGATTTTGTGTTTTAGAGCTTCCTGTGTAACTTTAAGAGAGTTGTGTATTTTGACACTTTGTACCATTTCGTTGGGTTTAGAGCCTAAAAATAACCTGACGCTCTTCCTTCTTGTGCTGAAACTATAACATAGATTTCTGGGTTTTGGTTTTTTGTTGTTGTTTTGTTTTGTTTTAAAGAAAACAACAAAAACCAACCAAACTTTCTTCATGCTTTTCTCCTCGAGCAGATACTGATCAGCAAATTAGACAAAGATAATGGTGTGGAACATTTGGAAACTTTCCTTTCAGAGACCAAGTTACGCAATGTCTGACAAAGATCCAAAATGACAGAGAGCATAAAACCGTTTGTGCGTGTTTGAACTGAATATGCTGTAGGAGTTTTTTCTTTAATCTTCCTGTAAAGCCAGTAGAGTGTTTGTGTTTCTGAAAATTATTTACATTTGCACATTAGGGGCCGTGAGTGTGTGGAATGCAGGGAGCCTGGAACAGAAACAGTCACCATTTCTCTTGGTTCAGGCAAATGGAAAAAGGAAATTATGGGGTGAAGTGATGAGTCACTGTCTCATTTGGTAAATGCATTTGGTAAATGCCATTCAAGCCAGAGCCCTTGTATTCACTGTAAAATGCCCAGTTTGAGCATAAGCCTTTGTCCTCCTGCAGTTGTTAGCACTGTCCTGCTCTCATGAACTCCACAAGTTGGTTACTTTAGACTTGCACTGAGAGAAGGAGCAGGTTCATGCCAGAGAGCCTCACCAGCTACTTGTGGTGGTATTTCTTGGTGTACAAGGCAAATTTCTAGCTGCCAGAGGTGCACATGCTGCTGAGAACAGTTCTTGCCACCTGATTTATTGCTAATGAAAACAGATTTTGCAAGCTGCACCGAAGTGAGGCATGGCATTTTTTTTCACAGTGATAAAATGTGGATGACAGTAACTAAAAAAGTCTTTGTAAGCATCACAGAGAGCACAGGGATACGCTTGTAAATTGTAGTAAAATTTGCACCAGAACAGCCAGCTTCTGGGCAACTTCATGGTTGGTGCGTGGCCCCACCTGCTGGTAGAGGAGGAATCATCATGAAGGAGAAAGGAGCTTCAAACCTGGCATCTTCCATGTTGTGTTTTAATTGTCATAGGATAAGAATAAAAAGGAGAGAGCACTTTTGAAAGTAATATTTTAATTGATCAATTAGTATTTTATGGAAAAATATATTACTTGTGGCATACAGAACCCCCTTTTGATTGTTAGAGATCACCTCAGACCGTGTGTGGCTGAAATGCATCTGTTGTATCCCTAGTTTTATCAATCAATTAGTCTAAAAATGACTGCCTTTTGTTACAAATTTTGCTTTAAGGAACTGAAAGAATGAGTCAATTCTATTTGGATGCTGAAAGAAACATTGGTCTGGTTTGTATCACATGGATTTTACTATCCCTTTCTATAGTTGCCTTGGCATTATGTTGAGTGATTCTGCTTACCGTTCTTTGCTATTTCCTAATACCGCTTCAGTCTGTTCATACCTTTTGCTGACACCAGTGCTATTGAGACAGATTTAAAACAAGTCAAAGGTGAAATGGCCTGCTCCTCTACCTTGGAATCATCTTGATCTGTTCCCGTAGCTGTGATCCAGGAATATCTGAAAAAAACGTGGGTTAGCAAATAGTTCTTACTTAGGCTCGCATATGATAACATCAGTTTGAGAGTTTCAGCAACACATGGTGCTAAGTATTTGCCAAGAATGGGTCATTCTGCACCCCGAGAAAATAACCATGCCCACTTAAATATTTGTGTGATGCCATATACACATTCAGATTTTCTTGCGTGAAAGAACACAGGTGTTGTAACTGCAGCTGGCTGTGCTATCACATCTGCATCGTGCTCCAAAGCTACTTTCCATGCTGAACATCCGTGAAATCAATCTGAAGGCTAGAATACAAAGAACTGCTTTATTTTCATAGCAAAGAATGACAAGGGGAATTACAGGATTTGAAGGAAATATTTATTTTAACTGGAGAAGGATTTCAAGTCCTGAGTCCTGTTCCTGAGAAATCTTTGGTGAGAATCTAAGGAATTAAGAGAATTTAAAAAAAAAAAAAAAAAAAAAAAAAGGATTAAAACCAAAACAAAGCAGCATCAAAAAGAAAAAAAAAAGTATGGTTAATATTTTATTTACTGACTTCCATTCATGCTTTCAACAAAGTCTCTAAGATGCAATCCTTTTTTGTGATTTCATTAACAGAGGAGTTTGGAGTGGTGGCTTTTTTGTTGGTTTGATTGGGGGTTTTTATACATAGAATACATAGAATAAACCAGGTTGGAAGAGACCTTCAAGATCACCGCGTCCAACCCATCAACCAATCAAACACCACCCAAACAACTAACCCATGGCACCAAGCACCCCATCAAGTCTCCTCCTGAAAACCTCCAGTGATGGAGACTCCACCACCTCCCCAGGCAGCCCATTCCAATGGGCAATCACTCTTTCTGTATAGAACTTTTTCCTTACATCCAGCCTGAACCTCCCCTGGCGCAGCCTGAGACTGTGTCCTCTTGTTCTGAAAAACTGGATATGTTTTTTCAGTATTATTTGTGTCACCTGATATTCAGTATCACTAAGGTTGGAAGAGACCTCAAAGATCATGAGTCCAACCTGTCACCACAGACCTCATGACTAGAGTAGGGAGGACACTAGTGCCCACTGCAGGCTTGAACTCACGACCTTCCCCATTAAAGGTCTTATGTGCTACCAACTGAGCCACACCATACATATTTTTGTTTGTTTGGTGTTTGTTTGCCTGGGGGGCTTTGCTTTGTTTTTGTTTTGTGTTATATTTTTTTTTTTTGCTTATGTTATAGAATTGTATGCATCCTTGGACATTGCCTGAAGTCTTTTGGTAGAATGTTAGCAGGTGTAACTTTTTGTACTAACTTGGCTACTTTTTATTCAGTCTTTCATGAGTGCTGTATGCAGCAGTCCACAAGAGCTGTACCCAAAAACTGTCATGTATTTTCACAGTTTGTGTGTAAGAAAGCACTTTAAAAATAATGCTTGAGCTGACAGCTTTTCAGATAATATGGGTATGTAATCAAAATCCTCAGGACACTATTGCCCTTAGCTAAGGAAAGATGTACTTGCATGTTCGTTTTATGCTTTAAAAGTATCTTTTAGAACTATCCTGTACTTCAAAACTACTATGTAAACTATGGCGTGAATGAAGAGACGTATCTTTAGCAAGCTCAGTTAGCTGTCAAGCAGTTGCTTGTATAATCTGCTGGATCTGTTTGTATACTCTTGGCATCGTTTTCTGTACTGGAGCAGTTCCCACAGATTAATGTCTGAGATACTATTTTTTACTAGAGATTGTGAATGCTGAGGGCAGTAAGAAAGATCTGCCCTTGGCAGGTCTGAACATGCCAGTTTCCATCTGTGCTGGCAGATCACGTGATGGGAGTGTGGGATGGGAAGATGCTCCTGCATAAGGTAGACCTGCTGCAGAAAGTGCAGTTACTTCTGGTCCACTGAACTTTCAGAAGCTGTTGAGCAGCTACTGTATTTTTCAGTAAGTAGGCAAAACATAGATGGGGCTTATTTTTGTCTGTGGCTTCCTTGCTCCCTCTTTTTAGGAAAGGAAGTGGATTTTCTGGGTGTTAGAAAACCAGAGAGTTGTCTGCTTTTCTTTAAAGCTTTCTTTAAATGCTTCCTTCTAAAACACACACACACACACACGCTTAAAAATTTAAAATTCTGTCCAAAAGCCAAACTATTTCACTTAGATGTGTCAGATTAGTGTAATTCAAGGCATCTCTTCCTTGCTTTTCTCCCCTGTGGGATTGATTTCTTGGATGTGGCATGTCCAAGCACTCCTGTCCTTCAGCATCTGGGAAGGAAGATAGTAGCACAACCTGACACCTGTAGTCTGAGAAGGGAGTGCACCTCCCAGGAGATGCACCTTTTTTTTGGTCTCATTTACGGATATGACAGTGGGATTTATTTGTTAGAGTTAATACAGAAAACTTAAGTTCTGTCACTGATTTCTTCCTAGATCTGCTCATCTCACTTGAGCAAGATTGGTAGGTATCAGCTAAGCAGGGAGGATTATTCTTGGCAAAGAAACTTTAAATGGTATCAGGCACTGCAGATGATACTTAGAATCATAGCATTGTTAGGGTTGTAAGGGACCTCAAGGATCATCTAGTTCCAATGCCCCTGCCATGGGGCAGGGACACCTCACACTAGTTGAGGTTACCCAGAGCCACATGCAGCCTTGCCTTAAAATCCTCCAGAGATGGGGCTTCTATCTCCTCCCTGGGCAACCTGTTCGAGTGTCTCACCACCCTCATGGTGAAGAATTTCTTTCTAACATCCAACCAGAATCTACTAATTTCTAAGCATGTTACTTACTCTACAGCATAGAATTATAGGAGCACGGTTTGGAAGAGACCTCCAGAGGTCATTGAATCTAACCCCTCTGCCAAAGTAAGATCATCTAGGGCAGGTCACACACAAATATGTCCAGATGGGGCTTGAAAGTCTCCAGAGAAGGAGACTGCGGCTCTGTGCCTCCTGTTTCAGTGCTCTGTCATCTTTACAGTAAAGTTTTTCCTTGTGATCAGGTGGAACTTACTGTGTTCCAGTTTGCATACATTGCTCCTTATCCTATCACAGGGCACCACTAAGAAAATGCTGTCCGCTGCTTCTTGACACCCACCCTTCAGATATTTGTAAACCTTAGTAAGATCCCCTCTAAGTCATCTCCAGACTAAACAGCTCCAGGTCTCTGAGCCTGTCCTCGTAAGTCAGATGTTCCAGTCCCTTAACCATCCTTGTAGCCCTCTATTGAACTCTGTAGCATATCACTGTCTTTCTTGAACTTGGAAACCTAAAACTGGGCACAGTACTCCAGATGTGGTCTAACTAGGGTAAGAACAGAGGGGGAAGAGACCCTCTGTAGACCAGGCCTTTATCCCTTTTGTTGTAATACAGCCTTTTATTCTTCATTTGGTATTCATTGTACTGTTTGCAATCTAACCATTCCCTGGAGAAAAAACACCAGAGAATGTCATCCCATGACATTTTGAGGCAAGTTATTTTGGGTACTTTAGAGTCAAATCTGTACAGATGTTTGAGAACAATTTAGGATATATTCTTGCCAGTCCAAATCTACTCCTTTACTCTGAAGCCAGAACAGCATATCTAGCCATTAGCCTACATAAGCAATTTTCTTATAGAGAGAAAGACTTAGGAAAGGTTTGTTTTATTTTGTTTTGTTTTCTGTTGCAAGCCGGTTCCAAGAACAAAGAGCTCACAATCATGCCTGGTCAATTGAGACAGTGTTAAGGAATGCATATTCAGAACAGCAACTAGTAAGAACTTCATATCAAATATCTGGAGATAAAGGATCTTTGTTCACTCAGTAAGGGGTCCTCAAGGGCACAGAGGGATGAATGCTTGAACTCTCTTTGCTGTGCTGTATTTATAATTTATTACTGCTGGTTCAAAGATGAGCGTGCATTCCCCACTGCTTTTATGTTTTTCTAACTTCCTCTTGGGCCAGACTTAGTGCTGACAACCCCAAACCGCTGCTGGTAATCTGTGTAAGATGCAGCCCCCTAAATTTAGTGGGGGATTTTCACAATCCCATTATGATCAGGACAGTTTAGGGGTTATATTTAATCACTGGTTTAAAAATTTTAGTACTGACCTATTAGCATGAAGTCTTGTTTCTTTTGAGCTGCCTTCTGGTCTTTGGTAGAATTACGACTATCTGCTAGAGGGGCATTTGGTGTTTATCTGTTGTGTGCAATACTAAACATTGCTTTGGACTGCTCCTGTAGTGATAGTTAAGCCTTATCCATCTTCAATCTTGAAGCTTGCAAAGGATAGTGGGCTGTGGGTGTTCTCCCCAGTCATTTAAGATGCAGGACTTAAGAGCTGCATATACAGCTTAGCGAAAAAGGGGAAGAGAGTTACCAACTGTTATGCTTTTTCTCCAGATGTTTCCTCTAAGACAAATATCTAGGGTTTTATTACGACACAGAACACACTAGTAAGATGAGAGTGATTGGGTTGTGTGTGTTTGGTTTATTTTTAATTTTTTAAAATTTTTTTCCCCCATTGTCTGTTTGATACTGTGGTAAATTATCCAGTAGTTTAGGTGGAACATGCCCATGCTTGTGAATGTGAGTTGCTCTCTTCTAAACAGAGTATTAAAATGTTTTATTAAAAAACTCTTTGTATGCAAAATGAAACTAAAATTATTCTAAAGCACTAGTATTCCTGAAAATGTTATACATGTTTGGGTTTGTTTTGTTTATTTAGAAGACTTGTTCCTACAAGAAGCATCAGGCTTCTGTTCTGCTTTTTCTTATACTGGTGGCAAACCTCATTTTGACTTCAGAAGGAAGGGGATCTAACCTATAGGTGAGAGTTTAGGAGCATTGGGACAAATCCAACAGTTCTTACTGTTGCTTCTCTCAGGCAAAATTCCTGTTGCCTTGTAGATTTGGAACTCTCCTCTGAAAAGAATCCAGTACACCAGACTGCATATAATGTGAATATGTGTGAAATACTACATGATAAATACAGATGTTAAGAACAATGTCTGACTGTCCTTTTGTGGACTTCAAAGGCATGGAAGGGAAACAGAATCACAGAATGGTAGGGTTTGGAAGACACCTCTGGAGATGATCTAGTCCAATCCCCCTGCTAAAGCAGAGTTACCTACAGCGTGCTGCCCAGGGTGTGGAATTTCTCCAGAGAAGCCTACAACTTCTCTGGGCAGCCTGGTTCAGTACCTTCACAAGACAGAAGTTTGTCCTCCTCGTGTTTGTGCCTGTTTCCCCTTGTCACTGAAAAGTCTGGTCACATCCTCTTGCCCCTTGCCCTTTAGGTATTAGTAAGCATTGAGAAGATCCCTTGTCAGTTTTCTTTTCTCCAGGCTCAACAGCCCCAGGTCTCTCAGCTTTTCCTTGTGAGAGAGATGCTTCAGTCCCTTCAGCATCATCTTTGTAGCCTCGACTCTCTCCAGTAGTTGCTCTGACACATGCACATATGCACTGAATTATACGTTATAATATAACATTAAAAATCCAAAATCATTCATGTAAAACTTTTTGTACATGTAAGTGCACCTTCTTGTAGTGTGTGCCCTCTGATACAATTTTAAAATATGCAGTCACCTGACGCCTTTTCCCATTTATCCTTGCTTTGCTCATTGTTGCGGTCTTCAGTGAATGAGAATTCCTTCATGCTGATAGTTTAGCTTGTGGTCTTAAGCCACCTTTTCTTCACAGCCTTCAGGCTCCTTTCTGGAAAGAGATTCCTTCATTGTCTCTTCTCCTTCCAGTAATGTGGCTAGTATCAGCTTCATAGAACTTCACAATCACAAAGATTAGTCATCTTTAGGACACTGTTGTGAACAAGGGTGGTATCATGACTCCTGTGAGGAATGAGGTAGACCAAAAAGAAAATTTAAAAACCTGCTGTTTTAAGATATCTTAAGGTTAATCTGTTAGCAACAGGAAAAGTCCTGTAGAAAAACACCAAAACCCTGAATCTGGGGGCAGAATTGTGAACTTAAGAACTCTTAGCTCTAGCGTTTATATGTTGATTGACATAACAAAAACTAGAAACCAGAACTGCACTAGGTTTGACAGTGTAAGGCGTGATTTGCCACAAGGAGTGAGTATCATCTACTCACTTCACAGGATGTCCAAAACAACTCCTTATAGAGTAGCTGGAATCCAAATACAAGCATCAAAAGCAAGAGAACTACTCCAGTGTAATTGCACAGATTCAACAGGTGTGATGACATAACTTAGTGTTGTCTCACTTGTTTTCCAATTCTGAGAACCTGAGAACTCAAAGTTTTCAAGTTTTCAGTACTTTCTTGTACATATCTTGCAATAAAAATACACATTTTGAGACGTATATTTGAAGTACCTTCTGCCTTAGATTTTAGTGGCGCATCTCTAGTAGCTTTCCTCTTTTCACTGTTTTGTAATTGTGATACACAATACATGGACTTCCACAATTAATGATGTTATATAGTAAATTACTGTCCTTGAAACCTGATTTTAGTTTTCTAGTACCAATCAATAACTTACTACTTGAAAGATGCTTTTGCTACCATCCTTATTTTGCCAGGTCTTAAACTGCAACCTTATTTAATCAGGAGGTGTGGCACTGCAACTTCATCCAAGTGTGACAGAATTTTTTCCTGGGTTACGCTGTTGCTAGCATTATAGATTAGAGTCTTTTGGAGTGGAATAGTAATTTATGCAGTGAAAAATCAAGACACCTTCAGTGTGGATGATGAATAATGGGGGGGAAAGTGGTCTTGACACCTGGAATGTTTTTTTTCATTAACTTTACAGAAACAGTAAAAACATGGGAAGAGCGTTCAGCAGTGGAGATCTATGCTGTCTTGCACCAGACCTCTACAATGAGTTAGAGAAATTGAAAAAATGTAGTTATTCAGTGTGAATCTAAACCTTCATGGGGACAGATATTTTGTATTTCATATCTTATAGATAGTGATGTAGAAATTGCAGGGTTCATACAAACAAAATGTAGGAGTCTGAAGAACAATGGCATTTGACCTTTGAAAACTAGGAGTGCATGAATGCATGCTCCTATGAAAAGCTCAGAATGCAAAAATCCGTCATAGTGGACTAGGGAGGCATTTGACAGATTATGTGCAAGTTCATACATGTTTTTTACTATTTGATTGCTTAGGATACTGGTGTTTTAAGTTGGCAGATCTACTTACTAAAAGCAAAGGTTTTTTGACTGGCAGGATTACAGAATGCCTGAAGGAGAAAGAGATCAAATGTTGAGAGAGAGAGAGAATATGCAGTATACAGAAAGCACAAGGAAGCTGTACAGCCAGCAGGAAAAAGCGGACTTAAATGTGGTCCCAATTTGTTCTATGGTACTCAAGTTGATGGCCATGCAGAAGTAAAAGCAAGAAGTTTTCATTTCAGTATGAATTTAATTTTCTGGAAAGTAGAGAGGTTTTTGTTACGTTAAGTATAATGCAGTTGCCAGTTTGCAGCCTGTCAGAAATCTTTTAATTCATGCTTATTTTCTAAAAGAGAGAAGAAAAAGGAAAAAGCAGCTTGCTTTGAACCTTTACAAAGCACTCTCAGACTGTAGTGTAATTGTGGCTCTAGCAGGCTCTGAAATTGTTCTTAGTCTGGGCTAACTTGATGCAAGACTGTAGTATTGACTCCCAGTGTATGTACTGTGTCTGCGTGTAATTTAGTATTACATAATTTGTAGCTATTTTGGGGAAAGGCAAAACAAAACCCAACCCAGTCTTTATATACAGTACTATAGAACTAAATTATCCTGCAAGGTTTTGGAAGCAGCAGCCAAACAAGTTGAGTATGTGACTAGAGAAATCTACACCTGTGGCCTCACGCTTCATTGCTAGAGTTGAGTCCCTGCACAACCTCAGGCACCACAGATTAGAATACTTATTTGATCCCTTTGCATTATTTATTCCTAGCTTAATGCCATTAGAATAATCAGTAGTCTTGCTCTCTATCCAAAGATTTCTGAGTTTGAGAGCAAGGTTTGAAATGCAGGAATCTGACGGGTAGAAAGCTCTAGTAAAACACATGAAAAAGAGAAGTGGAAGGGCTGACTCCCCTGAGAGATCAAGAAATACACTATTTTTAAAACAAACCCAACAACAACCAAAAAACCCACCCCAACCCCCCCCCCCAAAAATCAGCAAACAACACAACAAAAAGAACCAAACAAGGGACATGGACCTGATGGAGCAGGTCCAGAGGAGGGATACAAAAATGACCAGGAGGTTGCAGCTCCTCTGCTATAAAGACAGGATGAGGGAGCTGGGGTTGTTAAATCTAGAGAAGAGAATGCTCCAGGGAGACCTAATAGGAGCCTTCCAGTACTTGAAGGGGGCCTACACGAAGGACGGAGCAAAACTGTTTACAAAGGCCTGTAGTGGTAGGATGAGGAGCAATGGCTTCAAACTAGAGAAGAGCAGATTTAGATTGGATGTTAGGAGCAAGCTCTTTACCATGAGGGTAGTGGAGCCCTGGAGCAATTTGCCCAGGAAGGTGGTTGGGGTCCTGTTATGAATAAAGAGGGGTAAGGCAGGGAATTTAAAAAATACAAATTGCTTATTAATTTAGCTCTACCATTGTGGGAATTTCTCTGGTGTCTCTTTATCAGAAAATCCTCCTGGAACTGCTGCTGTTTATAATCCACACAGGGCAGCGTGGGGGGGGCACACAAAACTGAAGAGAGTGCTCTGAAGCTTACCCATTTAAACACCCATGCTAATTTGTGTCATAAACAGTACCAGAAAGTATGTCCCAAAAGCTGAAAAGGGCAGAAAACTGATTACTGTCAGTTTTCCACTTAAACATGCCCAGGCTTACCCCAGCATGGGGGCCTGTCCCTGGCACATGGCTTTGGTGAAAGACCCCATGTGGGTCCACCAACCACAGCCTTGGGGAGGAGAAGGTGCCTTCCCCTGCTCCTTTTTCCCACACCTCTCTTTTTTCCCCATCTCAGTTCTGCAGGGGAGTGGAAGGGGTTTTAGATGTACTGCCACAGGCCCCATCCCTGGAGATATTCAAGGTCGGGCTCAACAGGGCTCTGGACAACCTGACCTAGTTGAGGATGCCCCTTCATACTGCAAAGGGGGCTGGACTAGATGACCTTTGGAGGTCCCTTCCTACCCAGGTCATTCTGTGAAACAGTGTTTCCCTTAAAACAAGACTTAGATTTATGTGATTGCTTATACTGGTGTCTTTAGAAGAGGCTACTAGTGGCACATTTACAATGAAATATTAGAAGCCTTTGGGAGTTGACAGGTTGCTGATTGGCAGTTCCAAATCCTGAAAGGATTAGGTATCTGGTGATGGCATAGCAGAGCTTAAGCAAGTTCCACCAGTTATCTACTGCATCTACCCTTTCTGAGGAGATTTAGCTTGTGAAAGCTTTGGTTAAGTTCTCTGAAAGTGCTGCACGTGAGCTAATTAGGATACAGCCTTTTCCAGCTTCATGCACAAGTTTACCCCTCCAAAATCAGAGGGAGAGATAACGTAGAAAGTTTAGGATAGAATAGAATAGAATAAACCAGATTGGAAGAGACTTGCAAGATCATTGCATCCAACCTATCAATCCAACCCACCTGAACAACTAAACCATGGCACAAAGCACCCCATCAAGTCTCCTCCTGAACACCTCCAACGATGGTGACTCCACCACCTCCCTGGGCAGCCCATTCCAATGGGCAATCACTCTCTCTGTAAAGAACGTCCTAACATCCAGCCTAACCTCCCCTGGCACAGCCTGAGACTGCTTCCTCTTGTTCTGGTACTGGCTGCCTCGGAGAAGAGACCAACCTCTGCCTGTCTACAACCTCCCTTCAGGTAGTTGTAGAGAGCAATAAGGTCACCCCTGAGTCTCCTCTTCTCCAGGCTAAGCAACTCCAGCTCCCTCAGTCGCTCCTCATAGGGCTTGTGTTCCAAACCCCTCACCAACTTTGTTGCCCTTCTCTGGACACGTTCCAGCAAGTCAACATCCTTCCTAAACTGAGGGCCCCAGAACTGGACACAGTATTCGAGGTGCAGCCTAACCAGTGCAGTGTACAGGGGCAGAATGACCTCCCTGCTCCTGCTGGCCACACTGTTCCTGATGCAGGCCAGGATGCCATTGGCCCTCCTGGCTGCCTGGGCACACTGCAGGCTCATGTTCAGCCTACCATCAACCAGCACCCCCTGGTCCCTCTCTACCTGGCTGCTCTCCAGCCACTCTGACCCCAGCCTGTAGCTCTGCATGGGGTTGTTGTGGCCAATGTGCAGAACCCAGCACTTGGATGTGTTCAATCTCATGCCGTTGGACTCTGCCCATCTGTCCAGCCTGTCAAGGTCCCTCTGCAAAGCCTCTCTACTCTCCAGCAGATCAACTCCTGCCCCCAGCTTGGTGTCATCAGCAAATTTACTGATGATGGACTCAATGCCCTCATCCAGATCATCAATAAAGATGTTAAAGAGCATGGGGCCCAGCACTGATCCTTGGGGCACACCACTAGTGACTGACTAATGGCTGGATGTGGCACCATTCACCACCACTCTCTGGGCTCGGTCCTCCAGCCAGTTCCTAACCCAATGCAGTGTGCTCCCATCCAAGCCATGGGCTGACAGCTTGGCCAGGAGTTTGCTGTGGGGGATGGTGTCAAAGGCCTTGCTGAGGTCCAGGTAGACTACATCCACAGCCTGCCCCACATCCACCAGGTGGGTCACCTGATCATAGAAGGAGATCAGGTTGGTCAGACAGGACCTGCCCTTCCTAAATCCATGCTTGTTGGGCCTGATCCCTTGGCCATCCTCTAAGTGCTGTGTGATTGCACTCAAGATGACCTGTTCCATGATCTTGCCTGGCACTGAGGTCTGGCTGACAGGCCTATAATTCCCTGGCTCATCCAACCAGCCCTTCTTGTGGATGAGCACCACGCTGGCCAGCTTTCAGTCTTCTGGGACCTCTCCAGTGAGCCTGGACTGTTGATAAATGATGGAGAGTGGCTTGTCCAGCTCATCTGCCAGCTCTTTCAGCACCCTAGGTTGGATCCCATCTGGTCCCATGGACTTGTGGGGATCCAAGCTGCTGAGGAGAACTCCAATCTCCTGCTTATGGAACAGAGGGAAACTATGCAGCTCCCTGGCTCGGCTCCTTCTGCCAGCTCTGCAGGCCAGCTGTCTGGAAGACATTCTGTCCTGCTATTGAAAATTGAGGCAAAGAAGGTGTTGAGTACCTCTGCCTTTTCCTCATCCCTTGTTACAGCGTTCCCCTCCGTGTCCACTGAGGAGTGGAGGTTGTCCTTGCCCTTCCTCTTGCTATTAATATATTTATAGAAGGACTTTTTGTTGTCCTTCACAGCAGAGGCCAGTCTAAGCTCCAAATATGCTTTTGCCTCCCTAATTTTCTTCCTACAAGAGGAGGGGAAAAATCAGAGTGTATGAGAATGGCCTATCCGTCAGAGGGAAAAAGATTCTAGGAAGGGAATTGGCAGGTCTCCTTGACAGGGCTTTAAACTAGATTTGAAGGGGGAAGGGGCTGGAATCAGTCCCCCCAGACAGAAGTCTGAGGGTGGTAAGCTGGAATCGGGAGAAACCAGCAGCCAGCTGAAGTGCATGTACACTAATGCACGAACTATGGGTAGCAAACAAGAGGAGCTGGAAGCCTTGTTGCAGCAGGAAAGTTATGATGTAGTTGCCATCGCAGAGATGTGGTGGGACGATTCGCATGAGTGGAGCACTGCAATTGATGGCTACAGGCTTTTCAGGAGAGACAGGCAAGGAAGAAGGGGTGGAGGGGTGGCCCCGTGCATCAGGGAGGCACTAGATGCCGTTGAGCTGGAGATCAGGGATGGTCAGGTTGAGTGCTTGTGGGTGAGAATTAGAGGGAAGACCGGCAGGGCAGACATCCTGGTTGGAGTCTGTATAGACCACCCAACCAGGATGAAGATGCTGAATCATTCTATAGGCAGCTAAAGGCTGTCTCGGCAATGCCTGACCTTGTTCTCATGGGCAACTTCAACCTGCCTGATATCTGCTGAGATCTCAGCACAGCAGAGAAGAGGCAGTCTAGGAGGTTCTTAGAGTGCATGGAGGACAGCTTCTTATCCCAGGTGCTGAGTGACCCTACCAGGGGTAAGGCTATGCTTGACCTCCTCTTCACCAGCAGGGAAGGGCTGGTGGGTGATGTGGTGGTCGGAGGCAGTTTAGGGGCCAGCGACCACGAGATAATTGAATTTTCATTATTCAGTGAATCTAAGAGGGGCAGCAAGAATACATAGAATACATAGAATAAACCAGGTTGGAAGAGACCTTCAAGATCACCATGTCCAACCCATCAACCAATCAAACACCACCCAAACAACTAACCCACGGCACCAAGCACCCCATCAAGTCTCCTCCTGAAAACCTCCAGTGATGGCGACTCCACCACCTCCCCAGGCAGCCCATTCCAATGGGCAATCACTCTCTCTGTATAGAACTTTTTCCTAACATCTAGCCTGAACCTCCCCTGGCGCAGCCTGAGAAGACCTCCACTCTGGACTTCTGGAGGGCAGACTTCAGGTTACTCAAGAAACTAACTCAGAAGGTTCCTTGGGAAACAGCCGTTAAAAACAAAGGGATCTAGGAGAGCTGGACCTGCTTCAAGGAAGAACTGTTGAAGGCGCAGGAACAGGCTGTGCCAATGCGCCGGAAGATGAGCCGCCGGGGCAGACGGCCAGCCTGGATGGGTGATGAACTTCTAAAAGAACTAAGGGAAAAAAAGAGGGTGTATCATCTTTGGAAGAAAGGGGAGGCAACCCATGGAATGTTTAAGGATGTTGATTGTTCTGATCAACTGGGTAGTTCATGTGAACTACGTTTAAAGACAGGGAGTAATAAGCCTCTTAGAAAAAGCAGGTAAATTTAATTTAATGCATACCCCTTTCTTCTGTTCTTAACAGGGAACTGTTTTTTAGATTAGATTCTCCATCTGGGAGTCAGCTGAGACATCCTTCCCCTTCTTGGCATGGCTTACATTTAAATAAATAAAGAAATTCCTTTTAACAGGAGCAGCTGATACCCAGTCCTTGTTGATCAGTGTGGAAGAAGGCTTACTTGCAGCCTCACAAACTTCTGCCCATTTCTTAATGAGTCATATTGGAATATCTTCACATGTTTGATCACATCTCATTCAAGTCAGATAACATTCTGAAACAACTGAGGGATTGTAGCTTTATGTTCTGTTTGTACATAGGTGGAAGTAGAGATAGATGTATACATAGTGCCATTGTATTTTCAGGTATGGATGGGTTAATTGGAAGACTATCTAACTTTCTTGGCAGGAGCAGGATGGTGGAAAATATGTTTTGGTTTTTTTATGAATGTGACTTTGAAGCTGTGTACACTTTCAACACTTGAATATGCAACTGCTTTGTATTTCATGACCTGCTCCGTACTCCCCTAAATTCAGAGGCAGTCATCTTGAGCTGCTGCCCATGGATTTTCTACAGGGAAGTCAGAGAACATCAACAGCATGTAGGGCAGCTGTCTGGTGGCAGAGGCAAGGAAATTAATTAGCAGTTTGGATTGATTCTTGATCACTTCTTGTCTTTGTGGAGGACATAAAAAGAGCTTCTGCCTCCCTAATTTTCTTTCCTGTAAGAGGGCTTTAATTTGATCCACCTGAAGTAAAAGTCATAGGGAACATGTGGTCAGTTCTTAGCTAGATGCCTATGGGTTTTTTTCAGTTTGCACAGCCTCCCTGCAGTTTTACACTTTCTAAGACCACTTAATAGTTTCTGCAGTAATTTCAGCCTCTTCTGCTGAGTCTTGCTGCTTCATAACAGATTGATTGTTTTCAGGAAGGACACATTTTTATCTTTAACTCATCATCAGCAACTCTTTTAACACTGTAGAGGCTGCAGAAGAATCTTTCTTGAGTTGAAGTTTGGAATTGCTCTTGAGTTGTCTTAAAGAGAGACTTTGTCTTTTGCTTTCAGTCTCTTAGCAAATGAATACTCCAAATACAAACAGAAACCTCTTCTACCTCACTCTGACTTCAGTCAATCTTGGGCTTGCAGGCAATGGTGTTAAAAATTTAACACATATTTTTGTGCCAGCTTTTCATTAGCACTGTCTTCATTGTTATTTTCAGTTCTTTATTTACACTTTCCATAAACAGATTTGCAGTACATAAATCTCAGCCATGTGGTTGTGCTAGGTAGTACAAAGATGGTCTTTGTCCAGTTGCCATTGGCCAGTCAGTTGAGCTCCAGACTGCTTTGTAAATATCCATGAAATTCATTGCTTTTACTGATGAATTCTAAATTAAAGGTACTTCATCAGTAGAGTGTGAACAGTCATTTGTGGAAGAGAGGTCCTGTAAGTTCAGGTATTAAGTACCTGTACTTCATGTTCTCTGAAGTCCTTTTTGTACAGCATCTCCGTAACATGAAACATCTTAGAGTGAGAAATCAACTATGACATGGCTATACAGAGAAAGCTTGAGAGGTGTATGGTATGGGTCAAAAATCTTACTATGTACACAGACTTAGAGTTTTCTTCTTTGTCTGAAGTTAAATGTGATGGTGGGATTAACTCTATGTAGATCAGGTTCAGGAATTTTCTAATCATCTTACTGTTTCTGTATGTGTGTCAGATCAGCCCATGGTTTAATGGCTGTAAGGATTAACCCAGTTTTACTTTCTTAGAAGATTGTCTTTCAGCATTGCTGTATTACTGTGGTGACAACTAGAACAATTTTCTTATTTTTCGTTGGTTGGGGATTTTTTGTTTGTTTCTAAGAGGAAGAAAAAGGCTTGGTTTGAAATATGTTAGTTTAAAGAACAAAAAAATCCTTCTGATGCTGGATTGCTGTTATCATTGTTTGCAGATTTTTTTCTGAGTGCCTGCTACACACTCATTAACTTTTTGTGTACCTACAAATGTTTCTCACGATTCTCAGATGGAGGAGCTGGTTTGGTTTTATCTGCCAGAGGCTTCTGCCATACTTTTTATGTAAATCTTCCAGATCTAAACAACTGACTTCTCAAGCACAGTAATTAACGTTATCTTTTGCTTGCTGTAGTGAAGAGCTTATTCTTTTCCTCTAGATTGCTTGCCTGTAGATAGTTAATGGGGGGTTTGTTCGCACTTTTTCCTCCATTAGTTTTGCCACAGCAAAAAGTATTGCAAAACAAAGTATTCTTTCAGAGTAAAACAACATGCTGTCCTGAATTTTTATGTTTTATGATTACTGAACAAAAAGATTTTAAAATATGTTTCCCAAGCGTATTGTTATCACAAAACACTGATGGTCTTGCATAAGAAACAACTTCATAGTACAAAAAAAAGCCCACTGCAGTCAGGAGCAGGAATCCTTTGCAGGTGGGACAGCTGATTATGAAGAGAGTTCCAGCATCCCCAGTATATCACAGTGAGCATCCAGTCAGCAGTTCTGTTTCAGGAGCAAACAGTAGGTGCTGCTAGAGCAGCATTACTAACCATCATCTTAGTTATGTAGAAAGTGAAATGAGGTTAGCAGTCTTGGTGGGCTAGCGCCAAACTATTCAGAAGAAACTACATATCACTACTTTTTAGGTCAAAACAGTTCCATCATGGGAGGTCCCTCTGATCTGTGAAATTTTACCTGATGGGAGTTGTTGAAATGGACTCACCATGACTCTTCACGGGCTGGTCAGAACCAAAGTTTTCAAGTGCCTCTTGAGATGGATCTTAGGGTTTTTTTCTCATAAGCATGAGGCAGATGCCTATCTTTTAGGTGGCAGTGGTTTCCAGGAACAGGTGTATACGTATTTCCTTCCCCACTTACTAGGAAGAACTTGCAAAAAGTTATGGAGCAAAGTACTTTTGCATGGGAAGCTGGGTTGAGATGAGATAGGAGAAAACTGAGATTTGAAGAGGAGGATAAACAGGAGAATATGAACCTACTTGATGACCATGTACAATCTGGATAATGCTCCCATTAATATCTCAGCTCTTCAGCTAGATTCCATCCCTTGAGAGCACCAGGTCTTGTGTGAAATGAGTGGGGTAATTTTCTTGGAAAAATGCTTTGTCATGTGGAAAGAAACAAAGGCAAGAACTGAAATTTCATATGCAACCTTAGTTCCTTGTTGTCTGAAGTTCTGAAAGCTTGATCTTGTGGTCTTACTACCTTTTCAACACAGTCTTGTTACGTGCATCCAACAGACCAGAGCTCTGCCACCGATCCCTTCTAGTGTGTCTGTAGTAAAATATTGAATAAATGTATCAACTTAGATGTAGCCTCTATAAAATAAATTATGCTTTTACTAGAGTTTCGTTGCTCTAAAAAAGAAGTCTAGAGTGCAGAAGTTAATGGAATACCATAGCTTTAGAAAATGGTGAGGTAGAGTTTGTGGTAAAGCATCAGCTCTAAGAGATTGCCTTGATGCAGACATCAAGATGTGAGGAAAACAGATGCTGGCTTAGTAAAATATTTCTGTTCCCTGTTCTTGGGAGTCATGATCTGAGTACCATACAGGCTTATTCTGTGTAGGGATATTAACCTGCTCTTCGGTTTAAACTGATGCTCTTAGGGACTGTGAGGACACTGCTCCTGCCTGTTGCACAGGGCTAGGGGTGATTCCTGAAAATGAGAGGTAAGAGGACATTACACATTAGTCTGCCATCTCTGAGAAGAGCATGGGAATCCTCTACTCATCCCCTGTGATGCAGACTGCAGGGAGGAGATGAGATGCACCTCTTCCAGAGACTGGCAGTATCAAAGTATCAGTGCTAACCTGCTTCAGGTTCAACTCCAACTGTGTCTGTCCTGGGCCCTTTCTGTGCTCCTTAGATTGTTGACTGCCTCCTTCTGCTTGGAAGCAGGAGAGCATCTTTTACAGCATTCACACTTATTTCTCCTTATCTTGCAGCTCTTCCAAAGAACAGTTAAATAGGCCAGTGATTTTCCCCATCACTTTCTTAAGTTTTTTTCTTATGCAAAACATTTTATATACTGTGTGAAGCTTTTTAATGCAGCGTACTGCATGCCAGAATATTGCACTTGGTATTTTTTTCATAAGCCTTAATTTTTTTCCTCAGAACAAGCCTGCTTCTTTTTCTAATTATCTTTATACTAATTGTAAATAGTTGCAGCCATTTCATATCCTAAATTCAGTTCGTTTGAAAAGGAGTATTGCAAAAGCTCACCCATAGAGGGAGGCAGAATACTGTTTGCAACAGTCTTAACTACAGTCTGCTTTTTAAAACCTATCTTTGCTTCAGTTGAAGCCAACAAATAACATCTGTTGTCTTATTTATAGCCCCTATTTCTAAGAAGTATACACTATAGCAGATGAGAAGAGTGCCTGACAGCTCATAATTCATGAAGTTACTGAGGTTTAAGCTGATGGAATATTATGTACAGAATTCCTTCCTGGTACAGACAGTATCACTTCCCTTCCAACAGGTGATAGAAATAGGGCTTTATGAAACATTAAATGTGTGACACATGATTAGCGGTCACTATTGAAAGCATTAAACTATTACAAAGGAATATAGTACTGTGATGGGGCACCACCTTTTCTTTTTCTCTGTGTGTGTGGTGTCAGAGTAGAGTCAAAAGACCCTAGATTGCTTTCAGGAGAATTGGTATATTGTAAACTGCTGTTTTCTAATCAAAGCTTTGGTCTGCTTAGTTATGCCATCTATTGTTTATAGATTACTTTCTTGCACTAATGTGTATTTGCCTGGGCTTGTTTCACCTCTGTTCCTACAGTTACCCCTTGCTCTCCTTAGGTGGTGCAACTTCATAAATGGGGATGAAGAGAGGAATTAGTTCTCCCGGCCCCCAAAACTTTCTGCATAATTACCATGCACATGATATTTCATCATTCAGATCATTGCTTGCATATATGTACTGTTTTGTCTGGAAAGTATCTAGGCAAAGCATTTGAGTTGTTGCTTGTACAGGGTTGATTTGTAGAGGTAACTGTCTTTTTTGACGTATTATGTGTAGCCAGGATAAAGTGGCATAGCATTCAGTATTTATTCAACCTTCCAGGATTCTGTGGGGTTGGACTATACAGGCTCAAATCATACTAGGCAGGTATTTTTCATTCTGAAAGAATGACTGCCTGGCCTTATTCTGTTTTATATTGTAACAATTTGTGCCCTTTTTTCTACAAAAGTCAGTTTGAAATGCTATTTTTCAAGCTTATAGGTGATGCTTCTGTACCTGCCTCACACAGGCAACTCTGGAGATTGCAGAATCAAAGAAGGCATTCAGTAACTTTACCTTCTGTGTCCTCTGTTACCATAGCACCCACTTCATTCAACAGCAGCCCCCCATTTCTTCTACTCTTCTTTTTGCTTCCAATATATTGGATGAAGCCTTTCTTGATGTCCTAACCTTCATTGCCAGATTTAATTCTAAGGAGGCCTCATTGCATCTCTGCATACTCTGACAGTATTCTTGTGTTCCTCCCAAGTAGTCAGCCATTTCTTCCATGTTCTATAAATTTTCTTCTACTGCTTGAGTTTATTCAGTAACTCTCTGCGCAGTGATACAGATCGTTTGGCTCCCTTCTTTGATTACTCACTCTTCAGGATGCTCTGTTCTTGAGCTTGGAGGAGTTGGTAAAAGGTTTGTGTTGTAGGCAGTACACAGGAACAGACTGAGTTCAGAATGTCATGTTAGTGAAAACTCCTGCAGTCCTTTGGAATAAGCCTCTTGGAAAATTTCTTGTCACTCTGTATTACTGATCTAGGATCACAGCAGAAATGTGGTTGCTTTAAAAAGCTATTTGAGTTCCAGAAGTGTATTAACAGAGTACTGTTTATCTGCGAGAGTTAAACATTGTCATTGAGATGCCCTAGAAGGGATGTAATCACAGAATCAACCAGGTTGGAAAAGACCTCAGAGATCATCAAGTCCTAACACCACCTGACAACTAAACCATGGCTCCAAGTGCCACATCCAGTCTTTTTTTGAACACCTCCAGGGATGGTGACTCCACTGTCTCCCTGGGCAGCACATTCCACTGGCCAATTACTCTTTCTGTGAAGAACTTTCTCCTCACCTCGAGCCTAAACCTCCCCTGGCACAGCTTGACACTGTGTCCTCTTGTTGTGGTGCTGGTTGCCTGGGAGAAGAGACCAGCCCCCCACCTGGCTACAACCCCCTCTCAGGTAGTTATAGAAAGCAGTTAGGTCTTTCCTGAGCCTCCTCCAGGCTAAACAACCCCAGCTCCCTCAGCCTCTCCTAATAGGGCTTGTGTTCAAGACCTCTCACCAGCCTCATTCCCCTTCTCTGGTCATGTGCAAGTATCTCGATGTCCTCCTTTTGTTGTTTTGTCTCCTAGTTCATACCCAGCACCTACTGAATGATGGAACTAGAATGCACTGGCTGCATACTATTGAAGTATTTTAGAATTGGCAGTATTTCCATCCGGTTTCGTGGTTGTACTCCAGTAATGTCAGGTTGCCAGCAGGCATCATTTCCCTATTCCTTTTTGTAACTCTAGAATCATTCATATCAGTATAAATCTTGACTTGTAGAAAGTTTTCTGCCCCCATGAAAATGAGCTTCTTGTGAGCCTGAAATCTTGATAGTGTTGGTGGGCCAAACCATTCCCTTCTTTAGTCCTGGATAGTCTTAATCTTTCTTCATTTCTCCCACATCTAATCTTTGGTTGCCAAGGATTCTGTGGTATTCTGAGTCTGACTGATCGATGGATGACATGCAATAAAAATAAAAGTAACACAGACACACTTACTAAGCCACTTGTCAATGGTGTGTCAAATTTACTGAAGATTAAATCCCTTTTGTATTTTTCCATGAATGGTGTGGTGTTTTAAAATCTTTCTCATGAAACCAGTACTGAAGAAGGTGGTTGAGTTGTGAACAGGTCTTATACTTGCTGTTTTCAGTGATGCTTTCAGCCTCTAGGAGAAACTATAACCAAACTAAATTATCTCATGTCAGGCTCTAAGGAGAAGTAGTTTTAATTCCAACAGTTGTAGCTGAATCTGCTATCTATTCCAGTCCTCAGTCTATATGAGACCCACAACATCAGCTTCATAGATCTCACTCTCGTATTTTATCCTTGCCCTGTGAAAACCTTTTGCCAATAGCTGTTGGGCAGTTCTGCCTGTTCTTTTGGTAAATGCCTTTCAACTCTGAAATTGCAAATGCTAAGACAAGGTTACAAGACTCTCTGATACTCATTTGTCATTCCAGACTAATCCTTTTCTGTCTTGGTCTGGCATTGAACCCAAACCATGGTCTGTGTGCATCAAGACCAACCAATCACCCAACCCTAACTAATCAACTAGACCATGGCACTAAGTACCTCATCCAGTCTCTTCTTCAATCAGCACACAGTGCTGTTGCCTCAGTTTATACCACTTCATTAAAGGCTGTGCAGGAATGCCCAGCTGCCCTTGTTTTCAGTGCGTCTTCACTTGAATGTGCTACTGTATGCTGACAAGTGGTTAAAATTGCCATTATGGATCCTTATTGGAATTTGGATATATTTTGAGGAAAAATGGGTCATAGTAGTGGGATGTTTTTTAAAATCCCATTTCTCATACCTAGTAGAGTACATAACTGCTGAAATAACAGCATTTCAGTCAAGAAATCAAACTCCCACATTTCTCAGAATTCTCAGTAGCATGCACAGGTGTTGAACTTTGTGGAAAATGCTTCATTGTCTGCTATTTATTGTGCATTATACCACTGATGTTGCCACTGGCAGAAGTATTTTAGGTGCTTGATCAGCTGCTGGCTAATCTTGTTGCAGGTATTCCTGCAACTTGCTTGACAATGGCCTTTACCTTTGCATTTATTCTTCTGTTTGTGTTTTAGTTAATTTCATTGCTGGTCAAAACATTAACATTTGGATATAGAATAGAATAGAATTAACCAGATTGGAAAAGTCCAACCTTTCACCCAACACCATCTAATCAACTAAACCATGGCACCAAGTGCCTCATCCAGCCTCCTCTTAAACACCTCCAGTGATGGTGACTCTACCACCTCCCTGGGCAGCCCATTCCAAAGGCCAATCACTCTTTCGATGAAGAACTTCTTCCTAACATCCAGCCTAAACCTCCCCTGGCACAGCCTGAGACTGTGTCCTCTTGTTCTGGTGTTGGTTGCCTGGGAGACGAGACCAATTCCCTCCTGGCTACAACCTCCCTTCAGGTAGTTGTAGACTCCCCTGAGCCTCCTCTTCTCCATATATTGTATGATTTTCAAACACGGATATCTGTAAATCTATGAATGCATCATTCACTGTGTTAATGGGTACAGTTGCATGCATAAAGAGTGTATCTGCATGCACATCAGGCAGTTGGGATCGCCTTAATACCTGAGCTCCCAAATATTAGACTTCTATGTGGAGTTTTGTTGTTGTTGAGTGTAGTATGTATGTACAGACTTAAATGCTATTTCTGGAGTAATCTTGACTCAAAGCCAAATTCAAGTAATTTTAGTTATTCTTGTAAAATATGTAGAAATTAACTCTCCTTTGCATCATGTGTTTTGTTACAATTTACGTTTCACTGATTATTTTTTTTTTTTTAATCTTCATACTCATTCTTCTTCCATCAGTAATGAAGGATTTGGCTCAGTAAGTGTCTGAAGCTTTAAATTTCCACTTCTCATGGCCAGGTACTAACTCTAAAGTATATTTTTTTTTACTGAGAGCCTTTCCAAAAGGTGCAACCGTGTGCTGGTTTCATCTTGCTTTCATCTTGCACTTCATAGCTGTGTTGCCAGCCCTTGAATGTAAGGCATGCCCTCATCTCCCACATGTTGCCATTACCTTAGGGCTGTTCAGGCCTGTGTCAGGGAGAGGGAAGAGTTTGCAGGTTGGAGCAAACCCTTGTTTCCAGAAGTTCATCACATTGGCTCTCGCTGTGACAAGATTAAAATTCAGCTTTTATCATGTGTCATTAGGAGCTTCTTCACTATCTGGAGACCCACTACCAGGTTTGTGATCAGAAAGAAGAAAAGAAAACTGCATGACTTTTCAGCTTCTCAAAAGCTGTAATACTGTGGAATTTAAAAATAAATACAGGAATCTGGGGGGGGGAAAGATTGCTTTAAGTGAAAAACAGGTACTGGATTGCAGAAAAGGGATCTGCAAAGTTGCTCAGATTCTAAAGAGTGGATTTGGTTCTCCAAACCTCTGTGCTGTCCTACACCATGCTTCAAAGCCAAAGATATTTTCAAAATCAGGTTCTAAATGCAGGTTGCATGCAAGCTTTGTATCACTTCTCTTTTTAAAAAACTGACCTGTTTGAAAAGTTTTGCTTTCCCTTTGAAGATCTTCATAGGCATGGAGAGTTTTCTTCAGAAACACCTAACCTAGAATCGTGACTTCTATAAAGATAACTTGTATTTTGGCACCTGGAATCAGATTGTTTTCTTCCAAAAACAGGTGTAGTTTTCTTTAGTTTACCCTTTGCCATTTCCTCTCTGCATTTTTAAATTGAATGGTACTGTTCCCAAACTGTTCTGTCTTCTGTGTAAATGTTATAAACTGAGTTCAGTTCTATAAGTGCTGTCAAATTTTTTCTGACAGATGTCTCATGAGGCCTTTCACCTTTAAATGAACATAATTTTCTATTTTGTGCAAATGTTGAGAAGTTTAAACTCCAAGTGAGTGTCTTGCTATGAGTTAATTATATTGCACATGGTGCGGTATGTTTAGGAAATCCTGAACAAGTAATAGGTTAAATGACGTTAATTTGTTAATGGCATCTTCTACATGCTGATAAAGTGCATATTTTTTTCAATGTTGCTGTGCACTGTGTGTGACTTAGACTTATTCTGCTATTTCTGCTTTGAAGGTAACTCCAGGTTTTATACCTACTATTGTCTGTGTGCATGGGGTTTTTTGTGTTTCTGCTGGTAGAGATTACTTCCCATTTGCTCTAAGTTTTCCTTCATACTGCACCATCTCACTGCTGTACTATCTTCTTCAGCACCCACTGGTGTACATGTGCAGCTTTGACATTGATAAAAAGGGGATGTAGTTTTTAATGTGGGAAAGCATAGTTCTCTCTGGTGCTCAGCAGCCTTCATGGATGATGCCTTGAAGTGCAGAGCTTTTGCCTGAAAGATTTCAAATGTCTATTGACTTTGTCATCTGTACTCTGTCTCCATTTCTCTTTCTTTGACTCCCCTTTCTTTCCTTGGTTTCTGTTGACTGTTTATGCTGTTTCTGGATTTTTGGTTAATGCTGCCTCCAGCTGGAATTGGGAGGGAAGCATCTTTGTCCAGAGATTATGCAATTTCATTGCTGTTATGCAATGAAAGGTATTTAATGTAACTAGCTACTAATGGAGCAGAAAGTTACTTTCATAAGGAAAAAAGTATATAAACTGTTCTCAAAACCTCTTCTTCATCTGCTGCCATGTACAGAATGCAGTTTTTGCCCTTAGCATCCTGTGAGTCTAGTAGTAAGTCATAATTTGAGTGTTTTCATAGCATACACTTTTATAAAACTGTAATCTGATCTTTCATTTATTCTTTCAATAGGTTTGCCCTCACCATAAGATAAATTCAGAGTCTGGGGTTCAAAGGAACTATTTAACCTAATTGTGGCCTTCCAGTATCTGAAGGGGGCCTACAACAAGGCTGGGGAGGGACTTCTCAGGATATCAGGTAGTGATAGGACTAGGGGGAATGGAATGAAGCTGCAGGTGGGGAGATTCAGGCTGAACGTGAGGAAGAAGTTCGTCACTGTGAGAGTGGTGAAGCCCTGGAATGGGTTGTCCAGGGAAGTGGTTGGGGCCCTGTCCCTGGAGGTGTTTAAGCCCAGGCTGGATGAGGCTCTGGCCAGTCTGATCTAGGGTGGGGTGTCCCTGCCCTTGTGATCCCTTCCAACCCTGACTGATACTATGATAGTATGACCTGCAAAGTGCAAATCAAGTGGTGTGTGTTTTAACATGCCTCACAAGAGGCTTCCTGAAGTGTAGCATCTTCACAACTGTGTGAGATAAAGTTGACATGTTATGCTAAAAGAAATGTTCCAGACGGAACCTGAAAGTACTTTGAAGATTTAACAAGATGAAATCCAGCCTTCCCTGAATACCTTGGCTTCATTAACTGGAGATCTGCTGGCACCTATATAACATGCCTTTTTTTTTTCTTCTTTTTTTTTTTTCCCTCCAATTTATGTTTTAATCACAGTGTTACATAAAGTCAACTATCTGAAAAAACTAGGTGTACTCATTTGTGTTTTCCAGATAACTAAGGTGTCAGCAAGGAAGGAAGTAGTGTGGTTTTAAACAGAACCTGTCCTCTGAAAAGCTGTGCAGATGATTGTTGGTTACAGCTCTGTCTTTTCGACCCTGGACTTCAGGAGGGCTAACTTTATTGTATTTAAAGAACTACTTAAAAGTATCCCATGGGCTAGGGCTCTAGATGGTAAGGAGGTCCAAGAGAGATGGTTTGTATTCAAACACCCCCTTCTCCAAGCTCAAGAAAAATTTATACCCTTGAGAAAAAAATAGTAGTGGAGGCAGAAGATGTGCGTGGATAAGCAAGGAGCTGCTAAAAGAATTCAAATGGAAGAGGGAAGTCTACAATAACTGGGAAAAGGGTCTGTTCAGTTGGGAAGATTATAGAAATATTGTCAGAGCATGTCAAGGTGCATCAAGGAAGGCCAAAGCTCTCTTGGAACTAAACCTGTCTAGGGAAGTAAAAGATAACAAGAAGGGCTTGTGGTGTTGCACCTCTTTTCATCCCCAGGAATTGTTCTCATTTTCCAGAAGTCATTAAAAGTAACATCAACAGTCCAGAGATCTGCTTAGGCAATTCTTTTGGGACTCTACTGCTTGTTTTCTGAGCCTCCGAAGTTAAATCACTACGACTAACAGATGTTTTCTCTAACATCCTTCTCAGTTATGAGTGGGCTGGAAAGTATTCTGTCATTGTCATACTATCATTCTGCTTCTTTTTACAAGGAGCATATCTCAGTGTCCCAGTATGCTCCACTTCCATTACTAGCTTGTAAATAATTTATTGTCTTTCCTCAGTTTTAACTTCTTCTGTACCTTCTTTAATGTTACTACTTCTCAATTGTTTGCATTTTCAGAAAACTGTTTAACTTCTGAAATAAAGTGAATTCTCAGCCTTAATTGTCTATTTTCTTTTTCTCACTTGTAGTATACTACATTTTTCTGATATCACAAAATTTTGAATTACAATCTCCTTACGTGTCCGTTATTGTTGTGTGGTTTTGTTCTTATTTGGGGGGTCAGGGGTTTTGTTTTATTTTGTTTGATTTTTTTTTTCTTCTTAGTTGCCTTTGCAGTTTTTTCAGTTTCAGTCTTTTAGAAATAGACTTGAGTGCACATGCATGCATGCATGTGTTTAAGAATGACTATTTGTACATGGTGAATTTAATCAGGCAGATATCACTGTTGCTTAGGCAACTGGCAACTTTCACTTAAGTGATTAAACTTTATCAGTCATAATACATCAGACTCTGCCAGATGTTTCTAGCAGTATTTTAGTATCTTTATGTAAGCATTCTTGATTTCCAAAACTGGTCTAAAACTTCTGAATTACTCTTTTGGCAATTATGGTGCATTTAGAGGGAGGTCATCCCTCACGTCACTGAGCCAGAACATTCTTTATATGGTATGTTCTCTCCATGAAGAAACTGGACTGCATGAAAGCTGATCATGTATAAACTGACCATATCAAATCTATTTACAGATTTTGTTTGAATCTGCAAAATGTCTCTTTCCATTCATACTGCTATTCATTTTTAACTAGTCATTGTAGAAAAGCCTTACTTCAAGAAGATTACAACGTAAGTAGTATTATGCTTGAAAATTGAAAGCAAACGGAAGTTGCTGAACTTTTCTAAGTGTGAAATACTTGTTTCTACAGCTATTTCAATCCTTTGCAAGTCTCTTTTCACCAGGGCATCTGCAGCTGCGAGATGGTGATGTATTTAGCTCCCTCACGTGGTGCACACTAGATCTAAGTGTCTCAGACCAAAAGATGGGGTTTTTTTGCATTCTATCTCAGTTCATCCATAGACTGCAAACTTATGTAGTGTTTTCTTTTCCTGGGCAGTAGACAGAATGATTCAAAGAATGGTGGAGGCCTCTATAAGAAAGTGCTATAAAAATGCAATGCTCATTATTCTTACTCCGTTTTCTGATTACTTGTAGTGTGTTCTTCTTTAGGCCTAACAAATGGGATGTCTGTTCCTTACTTAAAGATTAACTGGTTGTGTTACATATCATGAATTTGTAAACAGCAATTGTATTCACCTGTAGCTTGACTTATTTTTCTTTTACAGCCTTTTTCCTTCCAGATCTTACAGAGCAGTTTGCACCTCCTAATACTGCTCCACCGATTCTCATGAAGATAGTGGAAGCAATTGAAAAGAAAGGTAGGCTGAAGAACAATCTTCTACGTTGTTTTTTTTCAATTTATGTAATCCAAGGCTGCATTCTGATCCAGAGCTGGCATTTCCCAATTCTAGAGTTGTGAATACATCCCATTAATTAAACAGATATGAAGTAATAATATTTAAGGTTTGTTGAATTGGTTTCAGCTCAATAGAGGCTACTTGAACTGTAGGATCAAAACCAAAGCTTACCTCATAGGACATTTACTAACTCAACTAATAAAAGTGTTCATTAAAGGGAAGGGAAGGGGTTTGGTATTGCTTCATTTTTTCTAACCTATAAGCACTCCAAGTTGGTTATGGAGAAGCTGTCATAGTACTTACTTGTTTGCCTGTATATCCAATTAATATTTTTACCCAAAGAAAGGAGAAAAGAAAAAAAGGATTAAATATGAAAAAGTTACAAGAACTGTTTTTAGGCTTCATGAGACAGTTCTCTATTGCTGGTGTATGCTGAGCCAGCCAGTGTTATTTTTATGGTTTCTTTGTTTTTTGGTTTTTTTTCTCTCCTGCTTTCCTGTGTTGATGTCTCTCCAAGCCGTTGAAGTTTTCTCCTTTCTTCTAGTATGTCCTGCCTCTTTTTTTCTGTATTTCCCTCCTCCTGACTCCTTCTCCAATGTCACCTTCATAGTTCTGATGCAGTAAGGACCAGTTCAGTGGGTCTTGACCATTCAGTAACCTTACAGCTGGGGAGCAAGAGGAAAAGTATTCTCATTAGACTCAGGCTGCTGTCCTTCTGAACATAGGTTCTCACATACTGCTCTGACACCTTAAGAAAGCAGGGGCCTTTTTCACATGAGTGGGAGCTTGCTAGTGTGAACCAGAAGGACCCATATTTAACAACAGTTTGCATAAGCAGCTACTGTTTCCACAAATCACCACTGATATTATTAAATTGCAAGTGCTCAGCATCCCATGCTATGGTCTCTCTACTTGAGTCTTCCCATTTTCTCTGTAGTAGGGAAGTTGTAGGCAGTATCTTTCACATCGAAACACTGTACTGATGTGTTTTATTTGGGTGGATTATCAAAATTCTGTGATGTACAGAGACATTTTCTCTCACACCAGTAGTGTGAAACCCTAGCAGTGTGAGGTTATGGGCTCTGTGCATCGTCAAAGGTGACCTAAGGGTTACCTGTCCCATAGAAGGAGCAGTCTGTTGCGCTTTGCTGCAATGAGTGTCAAAGGTTAGGTACACTTCTACCTTCAAAGTCTCAGTTAAATCTTGAAAGCTAATGAGGATATGTTGAAACTTTTGTCATATCCCTGTCCTGCTCCTGTGGCCTCTTAGTTTGGTCAGTTCTTATCTACCTGAAAGACCTGGTGTTTCCAGCCTGCACGTAGAGTGTAAAGGAATATCTAGTTCCCAGGTTGCTCCTGCAAGCCATTTGCTTCCCTGGGATATAGAGTCATAGAATTGTTAGGGTTGTAAGGGACCTCAAAGATCATCTAGTTCCAACGCCCCTGCCATGGGCAGGGACACCTCACACTAGATCAGGTTGCCCAGAGCCACATCCAGCCTGGCCTTAAAAACTTCCAGGGGTGGGGCTTCTACGACCTCCCAGCACAGCCTGTTCCAGTGCCTTACCACCCTCACAGAGAAAGAACTTCTTCCTAACATCCAATCTGAATCTGCCCGTTTCTTGTTTTTTTCCATTCCCCCTAGTCCTATCACTACCTATCACTACAAAGTCCCTCCCCAGCTTTCTTGTAGGCCCCCTTCAGATACTGGAAGGCTACAATAAAGTGTCCTTGGAGCCTTCTCTTCTCCAGACAGAACAGCCCCAACTCCTTCAGTCTGTCCTCATAAGAGAGGTGCTCCGGTCCTCTGATCATTCTCATGGCCCTTCTCTGGACACATTCCAGCATGTCCGGATCTTTCCTGTAATAGGGGCTCCAGAACTGGACACAGTACTCCAGGTGGGGTCTCACCAGAGTGGCTTCATAGTCCTGGCCTTCTACAGTCAACCCATGGAAAGTACCACAGAATAAGTGGAACTGCTCGATCTTCCTTGACCATCTCATTCTGCAGACACAGCAGTTTGCATGTAAAAAGCGATTTCCTACAGCATTAAAACCCAATCTCATTTCACAGTGTGTTCGTAGGTGGGTGGTCGTGGGAGATTGCTGTAAATTTATGTTCTGAGTAGTTGTAAAAAGAGAACAGAGGTATGTTGTGTCATGGTGACAGTTACTGAAATGTGAATATATCTCATCAATTTTGTTCTGAAGGTCTCGAGTGCTCAACTTTGTATGGAACGCAAGGTTCAAGCAGCTTAACAGAATTAAGACAGATGCTCGAATGCGGTAAGTACAGTTGTCTTTCAGAATAGAATGGAATAGAATTAACCAGGTTGGAAAAGACCTTCGAGATCATCGCATCCAACCTATCACCCAAAACCATGGCACCAAGTGCCTCATCCAGTCTCCTTCTACACACTTCCAGAGATGGTGACTCCACCACCTCCCTGGGCAGCCCAATCCAATGGCAAATCACTCTTTCTGTGAAAAACTTCCTAACATCCAGTCTAAACCTCCCCTGGCGCAGCTTGAGACTGTATCCTCTGGTTCTGGTTGCCTGGGAGAAGAGAGCAACCCCCACCTGGCTACAACCTCCCTTCAGGTAGCTGTAGACAGCAAGAAGGTCTCTTCTAAGCCTCCTCTTCTCCAGAGTAAGCAACCCCAGCTCCCTCAGCCTCTCCTCATAGGGCCTGTGCTCCAAAGCCTTCACCAGCTTTGTTGCCCTTCTCTGGACACGTTCCAGTGCTGAGTACAAGGGCACAAGGACCTCCTGCTCCTGCTGGCAACACTATTCCTGATGCAGGCCAGGATGCCATTGGCCTTCTTTGCCATCTGGGCACACTGCTGGCTCATGTTAAACCTACTATCAACCAGTTCCCCCAGGTCCCTTTCTGCTTGGCTGCTCTTCAGCCACTCTGACCCCAGCCTGTAGCACTGCATGGGGTTCTTGTGGCCAATGTGTAGCACCCGGCATTTAGATGTGTTAAATCTCATGCTCTTGGACTCTGCCCATCTGTCCAGCCTGTCAAGGTCCCTCTGCAGAGCTCTCCAACCCTCTAACAGATCAACAGCTGCCCCCCTCATCCAGATCATCAGTAAAGATATTGAACAGCATGGGGCCCAGCACTGATCCCTGGGGCACACCACTAGTGACTGACTAATGGCTGGATGTGCCACCAGTCACCACCACTCTCTGGGCTCGGCCCTCCAGCCAGTTCCTAACCCAGTGCAGAGTGCTGCTGTCCAAGCCACAGGCTGACAGCTTGGCCAGGAGTTTGCTGTGGGGGATGGTGTCAAAGGCCTTGCTGAAGTCCAGGTAGACTACATCCACAGCCTTCCCCACATCCACCAGGCAGGCCACCTGATCATAGAAGGAGATCAGGTTGGTCAGGCAGGACCTGCCCTTCCTAAATCCATGCTGGCTGGGCCTGATCCCTTGGCCATCCTCTAAGTGCTGTGTGATTGCACTCAAGATGACCTGTTCCATAATTTTGCCTGACACTGAGGTCAGGCTGACAGGTCTGGAATTCCCTGGTTCTTTCATCCGACCCTTCTTGTGGATGGGGATCACATTGGCCATCTTCCAGTCATCTGGGACCTCTCCAGTAAGCCAGGACTGTTGAAAAATGATGGAGAGTGGCTTGGCCAGCTCTCTCAGCACCCTAGGATGAATCCCATCTGGTCCCACAGACTTGTGGGGATCCAAGCGGCTAAGGAGGTCTCTAACTACTTCCTCCTGGATCACAGGGGAACTATACTGCTCCCTGACTCCCATCTGCCATATCAGAAGGCCACTTGTCTGGAAGACAACCTATCCTGCTATTAAAAATTGATGGAAAGGTGTTAAGTACCTCTGCCTTTTCCTCATCCCTTGTTACAGCGTTCCCCTCTGTGTCTGCCAAGGAGTGGAGGTTGTCCTTGCCCCTCCTCTTGCTATTAATATATTTGTAGAAGGATATTTTGTTGTCCTTCACAGCAGTGTCCAGTCTAAGCTCTAAAGGGGCTTTTCCCTCCCTAATTTTTTTCCTACATGACCTAGCAACATCCTTAAACATTTCATGGGTAACCTCTCCTTCCTTCCAAAGATGATACACCCTCTTTTTTAACTCAAGTCACTCAGGAGTTCTTTGCCTATCCAGGCTGGACATGTGTCCCGGTGGCTCATCTTCCAGTGCATTGGCACAACCTGTTCTTGTGCCTTCAAGATTTGTTTCTTGAAGTAGGTCCAGCCGTCCTGGACCCTTTGTTTTTTTAAGGGCTGTTTCCCAAGGTGCCTTCTGAGTTGGGTCCTTAAGTAACCTGAATTCTGCCCTCTGGAAGTCCAGAGTGGAGGTTTTGTTGCTGCCCCTCTTAGTTTGACTGCAAATTGAAAACTTAATTCTTTCATGGTCACTGGACCCCAGAGAGCCTCCAACCACCACATCTCCCACCAGCCCTTCTCTATTGGTAAAAGGAAGGTCAAGCAAAGCCTTACCCCTGGTATGTTCACATAGCAGCTGGGATAAGAAGCTATTCTCCATGGACTCTAAGGACCTTCTAGACTGCCTCCTCTCTGCTGTGTTGAGTTCCCAGCAGATACCAGGCAGGTTAAAATCACCCATAAGAGCAAGGTCTGGCTATCCTGAGACAGCCTCTAGCTGCCTATAAAGTAATTCATCAACCTCTTCATCCTGGCTGAGTGGTCTATAACAGACTCCAACCAGGACGTCAGCCTTGCTGGCCTTCCCTCTAATTCTCACCCACAGGCACTCAACCTGGTCATCCCTGATCTCTAGTTCCATGGCATCTAGAGCCTCCCTGATGTACAGGGCCACCCCTCCACCCCTTCTCCCTTGCCTGTCTCTCCTGAAGAGCCTGTGGCTATCAATTACAATTTCATAAGGCACTAGACAGATTTTTGTAGTCAGACTGCTCTTTTTTCCTTTGCTCCCCTCCTCATCTTATGTATATGTCCTGGTTCTAAACAATACATGAAAAAAAGCCTATAAGTAAAAAAGATTTCTAACTTTCACACTTCATATGAAAGATATTTTTAATTTTTATATTTTTCCATTGCTCCATTTCATGTTTTTTTCCCAAGAATAAGCATTTTAATAATTTTTTCGTCACTTGCTTGTTCAAGGACTGACAATGTAGCTGTAGAGAGAAAAACAAGGTGTTTTGCTCAGAAGCAAGACTGACTATTTCTGTAAGGCTGCACATTATTATTTTGTAAACAAATGATTGTTTATATACCATTCTCTGTGTGCATTTTTTTGGTCTAGTACCTGGGAAGACAATAGCTGCACATTCCTTGCCTGCTACAGAGATGATCTGGAGAGCAAAGAGAGAATTGAACTGATATTGATGTAGTAGGTTAAGTTCTCATGTTTTGGACAGTAAAATCTGCTAATGCCACATACCTGTTCAAGTTACCTGAAATACTTTACTTTCTTTTTTTGGTACTCTTTGTTTCTACTTCAGGCCAGAATATACTGGCATGGCAACATTCAGTTGTGGTCTTAAAGATCAGTAGCTATTGTAGGGAGAGTGTGTGACCACACTTTTTCAAGCCAGGGTGCAACGTGATGTGAGGTTCTACCTGCATAAAAAAAAGCACAAAACCTCCAAGGGCTATAAAATGAAACTAGTTACATGCCATGTTACCAAACAGAAAAAAGAAACACTGTGAAATACCTCGTTTCAATTTTAGTAACTACAAATATTAACAAAATGAACAAGAGATGATATGAAGAGTTGTCCACTCTTTCAAATCAAAAGAGAATCCTGCCCTCTGTTGCTCGTGGAGGCAGTGAAGGGGGGCAGACAGGGAAGTGAGACGTGCATATGGTGCTAGCAGCCTATGCCATATTTTTAGTATTGCAATTATATCTTTCAGTCCAGATAAATCCAGATTTCTATGGCACCATACAAATGTATCTCTTAATTTATATTAATCCCTTTTTAATCTCTAAACTGAGGTGTAACTGAGGCTATGAATGGCTTATCTATATCCTGAGATATATGTATTCTTTTTAAAAATGTATTTAGTTTTGAGAAAAGAGAACAAGACTTTACTCTTTAGTATCACTCTTTAAGATAGGATAAGAATCTTCTAGGATAAAGCCAGTGCAGTGGATGTCCAGATACATGGATACAGACAGATCTCATCTCCTCCACCTACTCTCTTTGAATTAACAGAATGTTAAATCAGAGAGCTAAGATGGCTTTGGTCTCAAAGCTGTGAACTGCATTAGTGTGCTGTTCTGCTTCTAGTTAAAACACTCTCCATACCAATTGGATAATTGCCTGTTAGCTTCAATACAGCGCTGTGTAGCTCCAAAGTCATGGATGACTTGGATCTGTCCAGGTCAGCAGATGGGAATTGCACTCAAAGAGTTGCAGAGTACCAAAAGTTTATTCTTATTTAACATATTCATGATAACAATTTATGTTGTGCTTCAGAGAATGGCTCAACATTGATAAAAGAAGGATTTAACTTGGCTTATTGAAATAAAATATGAAACAAAATACAAAATAAAATCCTTTGAGCAAAAAGAGTAATGAAAACTATTTCTTAGGAGTTCATGGTTAGATTCTGTGATACATAATTCCTCTTGTAGAATTCATACCCACACTGCAAGTTTATTATCATCTGAGCCATTCATACTGTATTTTTTCTTGTACAAATTCTTTGGTGTCTGGTAAAAAATGAGCTTGAACTGCAGTTTTTCCGTTGGGGAAAACAGACAGAAGCGCTTAGTTTTTTCACTACTCACTCTTCACTGCCTTTTTGCACAATATATGTAGACACACCACTTGTCTGATTCCTCTGCCTCCCTGTTGAGTTTGGATTAAACAGGCCAGATAAATTCAGCAGTTACAGGACACTTGGCTAGACAAGAAAAGTTGGTTAGCATTGCTACCTTAAATACTTGTACCAAACATGGATCTTCCTGTAAATATCTAGGACTTCTCTGGGACAGAGCTTCATGTTTTAAGATTAACTCAAATTTTGTTTGCAGTACACTAAGAATTTTTATATTTTCCTGTTTCTGTTTTTCTGGCTGTTATTCCTTGCTCCAATGCTAGGAAGCAGTCCTTTATGCAATAGTCTCAAATGATAACTAACAGATTAACAGTCTCAAGTGATAACTATCCTGGAAGGATATCAGGTTTTACAAGATAAATCCTGAATCCTAGAACACTAGGCATGCAATTCTGCATGTGTGTATTTGTTTTGACTTACTCACACAAATATTTACAGATTTGAAGCCCAAAGTTGTTACTCAAACTTTCAGTCATAACAGAATTAGCTACTAGTAGAGAAGCTGCGTTTGTCCAAATCCTTGATTAGTACTTACCTCTTACACAAAATATTTACAGGTAAGACAGAGGCATTAAAAATATTCTGATGTTCCATAACATTGCCAATATGCAGCAAGTCACTAGCATTATTTGGAATTCAGCCCTTTATTGTATATGACAGAAGCTATGGAAGCTATTTCATCAGATGCCAAGGGCCTGGGCATAGTGCTGAGCACTGTATGTTCTTCATCTCAAACATGTTTCTTGGTGTCTTACATCCTTTATTATTACATTCTTTATTAATCTTTGTAAATGAGATATGAATTAGCAGTTTGGGTTTGGTATAAAGCCCTATTATTATGAGCCTGTGTATTTTTTTCCAGTTTCTGATGTCCAAAAAAGTATTTTGCTCTTTTCATTTAGATGCCTCTTCACTGGATTTAGAGACATTTGATGTGCATACTTTAGCAGATGCTCTAAAGAGGTATCTCCTGGACCTGCCAAATCCCATCATTCCAGCAGCTGTTTACAGTGACATGATTTCTCTAGCTCAAGGTATGATTATCACATTACATCAAAAGTTAGACAAAAGGGCATTTAGGATTCTAAATACCGGGTGATCCAGCTGTTACCCACGGAAAAGGGAAAATTCCACACACCGGGGTAGCGTCTCAGAAAGCATACATACCTTCACCACTTCTGATGAAAGCTTTTGCATTCAGATTTAGACATGCATTATTTAGTTACCTAATGAAAACATAATGAAAAATATAAGAGATAACACAGTTCTCTTCCATTTAGTAAGAAAAATGACTATAGAAAAACTGGGGAGGAAAAATCAAGGACTTGTCTGTATGCAGAAAGCTAATTTTTAACTTTTTATCAGTGCTGACAAAGTAAATGTATTAGAGGTCACGGTGTTCTGCAGTGCATTGGGAGCTGCAGATTATTAAGTGAGAAGTACATGCATGTGAGATTCATCATTTACAGTGGTCATTTCAAACAAGTACAGATTGTGGGCTTTCAGCTTATGTGCCAAGTATTCTGTTACACATCTTAGGACAGGATATTGTTACTGGTAACCTTCAAAGTCAGAACAGCACCTGTGAGACTTATCTAATGCATCTCAAAATTAGCCAATCATGTGTGATGCTAAACACAAGACAGACTTCTACCAGTACACTTTGAGCACATTGTGGTTTTTACCAAAATGCATGTCTGTTTCTCTTTGGCTTGTATTCTTCACTCTTCCCTGAGCATGGTTTTTCAAAAGAAGTCTTATGGCACTAAAGAAGGACAGAATTGCATGTTTTTTTTCTTTCGTAAAATCGATGAGAGTCATAAATAGTTTCATTTTACTTGTTGAATGCTCCTTTGCTGATATCAAGAGGTTTTTATCTCTTTGCTTGCAGAAGTGCAGAGCTCAGAGGAATATGCTCAGTTGTTGAAGAAACTCCTCCGATCTCCAAATATACCTCCCCAGTATTGGCTCACACTCCAGTATTTGCTCAAACATTTCCTCAGAGTTTGTCAAGCCTCCAGCAAAAATCTCTTGAATGCAAGATCTCTGGCTGAAATTTTCAGCCCTCTGCTTTTCAAGATCCAGGTAGCAAGGTATGTGGATCATCTTTATGATATCATATAGTGTAAATATGAGTTAGTAGGCTTAATGAATTAATTTTCATACCTTCTAATGTGGAGGGCATTGTTACAATTTTCCCCAGTGTTTTTTGAAGAATCTGGTGTAAAGTCTTGCATTTTTCCTAGTTCTTACTGCCTAATCCATCTCTTGCAGCTCTGATAATATAGAACACCACATAAAAATCATCGAGGTTTTAATCACAAGTGAATGGAATGAGCGACAGCCTGTACCAGGTAAAAACTATTTTAATTTTGAAGATATATGCCATTGTTTTCTAAAATACTAAAATGCAACTTAAGGACAATAAATGTTTGGGGTTTTTTGTCTTTTTTAATAAAATGTAATGCAAAAATGTGTCATTACAGAACTAATGTGTAACTACTAGAACATATGCAAATTGTGTCTCTTTCGTTACATAAGAAGAAATTGTCTCTTTCATTAGTGTTATTTTAGTACCTATATTTCACACTGCCTTGGGACTTCAGTTTCTTTTTCAGTAAACAGTGAATATGAATTTGTACTTTTTTAAGACCTATAAACCCATAGGAGGCACATCATACAGTGGTGGGGGGGCTATTTTGTGGAGGTTTTATTTAGCTTTTTGCTCCCAGACAAATTTTCTTAGGAGTACAATACCTCAGAGCGGTCATCAGAAGAAAGTAAGATTTTCCCCCTCATTTAGATATGTGTCTTTTTCGGTCCAGAGACTCAAAAGATTTATTTGTCAATATCAATAAGCAATGTGTAAAATATTAAAACTCCGTTCAGGAAAGTTAGATTACACTTGTACTGTGAGTTAGCATCTAGTTTGGTTAACGAACAGTAAAACCCACCTCTAATTTATGAAAAAGTCCATGGGTTTAAGTCAGGTATATGGTGGGAGCAAAGCAGAGTTACTAACCACATGCAAAGAAAATTAACACAGAGGACTTCAGGTGTTAACTTAAAGTAGTTCCTTGTATAGTGCATTAACAGAGAATATCTAAACAAGGGATAGGGCAGTGCTAATGAAAACACTGAGCAGGCTGTAGCTGTCCTGACTTTCTATTCAATGTATAGGATAAAGTTCATGGCAGTAGGATTTGTAGGGCTGCTTGAGATTCAAAGAGCTAGAACACAGGAGCAGAAAAATACTTAGTATTTCAGGTAGGCAGATTGTGTAATTTTGTTCTTCAAATAATGAAGATAAATTTAAAATGGCTAAGATTTTTGTTCCTGCTGCTTTAAGTGGAAGGCTTTTCCAACCTTGCCAGACCTTTCCCTAGCATTTAGTGTACATCTGTTTTCAGCTGCTTTATACCTATTTGGTTTTCTTCAGTTTTGCCAAAACAGTTAAGGAGGTATTTCCAGAAACACTGTGTATTTTTGTTCCTAATGCTTTGTAACAACCAAGAGTCCAGATTTTTAGTGATGATTTGGCCTATTTCAATAAGACTGAGCAAATAACAGGCAATTTTTAAAGAATTATTCTTTGGCACCTGTTACAACCTTGAAATGGAAAATGCATTATTGAATCCTCTAATATTCTAAACAGTTTGATAATAGTGTAGTGGTTTTTAATTACATGTGTGCAAATGCTCTATAGTATTTAAATTTGTAGGGCTAAAGGCATTGACTGGGAGATTACAAAGGTATGGTCAACAACGAGAGTTTTTTAAGTTTCAGAGTAAGAGTTTCTTAAGATGCACTTAAGAGATCATTTGGTTGCTTGTTGTCTTGATTTGCTTCATGTGAGGAAAGTAAAACTGACCCACATTACTGATGGTAGAACTACTAATGAGGATAAGGAGTAGAGTCATTGTGATAGTATCATCAGAGTGCCTGAGGCAGTGTGGCTGTATCCATCAAATTTATAGGGTTCGGCACTATATTAATAATGCTCATCTAACATTTGCATGCTTTTTGTATACCTTCTGCATTAATTAATATTTTGTAATGTAGTAGTTTGTTTTGAAGCTCCTTCTGTGATTTTTCAATGTGATCTGTTACAAAGGATCATAGGATCTTTTCATCTCTCATACAAAAGATCCCTATGCATTTCAAAGACCATCCTGGGCAGCAGAATGTTTTTTTGGTAAAACATTTGCACATCTATTAATATACTGAAAAATAGGTACAAATTTCAAGCTTTGTAGTCTGTGGTTAGCCAGCCTCTGTTCTTAGGCCTGTAAAGCCTGTAAAAATCAAATATTGAGTCTTAATGGAATGTTATATAAAGTGTGTTTTACACATCAAAATAATTCCGTGACCTAATCATCTGAAGTGGTCTGTTTTTACAGTTCTCGTGCAAGACTCTAAGATGTATTCTTCAGAATTATCTTCAAGATTATTGCTTGTTAGGAGCTTGAGTTTCCATAAAAATTGTTTAGAGACATTGTGAACAAAAGGAAGACTCCTAGAAAAGATAACATATTTGTCATACAAGTGTTCTGAGAAGTACAATTTTTAATAGAATTTTGAAAGTACAGAAGTTAAGAGGTTTTAAGCTGAAACATTTTTACTTGTTGAAAACAATGACAGCTAAGTGATAACAGGGAAGTCAATGCAGTGATAGTTTCTTCCTTTTTTCCTTTGTTATTCTTATGCCTGGATGAAAACATTCTAAAATGAGCTGTGATTACTGTTTTAGTGATGTGTTATGCCATATGTAGATACATGAGACGTAGTGTTGGAGATAACCAATCTGAACAGGGAGAAGATTTTTGCACAACAGTGACAGTTTTTCTTGCCACTTCACCCACTTGCCTTAACACAGTGGGAAGCATGCAATTGAACTTGCATATGATGTGTCATAAAATTAATATCTGAAGTTGGATATCTTTAATTGGGCACATTAGAGTGATAAATTACACACCACAGTGCAAAACCAAGAGCTGCTCCTAGGTCACTACTTGTTGATTTTTAAAATTTTTTTTATCACAGAACAGCTCTGGTTTGATTTTACTTTTTTCCCGTCTTTGTTCTGGTGTTCAGAACAACTATGCATTTTAGGTTGTGAATTAGAATAGTGCTTAGCTCTTTACAAAAATTAAAGTAGTAATGTAGAAATACCTGCTGTTCTTATGTGTGTAGCAGGTGAAGACAAAGTAATGGTTGTTTTTTTGAACAATTGCTAACGGGATCCATTTTCTACTAGCTGTATCATTCTTCAAATTGATCAGTAGGAAAGCCAAAGATGGTGTTAGTGGGCAAGCAAGGTGATTTAGCATCCCATTTTAACACCCTGTATGATAAACAGCTACATAGACTTTAAAGTAAAAAGTAATTCTGGTTTTACAGTTAGAATCAAAGTGCATGTCTCTAAATACACTATTCAAAGCAGTAATATTAGAAGAAAATTAGAATAGAATAGAACTAACCAAGTTGGAAAAGACCTTCAAGATCATCGAGTCCAACCTATCACCCAACACCATCTAATCAACTAAACCATGGCACCAGTGCCTCATCCTCTTCAACACCTCCAGTGATGGTGACTCCAGCATCTCCCTGGGAGCCCATTCCATGGCCAATCATTCTTTCTGTGAAGAACTTCTTCCTAACATCCAGCCTAAACCTCCCCTGGTGCAGCATGAGACAGTGTCTTCTTGTTCTGGTGCTGGTTGCCTAGGTGAAGAGACCAACCCCCACCTGGCTACAACCTCCCTTCAGGTAGCTGTAGACAGCTGTAGACCCTGAGCCATCTCTTCTCCAAGCTAAGCAGCCCCAGCTTCCTCAGCCTCTCTCACAGGGCTTGTGCTCTAGGCCCCTCACCAGCTTTGTTGCCCTTCTCTGAACACCTTCCAGCAAGTCAACATCTTTCCTAAACTGAGGGGCCCAGAAGTGGACACAGGACTCAAGGTGTGGCCTAACCAGTGCTGAGTACTGGGGCAGAATGACTTCCCTGCTCCTGCTGGCCACACTGTTCCTGATGTAGGCCAGGATGCCATTGGCCTTCTTGGCCACCTGGGCATACCGCTGGGTCATGTTCAGCCTACTATCAACCAGTACCCCCAGTTCCCTTTCTGCCTGGCTTCTCTCCAGCCACTCTGACCCCAGTCAATATCTTAACAGATTATAGCTTACAGTGCTGCCTATTGCCCATGGAATCTCAGATACCATTCAGAGGTGTGAAGGCATGTAAAGTAAATATTGAAAAATATGGTATTTTTGTGCATACAGAAGACTGGGGGTTTTTTGGGTTACTTTTCAAGGATCATGAAGGCTCTTGGCTTTCCCATCTGCGGGAGTGGTGGCCTAGATGCAGGTCACAGAGCTGTCCATGAGGCTGGGTGCAGGCTCAGAGCAGCACAGCAGGTTTGAAGTTGGTAGCTGGGAAGGCAAGTTGTACAGAGGAAACTGAAGTAATTGGGAGTCTTGGGAGGTGATTTTTTTGCATGGAAGTCAGGGAAATGAGTGTCTTCTTGAGGTCAGGGTGTTAAGGAACATGGAGTGTCATTGAAGGTCTGGGAGTAAGTTAACGTTTTATTTTAGAATGGCTAAGAAAGCATGGGTACATAGGCAGTTAGTGGCATTCTATGTACACCAGTTGACAGTGGTGGGAGGGAGCTGCTATCCTGCACGGGTGGACTGAAGCCTCCAGTGGTCCCTGCACAAACTCATGATGCTTCTATTCCAGTTTATTCCTGTTTCTCAGGCTTGTAAGTAACATTGTAAATAAAGTCTCCAGCTGTGAAATACTGCAATTGCAAACATGAATAGGTTTTACTACTCACAGGGTCACAGCTAAGAACAAGTGCTTTACACGCAATTGCATACTTGCTGGGGATGGGGCGAGAGTCCTGACAGTATCACCAAGATCTAGATGCTTGCTTTTTGCTGCACAAAATAGTAGCAGGCATGGTAGTGTAACAGCCAGAGCAGGGGGATTGTAACAGCTAATCAGTTCCTCGTGGAGCTGGACTCACAGTTCCACTGGACTACTCCGGTGGACGGGCTCAGCCCACAGCCCTCTCAGATCAGTGTCCTGGGGACACAGAGGTATAGCAGCGTTGTGGCTTCTTAAGACTTTATGGTGAAGGTGACGGAGTACTGAAACAGGCTTGCTTGCCCGGAAAGATTGTGGAGTCTCCTTCTGCGGAGACTTTCAAAACCCGCCTGGACGTGTTCCTGTGCGGCCTACCCGAGGTGACCGTGCTTTGGCAAGGCGTTGGACAGGATGATCCCTGAAGGTCCTGTCCACCGCCTAACATTCTGTGAGTCTGTGACGCTGCTGCATCGCGCCGCGGGGCTCGGCTGGACCGTCCCTAGCGCTCGAGTGTGAGCGCGGCTAGCAGCGTGAGGGCGGCGCGGCTCCCGCGGAGCTCGTGCCGCGCGGAAGGGGTGCTGCGAGTCCGCGCGGCAGCCGGCAGGGGGCGCCCCTTCTCAGGGAATAGCCACCGCGATCTGCCCGCCCCGCCCTCCCGGCGCAGCCCGTGCCCGGGCAGTGCTCCGAGCTCGCTGTGCTCAGGAGCCGACCTCCAGGTGCTGGAGTTTAGACAGACTGGTGTGTGTGTGCGTATGTAAGTATGTGCAGCACACACACCCGCAAGCCTGTCGAACCCGATTAGTTCTTTTCCTGCTTTATACATCATTTGTTAAAAAACCACAAACAAACCAACACTCCCCCCACTCCCCTCTCCCCTCCTGCCACTTTAGGGATGGAAGAAGCAATGAGTATGACTGAGAACTAGCAGGCTGCTGACTTTCTGCAAATATGAAACTATAGAGTCGCTGGTACTACTCGAGGTTTGTGTGGAAATGCAAAGGTGTGCAGGCCAGCGTCTTTTGTGGCAAGACACTGGACTTGATTCTCTTCTGTAGGGTGATTAGGAACTCATTTTTGCACAAGGCAACAGAAGCCAAAAGAAAATCTGATTTAAGAGCAAGGGCTTATCTTTTTATCTCTGTGTGGGTACTTGGGCTTTATAAAGTGGTAAACATTTATTGAACTAGGTTTGGTTGTCTTTTCTCGTTTGAGAATATGTTTCTGTATTGTGGCCCTATAATCCAAGAAGTGTTATCTACTGTTTCTGTAATGTTAACAGTAAATAGGAGCTCTATCAGTTACTGTAAGAAGTTGGATTATGTCAGAAACACAGGTTACTGCCTCCTTTAGAAGTCAGGCTGTACCTTTGTGACTGCTACTTTGAATTTTAAATAGGACTGACAATTGTTCAAGTAGGCAAAGAATAAATTAATCAGCTGGAAAATGTCAAAAATGTACTGCAGATATTTGGGATTTCACAAAGGGTATTTTGTAGAATGGGAAGTTTTTATTAGGTGGTGCGTTCAGGAGGTGAAAGCTGTTTGATGCCATTTGTCTACCATAAGGCACACAGGCAGATCTCAAAGAACACAGCTATTGGAAGTTCTCACTGTTTCCAGCAAGTGGGAGGAAAATACTCTGCTTTCTGTGAATTAAATATTGTGATCTGCTGCCTCTTTCTCTTTGAATTTATTTCTTTGCAAAAAGTATAGCTGATAAAGAAGTTAACCTCTGTAGGCAGAGCAGAGCAGACTTTTCAGCTGCTGCTCTGTTCGCTCCTTTCGCAAGTCCGATCTCCACTAAACATTAAGGCAAGGGAAATGTATTTGACCTAAATTTCAGTCCCCTTCCCTGCCTGCCTGCCGTAGAAATGAGCAATGCTGACATTCTGGAAAACACTATGGATACAGACAGGTGTTTTTCCTGCTGTTTTCAGTTCATAGGAAACGGATAAAATGCCTCACAGTGTCATGCTAAAGGTCTTCAAGCAGCTCCTGTATTTGTGACCCAGCATGAATATGTAGGAGGTGATCCTATGCTTGTAAGCAGGCTATTTTGCTCGCACAGGACTGCTCTGAGAGATCAGCTCTTTTCAGTAAAGATTTTGATTTTGTTTGGGTTTTATCTGCAGTAAGTTAGTTAGCCACTTCCTTTACTTGTGTCTTCATAGTGTTTTTTAATACTGCGTTCAGCAGCCAGTGACAGAGACTATTTTAAGGTCTCTTACAATAGTCTGATCATTTACATATCTAAAATGATAGTTACCCCTGCATTGGCCACTTGTTAGCTGATGACAACTTTTACTTTGAATCTGGCTCCCCTTCCCCCACCTGAAATCCCTAGCTCAGCAAATATTTGAACCTGCCCAAGTTAATCATGAAACTGAGATCTTTATCTGAGAGAGACGTGCAAGCTACTGAGGGTGGTGGTTTGGGTTTGTTTTTTTTCCCAGTACTAAAGTCAGGTCATTTTTAATGATGAACCAGAGTAAGTGGATACCTCCTGCACAGCACAGAGCTTTAAGCACATAAGAAGAGAGAGAAGGCTTGGGTTTTCTCACTGCATGTTGCAGCTCTTGTAGGGATTTTTGTGGAGCAGTGGTTGGAAAGCAGAGCAATTTATTTTTCAGAAAATTTTTTTCTTCATTTCTTCAGAGAGGCTTCCTAGTAAAAGGAACAAGAATTTTGTAAGAGGAAATCAATCAATTTCTAAGGTTATTGGATTATATTTTCAGGCTGTATTTCAAGGGCGAGCATTTGTGATGCATAATGTACAAAGTAAGTGATTTTGAATTTATGTGTTTTCTTGATCATCTTATGGAAATATTGTACTATAAATGATTACCAGGTAGAGCTTTCATGGTCTTAAGCTATATGAATGAAAGTCAATTACCACATTTCCTCTCCAGGTTATATAGGGAATGGGGAATCACCTGTCTGCCTCCTGTCTTTTCTAGCCCTGCGAGCTGGTCTAGTCTGAGCTGAGCACTATCCTGATTATACAAGTGTGGGCAGCCCAAAATTTGGCCAGTTAAACCCTGGGGAAGTAATTTTTCATTAAAGCCTTTATTGAATGGAATAAAAGAATCTTACTGATCTTCCATGAGACCTACATGCAGCAATGTAGCCTGTGTAGGAAATATTTATAACTTATTTAAAATAACTACCTTGGCAACTCCACTGTTTGGGTAGCAGGTGGGCTAAACTTCCAAGTTCAGTGTTTGGACTTGTGTCTGGGATAATTTTAAGTATCCTATTTCATTTTGGAAATGGAAGGAATCTTTGGAGCATGTCTACCTAAACAGGGAGCGGAGAGTCTACTTCAGCATGAATTTAAGCCTGTTAACTTTATAGAAAGCAAACTAGCCGTTGCCACTGTAGACATGTTCCTTTATGTTAATGCTTTTCTAAAAAGGCTAGGCTGCTGAGGGGCACAGAGAGGGAGTAGATACATGTGAAATCTTTAGGAAGGATAGAAATTGTGTTAATTTTTAATGACTATTTGTGAGATTGAGCGCATTTCAGCTGCCCTAGGATTTCTTATGATGTAAGCACAGATATTTGCTACAGCTACTCTTTGTTGTGGTGTTGTTTTTGGCATCTGGTTTTCTGCCCCCATAGATGATAACAAGTATAAAGTATTCACATGGCTTTACATAGCATTCTGCTCCAGAATTAATAGTCTATTCTGTGCATGTTTCTTCTAAGAGGTCTGAGAGAGTTACAGTCAGCAATGGGGGGAGTTAAGGAGGACTATTTGTAAATGGTAGGAGAATACTGATGACAAAATCAAGTGAGGATGGAGACACTAAAAAGGCATTCTTGCTTTTAAAAACAATTACCTTGATAAGTATCTGAATGAGAACACAATAGAGAAACAGTGTGAAAAGGCAAACTAAATCTTCTTGTATCCAGGCTTTTATGTCCAGTAAAATCACTTTTCAAGATTTTCCTGAGGTTTGGCTGAATTGCACAGCTTAGACAAGTCTGATATATGAAGATTACATTTTCTCTCTAGATTTCAAGATGAGTTAATCTAGATTGATTTGAATTGTATTTTATTACAAAATTATAAAGGGTGCAGGGGAGGCAGTCATCTCTGCAGTAAGCACATTTTCTGTAATAATATCAAGAATATCTGATCTGTGTGTACATTAAAATAACACAAATCTGCACATATTAAAAACATCATCCATGTTTCATTATGTGGAGATACATAGGTCTCTGTGTAAAATGTCTGTAATGGATACACACAGTGTCATGCACTTTTCATTTCTGCATCTTTAATATGTACAATAGGTGTAGAAGCCTTTTAAAGCTTCTTGAATGGTAAACTTAAGGCATCCAAGAGGTGAATGCAGCTGAGATGTGAACGACCTACTTCCGAAAGGAGCTGCTCAGTGTGTGTGAGTGTGCGTGTGTTGTGTGTGCATGTGTGTAAGAGCTACGTGCTGCAGCATATCAGGCTTTTGTCATCCTGCCAGGATTGGACTGTACCATGCTGCAAAGTCAGAAAAACGAGCCAGTAACACAGGCAAGGAGAACCCACTCCCTCTTTTTATTTGTAATACCAGGTTTATATTGCAGTTCTGCTAAATGCAGATTCTTTCCAAAACTGAAATTGGTTTAAGATTAATGTAGAACAAAATGATGAAACAGGAGTGGTCTGGTGACATTATTTTGACAGGATTGGCTGAGGATTATGATGTAATAGGTTACAGTGCAGCCCCTTAAAGGTTTTAAAATGAATTCCAAGACACCATTACAAAGAGAGCCTGACTCTTTTCTTGTATGTGAGCTTACTCAGTGAAACTCATACAAATGTACAATACTGTCTGGAATATGGAAGAATTGGATATAGAATATCCTAAGACAGATATAAATTGTGGCACAGACTTGATGTTTTACATAGAAATGGATCCACCAGGTAAAACTACAGTCTTATTATGGAAGACTTATTTAATTTCTGTTTTTACAATAGCTGCTGTAAATACATAGTAGATATGTACGATTTCTTTACTTTGTCATTGATGCATATAAGTTTTTTCTCTTTCCTTTTTTTCATAAATTAGAATTGAGTTGTGATTTAGTGCATGGTTATAGGAAGTAGAATCTTAACCTGTAGAACTACCTGCCTGCTTACTTAATTGAATTTTTACTGAAAACCTGTTTCAGTTTTTATGTTATTCTGTTAGTTGTAGTTCTAGTTGTGCAACTGTATCACAAAAAAATTTATTTCTCTTATTATTCTTGCTCTCTGTTTCACACTGTGACTAAAAGGAGATGCTGTAGTAACACTTTCATTTCCTGAAATGATTGCAAATCATTGTTTTGGATTGTTTGAGGAAAAACATATATTAAAATCTATCAGCATTAATTGAGTACCTCATAGCACCTCATTTTTTTCACGTTATAAAAAATGATGTGTTACCTTTTGATACTAACTTCAACTTTAAAAGCAATGTCTTTTGTAGCCAGTCATAATATACAGGACAGGGACATCCATAAAGAATGATGTACTTACTAGAGAACTAAAAGAGATGGGTTTAATCCTGATTCCTATGTAGTTCTGTTTTGTACTAAGTCAGGAGTGCTGCAGTATCTTCTCTGGCACCCACTGGTATATATATGCAGCTCTGACATTGAAAAAAGGGGGATGTAGTTTTCAATCAGTCCAGGCGTTTGGAGCACAATTTATTCCGTAGAATACTGAGATTAACACAAGGGATATTTGGGTCACAGATGGGTTTCTTGAATAAATAATCATTGCATAGAATGCTGAGGATCACAAAAAAACAGTTCTTGAAATCTACAGTGTTGCTGTAGGTTTGCATCTCTCGTTACTCAGCTTCTAGATGAGGGAGGAAGCAGCAGCATTCTTCTAAGATCATTACATAGGTAAAAAAGATACATTTTACATGTTTTATTACTTATATTCATCTCAAGATAGTGAAAGGATGTAAAAGGAAACTTCAGATTTTTTTTTTTCTCAAATGCTTTATTCATGGGGGGAGGAGAATGAGTGTGATGTTACATTTTGTAATAAATATGTTGTTGAAAAAGTATCGTGCTTTTTTGAATCACTAAATGAATTATATGGTTCTCAGTAAAATACCCTTGATTCTGCCAATATTTTTGAAAACTGATAGTGATGGAAAACTCTGGTTTGTAACCTCTTTTTGTTATTATGATTATTCATGTAATAATATGTAATTTCAATGAATATATGGTCAGGTTTTCAGTGAGTAGTAATGAACTTTTTTTTCCTCCCTTTCATGTGCAGCACTGCCTCCTAAGCCACCAAAACCTAATACTGTAAGTAACAACGGCATGAATAACAACATGTCATTACAAGACGCTGAATGGTACTGGGGAGATATCTCAAGGTAAATAAGACATGTATTTCTTATGTTTGACTTTATGTTCATGCTATACTGTATGTATTTTTTCTGTATGTATAGAACAACTGCAATTCTGAGGGCCATTTTCCAAAATAAATTTTTTTGCCATTGGGTTTGTTCCAAATATGACTAAAAAGTTACTGGCAGTCAGTTAGAATATAGTATATAAAATGATTGTTCTGTTACCTTAAGACATCTGTATGAAATCCTATCATGAAAGGAGAACGCTTAGAAATAACTATTTTCTTATTGTCTTTCATCTAGAGCCTTAACTGTAGGCACAACATTTAATAAGCCAGACTAAAAAGCACCATATATTAGGAACACTTCTAACTGCACTGTATATAGGTATATTTGACCAACAGTGGCTGCTCCAATTGTGCAGACTTGTATGAACAAGCAGAAAGACCTTTGCAGTAAAACAACTTTGTCCATCAGTAAAAGGACATAGAATATACCATTTTATATCCCAGTTGCTCTCCAGCAATGTTAAATAAGCTATATAACAGTTATTTATTAATATGGAGAGAAAGTAGTCTTCTACAAACTACTTACTATAAACCAGAAGAATTTAGAGCATAATGAGTGAGAAGAAACTGAAATGATTGGTTACTTTTGCTTTCATTTCAGAGAAGAAGTAAATGAGAAGCTTCGAGACACAGCTGATGGTACCTTTTTGGTACGAGATGCTTCAACCAAAATGCATGGTGACTACACGCTTACACTGAGGTAAGAGTGGTTATGCTAGGGCTGTATTACATGGCAGTAAAATGTCATACTGCATTTAAAATACAGTGTTCTTTAAGAAGTAGTACTTGAAGTATGCCTAATTTTTCAACAAACTTTAATTGCAGGAAAGGAGGAAATAACAAATTAATCAAAATATTTCATCGAGATGGAAAATACGGCTTTTCTGACCCATTAACGTTCAACTCTGTGGTTGAGCTGATAAACCACTACCGGAATGAATCTCTGGCCCAGTATAATCCTAAACTGGATGTAAAATTACTGTATCCAGTATCTAAGTACCAGCAGGTAATTTGGTGTCTTTTCCTTGTGTTTCACTAGAATACAGAGGTATTAGTGCAGACTGAGGAGTCACTTACCATGACTTTAGCTCTGTTAATATTTGAATAAATGAAGTGGGTACAAAAATGTCTATTTTTGTTTAAAAAATGTCTTCACAATTTGCTTATAAATAACTACAAATTTAAATACTCCAGGTGCTTTAAGAAATAAACTTATGTTAATAAATATCCCACTCATTACTGAGTAAGTGTATAATTCTCTCCTTTGCATATTATGCATGTAGTATATTGTATCTCCATATTTATGAAAGAGGAGTTATATTTACCATGTAACTATCTAGGCACTTTTAAGCACTTTTGTCCTGAAAAATCTATGCAATATAATGCTTCTTCGTGAACTACCTTTCCTTCTGCTCATCATTCCAGGATCAAGTTGTAAAAGAGGACAGCATTGAAGCAGTGGGAAAGAAATTGCATGAATATAATACACAGTTCCAAGAAAAAAGCCGAGAATATGACAGACTCTATGAAGACTACACAAGAACATCTCAGGTAAGATAGTTTTGATACAAAAGGGAGAGGGAAGACTTCTGTAGATTGAGAGTATTGCTGCGAATTCATAAGGCTGTCTTCCTTCTTCCTCCATCTCTCTTCCACCAGCACTACTGTTGTCCAAAATAGGGAATGTCCCTATTGTGCTTGTTTGAACAGTCACCCCCTGCTCTACTCTGTGTCCAACTCTAACATCTGCATCCAAAGCAAGCACAAAACTGTGTTGATTTACCAACACTTCTGCATACTGACTTCATCAAGCTGATTTACACTTTCCAGGTCACATTTGCAGGGAAGCATTGTATTTTATTAATAGTTGTTGAAGAGTCTGGTTTCATCTGTGCAGGATAGGGAGATGTGTGTAGCTACAGTGCAGGAATGAAAAGCTACCTCTGTCCTGCTTTCCACTTCATAAATTATTAGCCATGTCTTGAAATGCTAGTGGGTTGGTCTGGGTTTACAGACCCAGAATCTAGACTGTTTCTTCAGATGTGCAGGAAAGACACCTAAAAATAATTGAAGAAAAGTGTAGACAGGTAGGCAACTTGAACAAATGACTTAAAAGACTTGTGCATTAGCATAATATAGTCTGCTGTAATGAGGCTCACTCCCACCAATGGGAGCAAGGGAGGGAAAACTGTTATGGTTAGACTGAACCACTGAGCCACTAAGAACCAGAAGTGCACAGCAGTAGTACACCACCCCATCTCTGCCTTCTCTCTTGGGTGGGACTGGGAGAAGGAGGAGTCAGGAGGCACATTACAAAAGGCCCCTGTGGGCTGACATAAGGAAAAAAATTCATGAGATTATAGAAAATAATATGAAGTAAAATAACCACTGTATGTAGCAGGCAAAGGAACAGAAAAAATGTGAACCACAGATTCAACAGAACCTGTGACAACTTGTCTATGATCTTGAAGGTCTCTTCCAACCTGGTGTATTCTATGTATTCTATGTAGAGGAAAGAGGATGGACTAGATGACCTCTTGAGAGCTGTCCAGTCCAATATCATACATGTTTATTTCAGAAAGCCAGATATGCCTCTAAGGCAAATACAGGGCATTGATACAAACAGCAAAGTGCATTGGTATAAGGCTCTAATCATCACTAATAAAATTTATACAAAACAAAGATTGTTTTGTCTTTATCTAGCGTTTTTTTTTGTCTTGGAAAACTTAATCATGGTGGCTTTTTGCACAGGACTCCTCTCTGTGTTACAAGGCTCTGCAGACAGAATGAGTTCTGATAAAGGGATCTTCTACAATATACTGAAGTGTTTCTGTGATACAAGCCAATACATCACCCCCTCTGTCTGACAACAATGTTAATAAGTATTTTATTTTCAGGAAATTCAAATGAAAAGAACAGCTATTGAAGCATTCAATGAAACAATAAAAATATTTGAAGAGCAGTGCCAGACACAAGAAAGATATAGTAAGGAATACATTGAAAAATTTAAACGGGAAGGAAATGAAAAAGAAATACAAAGGTCAGTATTCTCATTTGCATTTCAGATTGTATGATTTTGAAGAAAGTAATAATGCAAAGTATAGCTCTGCTTGTCTAAAGCAAGATGGCAAGGTTGAAGTTGTTCAGTTATAAGCAAAGAATCATCAGTTGGAGTAGGTGAACTTGCAAAATACATAGCTACATCTAGAAAAATAATCTGTTTTCTTGTCTGTACCACCAAACAGTATAACATAGTAACACATCATCAGAGTGTAACTTACCACATTATTCCATTTAGGATTATGCACAACTATGAAAAACTGAAGTCTCGAATAAGTGAAATTGTGGACAGCAGACGCAGATTAGAAGAGGATTTAAAGAAGCAAGCAGCTGAGTATAGAGAGATAGACAAGCGTATGAACAGCATTAAGCCAGACCTCATACAGCTGAGGAAGACAAGAGATCAGTACTTGATGTGAGTATTATTATGAATTAACAAAACTCTCTTTTAAAAAAACAACAACTTTATTTTAATTGGTATCCAACTTCTGTGACTACAAATAAATTTTATTTTCAATTGCTGTGTAGGTGGCTGACTCAAAAAGGTGTTCGGCAAAAGAAGCTAAATGAATGGCTTGGAAACGAAAACACAGAGGAGTAAGTATTAAAAGATTTAAATATTCCTGATATTTCAAATCATCTTAGGCAAAACTGAGGTAAAACAAATTGATTTCTGGACCACAGAGAGGTCCAGGAATTAAATGAGAAGTTTCTAGTAACAGTGTACAATGTTAACACCTGTCAGCCTACATGATGTCAGTGTTACAAAAGGCTCTGTCTCACCCTACTATTCTCCATTATTCAGGGAAGTGTATAATGAAGTTACAGAAATGCCATATGTGTGGATAAATACAAATGCCTGTCCTAGGTATGGAGAGGCAGACTTTTTTCCAAATTTCAAGTGCTGGTACCATGGTGCTATTTACTGTAGTGGTAGCCACATCACTAGATCACATTAGTGTTGAAGGTGATAAAATTGTGCATGCTGAAAAGTGGTTCTTCTCTGATTGTGTGGCTTATTTAATTTTTCTGGGAGATGGCAGAATAGTTTTCTGCCATTTCAAGCAATTCAGTTCACTACAGGTTCTGTCAGGGGTTTGGCTAATGAATACGTTTCACTGTATTCCTGGACAAAAAACAAAGAGCACCTGGGTGATATGAGTGTAGACCAAATTCAAACTAAAGCATGCCACAAAATGAAACCGTTAGTATAGTAGAAGTGAAGAATGAAAAAACAGAAAACCAAAGTAGTTTGAGTAATATTTATATCAATGTTCTCTCCCCATGTAGTTTCTTGTACATGCCTTTACTCTGCCTGGCTGAACACACAGGAAAAGCCACAGACTGACAATGACTGTGCAGTGGATTTACTCTATCCTTGTCCACATCTATTTTAATTTGTCCTGATTTATTGAGTATCCGACTGTTTTCCTGAAAATTGTGCATCTTGGCTGCAGCTGCACTGGTAGAAGCAGGGTATAAAAATACATATGTGTTTTAAAGCCATGTTGTTTACTCAGCATAGCTCAAAGATGATATGACGGAGAACTTATAGGCACCTCTTTCCTGTAGTGCCTCTATCCCTTAGGCAAAGAGCAGTGCAAGGCCATGTTTTAGTGTAGCATCAAAGCAGGAAGTGCAACTGTTTAAAGAGAATTCCTTTTCACTCAGCCTGTTGAGTCTCCTTTGTCAGTGAGTCTTGTAAGTGCCTAAGTTTTGCTGAAACATTAAACTTCTAGAATATGACTTTTTCCTAAGGTTTTAATGTAGAAAAAAAAAAAGGCAATATAATAAGCAGCAGGGAAAGCAGGAATCACGTTCTTTAGATGCTGGTTGAGATAGAGCCACTGCTGAATGCATTTGAGTATCGTGTAGGACAAAGGGAATGCAGTGGGATAAGGGCCTTAAAGAAGCGTGTCATCTGAACCAAAAGCACCCTTCTACTGAAAAGGTGAACTGTGCGTGACACTGCTGGTTTCTCTAGGCTACTTTGAGAATCTTTTGAAAGTTAGCACTCTGAATGAGTGAGAAGTCATATTTTTGTAGACCAGGGAAAACTAGTTAAAAATCTGTTGCAAAGAGAATAAATGAATTAGCCAGGCAAGCAGGAGTGGCAGTCTTCTAGGGAAGTGGGGGGCTCTGGAAGTGCAGGGTATTAGGCTGACTGCACAAATGAAGCAGAGACATGTTCTCTCAAGTTACAAAGAACCCTCTTCTCTTTAAGTCAGAGGGTTTTCTGTAACTCCACATCATCTATATAGTTAGCAGTTGTTTTGGTAGAGAAGACCCTATATTACAAGCTCTTCTCATAATCTGGATATGAGAAGGTACTCTGCTGTTCCATCCTTTTCGCAAAGCCATCTTCCTTACCAGTAATTAATGTGTCTACCTGTACAACTGTGCATAGCTGTCTCAAGCAGCACCTCTAGTTGCTACATGGCATGATTTTTCACTGCTGACCAAATCTTTTGATCTTTGGGAGTGAAGCTGACTCAAAGTATTGATTTCACTGGGCTTACTATTTATGGAAACAGTAAGCAATGGCAGAAGTACTGACATGCTCACAATGTATTCTGAAATATAACACAGCATCCTTTTATATCCTTCAGATATGTACAAGTGTTTTTAAATGAAACAACTGAAACTTATTCCTTGCTTTTCTATTCAGAGATTTGAACAGTGCAGTATTTCATGGTTTGGCATTGTACTAATCACTGACTTAGTTGCTTTCAATTAATATGAAATGAGGACTTACTGATTAATGGACTTTGCTTTAGCTGTATTTTTCACAAACATATTTTGTCCTGTTTCATCAGCCAATACTCTATGGTGGAAGACGATGAGGACTTGCCCCACCATGATGAGAGAACATGGAATGTGGGAAATATTAATAGAAGCCAAGCTGAAAGTCTGCTGCGAGGAAAGCGAGATGGAACATTCCTTGTTCGAGAGAGCAGCAAACAAGGCTGCTATGCCTGCTCTGTTGTGTACGTACCCTGATTTGTGGATGACATTTCAGACACCTACCTTGAGCCAGGGGCAGATAGACATTCTCATGTGCATGGATCCCATTAGGCTTAGAAGCGGACCAACAAGTCTTGGGGCCATCCTTGTTGCTTCTCCTTTCTCTACATAGCCCTAACTTGTGCCACTCCCACAGATGTGCCTCACACAGAAGAAGGGAAACCAAAGCACACATGCATATCTTACTGTGCAGCTGCTAAGCCCTGCTTATCTCCTCTCTTCTTAAGCTGAGACATAATCTAAGAATTTGGGTTTACCATTATCCCACCACAGCAGACAGGAGGGTGTAGTGACTAGTATCTTGATGTGTTTCAAATACCTGATTTTCTAGCTTAGCTTTACTGTACTGACTAACTAAAAACTAGTTGTTTTTTTTTCCTTCTTAGGGTGGATGGAGAAGTAAAGCACTGTGTGATAAACAAAACGCCTACTGGGTATGGATTTGCAGAGCCATATAACTTGTACAACTCCCTTAAAGAACTGGTGCTACATTATCAACACACGTCACTCGTGCAGCACAATGACTCTCTCAATGTCACACTAGCCTACCCAGTATATGCACAGCAGAGGCGATGAAGATCTTAATGCCCTGGGTGGTTTGATTATTATTTTTTTCGAAAGAAGAGATTTTGCAACATTGAGGCCTCTGGAGAGAAAAGGCTCCTTTCAGCCTTACTCAAGAATTTGAGCTGCAGCGTCAAAGCTGTCTGTCTTCAGATGGGACTAGAGCTTTCCTTCACAACTGCAGTGAGAGAGGTGACACAGTGTTAAGCTGTGATTGTATGTTTCTAATCTAAACTGTTTTTTTGAAAAAAAAAGTAAGGGAAAAAAAAAAAAAAAAGAAAAACACAACACAAGAGAGAAATCCAAACCTGATCTCCCTGCAGGGACATAGAGGCCTTTAACCATGGTGCTTGTTTATGACCACTTCTGAAGCTTTACCAGCTAGAACATTGGATTCTCCAGATACAAGGTATAAGATGTTTTTGTCATTCGGTAATTGGAATTAGGTGATCACAACCTGGCTTGGATTTGGTGTTGCTGCACTCAGTGGATCCAGACCAAGAGCATTGTGGACTTTTTGGTTTCTGGTGAATGATATGTAGCAGAATGGCACTTTTATTTCTGAGTGACACTTTAAAAGGACTTCAATTACAGTATGTTTTTCAGAGTAATTGTAATAGCAAAGTGCCAGGAAGTGTTTTGTTTAGACATTCTAAAATCCTGTTATAAGAATATATTTAAGATTGAAATAAAAAGGACATTCAATGGCATACAGTATATAAAAATGTACATAGATTGGATGACTAACTATCATCGATGGAAAGTATCAATACCAAACTGCTTCTCTTTTCTCTTTGCTGAAAGCTGAATTCTTAGACCGTGCTATGCAATACTGAATTTTCTTTAGGCTGTAGTCTTCTCTCAAGCATATCTACAGGTTAAGCTTGTTTCTCATTCATCTTTCCTTGTCTGCTTCTTTCTTCTGCCTGAAAATACTTTTTGTGGTAATTTTTTTTTGTTATCCATTTTGTAGTTTGGTTGGGTTATTTTGTTGTAGGTGGTGGTGGCTTTGATTTTGGGGGTTTTTTTGTTTGTTTCTTTGGTTTTTTTTGATGGTGGGGAGGGGGAGTTGGTTTTGGTTGGTGTTTTTTGTGGGTTTGGGGGTTTTTTGGCTTTTTGTTGGGTGGGTTTTTTTTCCTTTTGTGTTGGGTGTTGTGTGGGGTTTGTTGTTTTGTTTGTCTGTTTTTGTTTTTGTGTACAGGAAGTCAGCCAGAGTTGGCTTCAGAGTTAAAACTATGAAATATTTTACGATTTTATTTGTACAGAATATTGAGCTACTAGCTCAAAAGTTTTCAAAGTTCATCGTTTTCTTTTTTGGACTGAATATTTTGTTGGGCAGTGCCTGATAAGCATCAAAGCTGCTTTGTTCAATAAAAAAAGTATATAAACATTATGAAATATCACTGAGTCCAACGATATTGTTTCAGAGATATCTTTAGAATACGGTACCACTCTACGTTTGCTTCTTGAAGCATTTTGTATTTCTGTCATGATTGTCTTGCAAAGATGAAAAATTGAGTATCCTTCTCTGATAATGATTGCAGATAAAACAGGAGAAATTTGGCTACTGTAGTAGGTAGTTTGGATCTCAGAATGAATCCACTCTTCACAGTAAAAAAATGACTTCTTAGTCTTAGAATTTTTGTCAGCATGTAAAGGCATTCTCATTTCATATGAAGGAAGTTTCTTTAACCTGTTGCCTAGGTTTGTATTTTTTATTAGCATCACGCAAAGAAAAATCTCCCATCTTGTCTGAGAACATTTGGACACAACATAATTAGGACACTTTGATAATTATTGCCTATTATACTTAGCATTTTGTATTTATTTACAGAAGTTATAGGCTGAGGCAGTATCAAAATGAATACTTTCATAATTTCAGGCACCAGAGACTTACAGAACTACAGTTTAGTTAAAGTAAAAAGCATGAATCCCACTAAAGCAAACTTGCTAAGGGTTCGTTGTGGGTAGTTTGCAGTGGTTATTTAATTGTCCTGACCACTGAGGAAATTCACAGATTGATAAAGTAATGAAGTTCAGAGAAATCTTGGAAAAGTTTTGACTAAGCAAACACAGGAGTTTATTCTTCCCCCAAGATGCAAAGCCAAGACTCATTACTGTTAAAGAGAGTTGTACACATAATCAAAAGAGTAAGGCCCATGGAGTTCTCTCATCATAGTTTGGTTTTAGAAATAGATGTGTTTCAGTTCAAAGTATACAGTGCTTATTAAGCTGTTTGAAATAATACCAAGAAATTTGCCAGTCTGCAGTAGTTTTTTTATTGTCTTTTGATTTTTACATTATTCCTTCATTTCTGAGACTGAAAGGCTTTTGATTTTATTTTTATTTTGTGCTTTGTTTGTTTGTTTGTTTGTTTTGGTGAGTTGTCCTTGCTTTCCTATAAATCTATTTCTGTATTAGAATTTATATCAGAAAACAAAATCCAACCAACATTAATGTTCCGTGATAGTCATCATTTCCAAAATAATTCTTAATACCTTTTCTGAATAGAAGTGTAGTCTTTGTCCCTTCCCTTCCTGATCCCACACTCTTTCCAAGCCTGTAGGACCATGAAAATGTGGGTTACTAATAACTGGTTTTTACTATGAAAAGCACCAACGATTGCTCTAGCATGCCAGTTACACTACTGGGCTTGAAGTTACAACTTAGTTCAGTATACAACGGTTTAACACTTGTAGCAATCCAAGATATTTTTGGACATATATTAATTTTTGAATCTTGAATATTTTAAGAGTAAAATTGTAATTTTTTTTTCTCTGTTAGCAAAATATATGTAATCTGAATTGATGTTTTACGTAGCATTTGTCAAGAAATTTTTGTTGTAGTTAAGGCATTTGGATCTGATTTTCTTCATATTAAGAAAAACTTGGCTGTGTCAGTGGGCCATATCTGTAGCATGCCCAGCCTGGTATGGAATTTCATTTGTTCCTTTTGTGCTGTATAACTTCTCTTCATCTGTGGTTGTAGCAGAGAAAAAAGAAAAAAAGAAAAAAAAAAAAAGAGAAAAAAAAATAGTGTGTGTGCTAATTTGGCACTTGCTTTTCTTGCACAAGCAACAATGAGAAATAAGCACTATGTTGTGGGGATAAATGCTTAGGGCTTCTTAAGGGGATATTCTGCCTACACAGGGTCTGTGCAATTTGCAAGGATCACTTACGCCCTCACATTGGCATGAGTGGGTTTTCTTTGGTATTTAAGTATTGTGTGGCCTCTGCGTTTCCTTCCCTCCTTAATGCACAGAGCTAAGTCCTGCCAAAGGCCCTATTCACTGCAGAGCCGTTTGTCCCTAATGTACCATATTGTTCACTCCAGTTTTGATTAGGTCTCAGATGAATATATACAGAAAAGAAAAGAAAAAAAGAGAAAAAAAAGCACATTGGATGTACTGAAGAAACCACAGTGCTTTTCTGTATTTCTATTGACATGTAATTTCCCCATCTACAGCAATTCAGCTGTGGGACTTCTTTAATTTGTTTGTTTGTTTGTGGGATTTTTTTGCTTGTTTGTTTTATTTTAAATCTCTGAGTTATGCTTCACTACAGCAGCATTTTCACGAGGCCTTTGGAAGGCATGAGACATAACACAGAGAACCAAAACCCACAAGCAAAATCAGGAGTTTCTGGTTTCCTTAAGTAGAAATCTGAGTTTGAAGGTTGGGGATGTGTATCTGTGCGTAAGTGTGCACAAGTGCTGTGTTTATGTACAAATAGACTGCATTATAGGTGCATTTTCACCAAACATCATCATTTTGCTGAACTGAGTAAGTGGTAACATTACCTTTGTTTAAAGGCACACACACACACACAAGCATTAGACCTCTGTGGGTACAGCATGTTTCCAAATACAGTTAGAAAAATGAGTTTCTGTGTTGTTGGATATTTTCTTTAAAAAAATGTAAAACTTTAAAAAAAATAATTAAAAAATACATATAAAAAGCAAGCTTGTCTGTATGGTTCAATTATCTAAAAAATCTTGTCAAGCAATCTGTGAAACCAAATCTTCAAATTTTCTATTTGGTGTCAGCTGTTCTGTAGTGAAGAAATGGCTTTGTCTTGTAATTGGCATTGAGGTAATGCTTCTAATGGGGAAAACTTCTGCCGATTTTCACACAGTGCTTTTGCTATGCATGGTATTAAGTTGGGAAAGTGAATCCTGATAGTATTTTTTTTTCAGGGTCACTTCAGAAATGGGCAGCTGAAAGGACAATGCCTCCCATGGGACAAGGTTCCAAAATGCAGCATTTAATGTAGAATCCTGTTGTATTTCCTACAGCTGAGGATTGACCTGGACTGTAGGAGTTGGAAATGTTACATTGCACTTGTCCTAATGAGACTGCATTAGTTGCCCAAGATGCTGCTATTTTATATTTTTTTTAATTCTTATTTTAAAAAATAAAGCTCTGTTCTGTTAAATGTCTTTAAAACATTAAGATTACTTTGTTTTAAAATGGTCTTTGAGGAGGTGGAGGGTAAAGTGGGTTGTAAATTGCCTTTGCAAGGCAACAGTGAAAACATGCCTCCTTGAAATTTTATTCAAGCTATAGAATTGGTAGAGCTGTATCTTGGTTTTAAGTTGCTTTAAAAATTGTAATAAATCTTCAAGCAGAATAAAAGTGGTTTTGAAACTGTATTTCAGTTGTTGAGGCTTCAGTAAGAACTGAGATGTCTATTTACCAGCACTCTTGGATAACTCTGTCTATATGTGGCCTACTTCAAAAAGGGGACACAAATGCTCATCATGTTACAGAGAGTTAGGGAGCAAATAATTTCAGCTCATGAACAGCCATCCTTTGTATTGAACTGAATGGAGAGGTTAAGTAGCTCCAAAGTAGTCTCATGTCAAACAGTGCTGAGAAGACAGTTCTCCTCATCTCAGATTCTTGCAAAAGCATCGCAATACTCATGACCTGTGATCAGTCTGGTTAGACTGCAGATGTAGTTCTTGTGAAATGAGTGTGGCTTTTGTCATTGATACCATGAAGCCAGCCCGTCATCATTTGTAGCTGGAAGTCATTTACTAGCTTTATGTCTGCAAGTAATTGCGAAAATGTGAGAATGAAGAGGGAGGAAATGTGTAGGGTATTAGGCAAGACTATTTTGAGCATTATTTTCTTCCCCTCATTTGTATGTGGTATCTGACTTCTTTGAGTTCATCCATATCTTGTCCCAGGAGAGAGCCTCTGGGATGTCAGCCAGCCACTCTGGAGGCAGAAAGAGATTCCTATTCCCTTTTTGTCCAAGATTAACATCCCACATTTTGCCCACATTTTGCCCACATTTTGCTTGCAGTAGTCATGTAATACCCTCCTGACAGATACTCTGATAGCAAAGACTTGAAATAATTTTTAATAACCACAACATTGTCATAGGCCCTTAGAGGTTCATACCAAAATACCCACTTAGATTAAAGGCTATTACCATGGTTTTAGTCCACTTAACAGAAAGTGGAGCTAGATCTCCAGTGAACGTATCTGCTGCAGTCTTTCTCAATTAGTAAACTGATTATTTTAAACAGAGGCTGTCTTGTTGCTGCTCCCTGAACCAATGTTGAGATGTAGAGCAACACATGCTTCTTAAGCCATGGAGCGCAATGTCTAAAAACGAGGATAGCTATGTCATAAATCACATGTTGTCTCCTATCAGCTATTGAGTTAAAAAATAAAAAAATAAAAAATTATGATCTGCACAAATCTACAGACTGGCAGATTTCTTGCCTGTGTTATATATTGCATAGAAATCACTCGTGGCTTTCTGGAAAAATAGTTTGCCGAAATGTCATTCTATTTTTGCTATTTGCAGGGAAACACACACACACTTTCACTCTCTGCTTCCTTGGTAAGACTTGATGGCCATTTCCTGTAGGCACTAAGAAAAATAGCTTACATCTATCCTTGCACAGCTACAAGCGGTTGTGATAGTTTTAAACATTTGGGAATGCTCATCGTGAGTTTTTTTCTTCCCAAGCTGCCTGACTTACACTAAGTTGTGTGCAGGTAACCACACAAATCTGTCTGAGACACAAACCCCAAAAGGCAGGAGGTGATTTAAAAGTTCTCACCTTCTCCATATCTCCAGACTGTCCACTGAAGGGACAGGTCCCATCTCCTCCCATCAGCCTCCAGCATCTCCACACACCTAGCATCCAGGCTTCCCTGATGCCCAGAAGGAAGATTTCTTAAGACAGCCAAGTGGGACCCACTGTAAATCATATGCTAACTGAGCAGTTAGCCAGTGAACAGGAGTTGGCTTTGGCAGGCACCTGTAATGCAAACAGTCCAAGTATGGGGGACAGGCATTGCCCAAGCGAGTGCTGTGCTACAGGTGTGTGCACCGAGGCACAAAACAGTGGGATTAAGGAGAGCCCCTGTGGCAGAGCCCTGCTGAGACCCTGGGCTGTTTCTCATTGCCTGTTAACAGCCTCTTACAAAAGCAGGCATCCCTTCTACCATGATGATGAGCCCATCATGTTCACAAGGGGACCCTGTTGTGGATACACCTAGCATTTACCACAGGGTAATGACAAAAAAATGAAGTCCTAATGGCTTCCTTGGCTGGAAAGTAAGCTAAAAAAAACCAGTCCTGCTTTCCCTGCAGGGCCAAACCCTCAAACATGGGTTGTGGAAAAGGCACTACACTTTTTCTATCACCTCTGAAACAAGGAAATGCATGAAATGTGGGAGTGCTCCTGAGGACATAGTTCTGGTGCCTCTGTTTTATTTAATTCCCTTAAGGACCAATGTCCTCAAATACCTAGATTACCAAAAATAGAAACTCTCTAGGGATCTTCTGGGGAAACAGATATCAGTTGATCAGTCACTATTAAAACTCTGGATAATCTTTGCAGAGACCAGATCATCAACCTCTTAATGGGAATCAGATAACCAGAAACATGCTGACAGTTCTTTGAAAAGCCTGGGCTATGGCAGGCCATCGTTCCTTCCAGAACAGCATTGCAAGGACACCTCTTGTTGTGCTTTTCTTTCTTCTACATACTGGAGGAAAGAAAAAAAAAAGGAAAGTAAAAAAAAATTTAGGCCACTGATTCAAATACATACAAAACTGGCAGAGAGCAGTATAGTTCGCCTGTGATCCAGGAGGAAGTAGTTAGAGATCTCCTTAGCTTGGATCCCCACAAGTCCATGGGACCAGATGGGATCCATCCTAGGGTGCTGAGAGAGCTGGCAGATGAGCTGGCCAAGCCACTCTCCATCATTTTTCAGCAGTCCTGGCTCACTGGAGACATCCCAGATGACTGGAAGCTGGCCAAAGTGATGCCCATCCACAAGAAGGCCCGGAAGGAGGAACCAGGGAATTCCAGGCCTGTCAGCCTGACCTCAGTGCCAGGCAAGATTATGGAAGAGGTCATCCTGAGTGCAATCACACAGCACTTACAGGATGGCCAAGGGATCAGGCCCAGCCAGCATGGATTTAGGAAGGGCAGGTCCTGCCTGACCAACCTGATCTCCTTCTATGATCAGGTGACCCACCTGGTGGATGTGGGGCAGGCTGTGGATGTAGTCTGCCTGGACTTCAGCAAGGCCTTTGACACCGTCCCCCACAGCAAACTCCTGGCCAAGCTGTCAGCTCATGGCTTGGACAGCAGCACTCTGTGCTGGGTTAGGAACTGGCTGGAGGGCTGAGCCCAGAGAGTGGTAGTGAATGGTGCCACATCCAGCTGGCAGTCAGTCACTAGTGCTGTCCCCCAGGGATCAGTGCTGGGCCCCATGCTGTTCAATATCTTTATTGATGATCTGGATGAGGGGATTGAGTCCATCATCAGTAAATTTGCAGATGACACCAAGCTGGGGGCAGGAGTTGATCTGATAGAGGATTAGAGAGCTCTGCAGAGGGACCTTGAGAGGCTGGACAGACGGGCAGAGTCCAATGGCATGAGATTGAACACATCTAAGTGCCGAGTCCTGTGTCCAGTTCTGGGCCCCTCAGTTTAGGAAAGATGTTGACTTGCTGGAATGTGTCCAGAGAAGGGCAACAAATCTGGTGAGGGGTTTGGAGCACAAGCCCTGTGAGGAGAGGCTGAGGGAGCTGGGGCTGCTTAGCTTGGAGAAGAGATGGTTCAGGGGAGACCTTATTGCTGGCTACAGCTACCTGAAGGGAGGTTGTAGCCAGGTGGGTGTTGGTCTCTTCTAGCAGGCAACCAGCATCAGAACAAAAGGACACAGTCTCAAGATGCACCAGGGGAGGTTTAGGCTGGATGTTAGAAAGAAGTTCTTCACAGAAAGAGTTATTGTCCATTGGAATGTGCTGCCCAGGGAGGTGGTGGAGTCACCATCACTGGAGGAGTTTAGGAGGAGACTTGATGGGGTGCTTGGTGCTACGGTTTAGTTGATTAAATGGTGGTGGATGATAGGTTGGACTTGATGATCCTGAAGGTCTTTTCCTACCTGGTTAATTCTGTGCTATTCTAAAAATTTAACAGGTGGCACACAACAGGATCTTGAATTTAATATTCTCAGGACCTTGAACAAACAATACAAAACCAGACACAAATATAGTAAAGTCAAATGATGATTTCACTGCCATGTGTCTGTTATTCTTAACTCATTGGAAGACTCTAGTCTAAGAAGAAAGATAATTAATTCATTCCTGAGAGCATGTCTTCCTCTCCAAGTGTTTATTCCCTACAAGGCTTGCTTTGTTTTTCCACAAATATTGTGTTTGTTGTAAAACAAACTTTCCGTGAAGGTTGCTGGATTAATGTTTTTTTCATAATTTTCTTTTGTTGCAACTATCAGAACTATATCAGCAGATTTGACTATGTGGTTGTGGTCGTTTGAGGCTGTGCCTTTAAGAACAAACACTGCTGGAACACACTGGCTAATGTTTTTGGTACTAGAACCAAAACATTCTGATATTCTAAACGAATTTCATTGGTTGATAAACAAAAATTCAGCTTTAGATTGTGAAGCGGTTGGAAAATTTTTTTTCCTCAGTTCAGTTGGGTTTGGGAGTTGGGGGAGTTTGGTGTTTCAGCCTGTTCTCCCTGCCTGCTTCTTCTGCGAACTGCTGGACTTGGCCTTCAGATAAGCAAACACTAATCCTGCATGGGCTTTTGAAGCTTGCTAACAACTCTTTTCCTTAGTAACTTGCCTTTCTCTCTCTCTAACCCCTTTTTGGGGAAAAAGGGAGGTAAGGGGGGGAGAGAGGGGGTTCCAAAGAGGGGATCCCTCCCTGAGGGAGGGATTTTTGTTGTGTTATTTGTCTTTGCTGTGTATTTCTGTGTATATATTGTAAATACCTGTATATATTGTGTTATATATAACCTGCTTTCCATATATGCTTGTAAATATATAGCTTTTGCTCTTCGACTGAGTTAGCTGTGGTTTCTTACTCTGTGGAGGAGGGAGAGCTAAGCCCTCTCTCAACCTACCACAGTGGTCTTAGATGAAATAGACACATAAAGAGTCAGCACTTGGTGACATTCCTGTAAGGAATCCCATGGCTGGTTTATGTGACAGGATGGTGACACCTGCCTGTCCAGTACTCACAGCAGTGCTTTGTACTGATGTTGGCTTTCATGTGCCCTCAAGCCTGTCACTGCACTCAGGGGAATGAGGCATAGGCTTTACCTATCTAAAAGCTAGGCATAGCAATTCTTAGCAGCTTTTAAGTATCGAGGCTGAATAAGAGTAGAGAACTGGAAGAGTAGGAAGTGGAAATATGAGAGGAATACAGATCCATCAGCTGTTAGAGCTGGAAGCTTGCTCTACCAGGGGTCAGAGCTGAGTCAGTCTCAAACATCTCACCGTACTCTCTTAGGCAAGGATGCAGAATGCACCTTGCAGGCACCTCCTACTTTTCCTGTGACATCCACACAGGATCATTATTCTGCTGGGTAAAAGCTGCCAGTTAAAGGCAGCTGTTGGGATGCTCGCATGATTTGCAGCTCTTCCCTGTTTCAAGAAGCCAATGAGGTTAAACATTTGAGGTGGGTTTCATCTCAACTAATTTCAAGCACCTAGAAGCAAGACTTGTCATCGAAGCCCTCTGGCAAAGCTCTCTTCACAGATTGAGCCAGGCAACTCCCCAGGGTGAGTCACTCCACCTACCTCAGGCACTATTCTTAGAATGTGGTGAATCACCGTGGAGTCTCACCATCGACTGCAGAGAGAGTCCAGGTATGGCTTACACTTAGAGGTACAGCTTTAAGGTGCCTAAGGTTAGATTAACTCAGTTTTCCCTGCTGATAAGCAGTCCAGTTTTTAATCTTTCCAGTACCAGCTGTGATGTCTTCTGTTCTTGGGCATTATGAAAAGGGACAAGTAATTCTGGCACTGAAAGTTCAGTTGGTTTGTAGAAGCTGGGTGCTTCATAATAATTATGAAGATGGTACACAGGTTCAAAAAGATGATGGGCTGTATCTTGGAGTTTTGGTGCTGGATTGTGAGTAAATAGCAATATCAGGATACTGTCAGTTTCTCTGCCTGACACTGTCTCAAGCCTGGTTTATGGGTACCTTCTAATGGTCTGTATCTATGAATGCCATAGACCTGTCCTTTGGAGATTTTGTCTCTTGCCAGTCATTTGTTGAGCTGAAATAGCATGGATGAAGAAGATGCTGTTGGTTTTTTTTCCAAGATCAGTTTGTATTTCCCCTCTTAACCTGGGGAGACCTAGGGAACTTAACTTTCTTTCAGTTGATCCATAGTCAAGAACACGGAAGGGCATATTGTGACAGTAAAACTAAGGCAGAAAGGACTTCGGTCAAATGACCCCCTAGTTCACTACCTTAAAGCTGGAGATCTGTGTGAAATTCCCTATGCCTCTGCTACATGGAAAAGAAGGTGGCAAGCATATGATATTTTTTTATTATGAGAGTGTGTTCATAGCTGCCCTACTTAAACCAAACCTTTCAGTGGAGAATGCTCTGCTGAGAAGGGTCTGCAGACTTCAGGGAGAGGTTGTTACCTCACGCACCAGTACAGGTTAGGTGCTGACCCACTGGAAAACTGCTTTGCAAAGAAGGACCTGAGTGTGCCGGTGGATGACGAGTTCACCATGAGCCTGCAATACCCAGTCGTGACCAAGAAGGCCAGTTGGATCTTGGGGTGCATTAGAAAGAGTTCACATCAGTGCACCTATTTACGGTAGGCACTGTGATTTCTGAACAAAATAGTAATGTGTGACCTAGAAGGTCAATAAATGTGCACAACCACTCTTCTGCAGGGCTGTGAATATTTCAGAGGGGATGAGAGGACAAACTGATTAAAAAAAAAACAAAACCCAAAACCCACATCTGGTATGAAAATGCATGCAACTAAATCATGTTGGTGTTTCAAAATGTCTTGATCTTTGTTACTGACAGCAGTGTTACTAAAACTGAAATCTTGTCATGGCCTGTCAGTTTCCCACTGTAATCTTGGGAGGCACAGCTGGGCAAAGTCTCATCCACACTTCTCCAGTGGAGAAAAAGCCTCTTATCTGTTTGGGCCACATGGGCTTCCAGCAGGGTGTGGTCAGAGGCTCACCAAATTTGTCTTCTGTTAGGCCAAGTCACTTGTACACATGTGCTCTCTTGTGATCGGTTGTGTGTGACAGCTCCTGGCTAATGCTGGCTCAGACCAGCCATTTTCAAAGCACAGGAGCAGAGAAGGGTAAAAGATTGCTATGAAAGTCTCATTAAGAATTTTTTTCACAATATATTCCTTTTGTTGTCAAATGAAGAGGAGCACATCCTCTACTAAGATAGTTCAGGAAAGATCCTTTTACTGGGGAAAGTGTTTAACTGTGATAATTAATTTAGCAGGTTTCCCCTGCCTTATTCTCAGAACTTCAATGCAAATGCACATGCTCCTTCAACATGTCTATTCTGCAGATACTGTGACTACAATACCTAAGGGCACACCTGACTTTTCTTAGCTGAATACAACCATTAACATAGCCTTGGGTCTGAAGAGAAGATGACTGAGAATGTACTCGGCTTCCAAGCCAGGCTCTACCAATGAATAGAATTCACTTCAAAATGACCCACTCCTCTAATTTAAGAATTAATTTATCCATTGAAAATGGTAGAAAATTGGTAGAAAGCATCTTGGGAAGCCTGAGAGATCCATGTCACTGCCTCAGTAACAAAGTAACCATGCTGCATGTGTGAAAGAGATTGCTGTAGGACTTTTCCAGAAAAGAGACTCAAGAGTGTCCAGTTCTGGGCCTACTGTGTCCAGTTCTGGGCCCCTCAGTTTAAGAAGGACATTGAGACACTTGAACGTGTCCAGAGAAGGGCAACAAGGCTGGGGAGAGGCCTTGAGCACAGCCCTGTGAGGAGAGGCTGAGGGAGCTGGGATTGTTTAGCCTGGAGAAGAAGACGATCAGGGGTGACCTCATTGCTCTCTACAACTACCTGAAGGGAGGTTGTAGCCAGGAGGGGGTTGGTCTCTTCTCCCAGGCAACCAGCACCAGAACAAGAGGACACAGTCTCAAGCTGTGCCAGGGGAGGTTTAGACTCGAGGTGAGGAAAAAGTTCTTCCCTGAGCGAGTCGTTCGTCATTGGAATGTGCTGCCCAGGGAGGTGGTGGAGTCACCGTCCCTGGAGGTGTTCAAGGGGAGATTGGACGTGGTGCTTGGTGCCATGGTCTAGTTGTGAGGTCTGTTGGGACAGGTTGGACTTGATGATCCTTGGGGTCTCTTCCAACCTTGGTTATACTGTGATACTGTGATACTGTGAGCTTGGAGCCCAGCCTCATGCTTCCATCTCATCTTTATTGTACACATCTATGATTTCTAAATCAGATATGCTGGATTATCTCCAGTCAGAAAAACAAAACCTGGGGTCTTTTTGACTGTCCTCAGATCTCAGTATTCCAGTCACTGACAGGAGAACTAGTGAAGAAGACCAAAGCTGCTCCTGCTTATATATCTGGGCCATTTTCTATGGCAACTGGGCTGCAAGCAAAGGTTGGGGCTAGCTTGGTATGCCATGGTATTACACGAGGATGCACCTAAGGAACATGATTATCTCAGAAACGCAAAGAAACCATTCCTATATCTGCTAATACACAGGACTTGTCTGATGGGTGTGTCCCTGCCCAATTCAGCATTTAGGCTTCATTATTTGAACTGTCATTTTCAAAGCTTTCTAGTCATCTGCACAAGTCAGATGGCTGGTTTTCTCTGTGGTTCTTTTTCTATTATTATTTTTGCTTGCTTGCTTGCTTGCTTTTTGTTTGGTTTTGTCTTTGTTTTTGGTTGTAGGGGGTTTGTTTGTTTGTTTTGGGTGGTTTGGGCTTTTGTGGTTTGGTGTTTGGGGTTTTTTTGTCAGCTCTACTCTGTACAGTCTTGAACCTGCAATAATTGACTGTATGATCCCCCTAGCCCCCAAAACCAACCAACCAACCTGCCAACCAAACTGGCTCCCACTGAGAGAGAGACATCATGAGACCTGGAAAAAAGCTTTTCTTCCACTGTTTTCCTGAGCCATCCATTTTCAGGGGATCAGTTTATTGGGTGACCTACTTGAATGTAAGGGGAAGGGTCAATTCAGAGATATGAGATGGTTAATGACTAACTTCTATTCACACAGTGTTCTGAAACCTCAGATTTACTTATCTTTGTAATTTTGCTCTGCAGGCAATTAAAGGGAAAAAATGTCAGCGCAACATCTTTATCAGTTTAAAGTTATTGATACATTTGTTAGTTCTGAAACATTTTATAATCCAGGGGTACATTCCTGTATCATATAAATAGCCCACTCAGCACCAAGATTTCATCATTCTGCATCCTTTCCTAAAAATTAATCTAGTCATGGACTTTGACAGAGACTGAGAATGTAAAGCTGAGCATGCACATACTAGAGTTGATCAAAAATGGTTCTGCAAGAACAATTATCATTTAAAAAAAAATCTCACTTTTTTCTTTTTAATATGAAGCCTTCACAAGGATTATGGATTCAGCAGAAGTTGTTCAATGTTCAAAATTAAAAGCAGGACTCCATTTGATCCATAAAAGGTCAGTTGGTAGTTGTTTAACATACGTGACTAGACTCTTTAGTGATTGGTGGCTGAAGTCAAAGATAAGTCAACCTATGTCACTGCTTTTCTCTTCAGACTAAAGAGTTTGCATCAATCCACTGATAGTTTTACTCCATATACATAGAAAACATTCACTGGGATGAAGAAAACTGATTCTAATGCCCTGTCATTATGACATCTGCCAAAGACAAGGGAAGGCTGAACTCACATCCCTGCTTCAATGATTACTCCGTGTGTACAGCATGAAGTCTCAAGCTTTTTGAAAGCTAAGCAGGCCTATGCTGAGATAGGTATTTGACAGGTAAAGATGGTGGTGTTTTTCTCTAAGCAGTTTTATTACTTGGTTCTTTAGAGTATTTCAACCAAAGAGATAACATCTATATCTGAACTACTTGTAGATCAGTCTGATTGATCTGCAATGTGAGTCTGGCTTTGAATCCTAAAGGACCAAAGTCTGGGAGGATTTTTAAACCAAGAAAAAACATCTCATGCAATTGCAGAAATCACAAACCATCTTCTTTGAGCAGATTGTAACTTAAAAACAGAACAGGAAACCAAACCCAGCCAGATCTAAGTATGACACAGAAACCAGTCTGGGCTGATGTTTTTGTAACTGTACTTCGTCCACCCAGATGTGAAAAGTATTTTAGATCTTCTATTTCAGTTTGGCTCACTTTTACTGAAAAGCCCAATACTGCCTAGTACTGTGGATGAGAAGCATGAATATTTGAACACAGCAGTAACAAAAAGGCCAATTAATGTATTAGAAGCATTTCTGTCTCCTACAGCCTAACTGTTAACTGATGGGAAGCTTCAAGTAAGAAAACACCCTTAGGTCCTCATTTCAAACTCTTTCACTCCACACTACTCCAATCCTAGCACAAATTCATGTAAACTACAAATAGACAAATTCACATGGTGTGGCAAATGTGCACCAAATATCTCTTTAGGTTAGAATCATAGAATCATACAATCAACAAGGTTGGGAAAGACCTCAGAGATCATCAAGTCCAATCTGTCAACCAACACCTCAAGATTAAGCAAGCCATGGCTTCAAGTGACACATCCAATCCCCTCTTGAACACCTCCAGGGATGGTGACTCCACTACCTCCCTGGGCAGCACATTCCAATCAGAGAATCATAGTATCATAGTATCAGTCAGGGGTGGAAGGGACCACAAGGATCATCTAGTTCCAACCCCCCTGCCATGGGCAGGGACACCCCACACTAGATCAGACTGGCCAGAATCTCGTCCAGCCTGGTCTTAAACACCTCCAGGGACAGCACCCCAACCACCTCCCTGGACAACATATTCCAGGGCTTCACCACTCTCATGGTGAAGAACTTCTTCCTCATGTCCAGCCTGAATCTCCCCACCTCCAGCTTCATTCCATTCCCCCTAGTCCTATCACTACCTGAGATCCTGAGAAGTCCCTCCCCAGCCTTCTTGTAGGCCCCCTTCAGATACTGGAAGGCCACAATTAGGTCACCTCGGAGCCTTCCCTTCTCCAGACTGAACAGCCCCAACTCCTTCAGCCTGTCCTCATAGGAGAGGTGCTCCAGCCCTCTGATCATCCTCATGGCCCTTCTCTGGACACCTTCCAGCACCTCCAGATCCCTCTTGTAATAGGGGCTCCAGAACTGGACACAGTATTCCAGGTGAGGTCTCACCAGAGCTGAGCAGAGGGGGAGAATCACCTCCCTTGACCTGCTGGCCACACTTCTCTTGATGCAGCCCAGGATCTGATTGGCTTTCTGGGCTGCAAGTGCACACTGAGAGCTCATGTTGAGCTTCTCGTCCACCAGCACCCCCAAGTCTCTCTCCTCAGGGCTGCTTTCCAGCCAGTCACTGCCCAGCATGGATTTGTACCTGGAATTGCCTCAACCCAGATGCAGGACCCTGCATCTTGGTCTTGTTGAACCTCATGAGGTTGGCTTGTGCCCACCTCTCCAGTCAAGGTCCCTCTGGATGGCATCCCTTCCCTCCAGTTGTCTGCTGCACCACACAGCTTGGTGTCATCAGCAAACTTGCTGAGGGTGCACTCAATGCCACTGTCCATGGCACCCACAAAGATGTTGAACAAGCCTGGTCCCAGGACTGATCCCTGAGGGACTCCGCTTGTCACTGGCCTCCACTGGGCCGTGGAACACCTCCTCCTCTCCTTCCCTGCCTATCCTTCCTAAAGAGCTTATACCCATCTATCCCTACATTCCAGTCATGAGAATCATCCCACCAAGTTTCAGTAATAGCCACTATGTCATGGCATCCCAGCAGTACAGTGGCCCTTAATTCATCCTGTTTGTTGCCCAAGCTGCATGCATTTGCATAGAAGCACTTCAGCTGGGCTGGCCATGTCATCCTCTTGTGCCAATTCTCCTCAATTTCCACAGAATGTCCTGGTGCATCATTTGTGGCTTGCCTCAGGGCGGCAGGTTGAGAGCCCTTACCAGCTCTCCATCCCTCTGCCTCTGGTGAGCTGCCCCTCTGTTTGTCACTGGCCAGCAGGAGACTATTAACTGCTTTCCCCTTCAAATCTAGTTTGAAGCCCTATCAATGAGCCCTGCCAATTCCTGCCCCAGGATCCTTTTCCCCCTCTGGGTCAAGTGCATCCCATAAGTTGTGTGGTGGTGAGAGGAGTTCAATTCTTCCCCCCAGAAAAAAAACATGGCTAACTCAGTCAGAGAAGCAAAATGGGAAAGAGCTGTATATTACAAGCAGGATGAAATGTGATGAATATATACACAATATATAGTATTTACAAAAATACACAGGAATGAACATAACACAGAAGACCTGCCCCTCCCCCTGATAGAGGAGGGTCTCCCTGAAAAAAAACCTTTTCCCCCTTCCTCCCTTCTTTCCCAAAAAGGGTTAGAGAGAAAAGGTAATTATTAGGGAAATTCTGTTAGTTCCAAGCGTATGCTAAGTGAATAAAGGAATTAGTTTCTTATCCTATTAGTTGAAGGTCAGCGCCAAGCACAGAAAGAAAAACAGCTGTCCAGGCTGACTGAAACAGGCTGAGACTGACTGTACAGACTAAAACTTAAAGTTACATTCCCACCGATCTGACAATGAAACTCATTTAGAACTATCTTTGTTTTCCTTTTTACACCAAAACATTCAGCCAGAGTGTTTCAGTGACTGTCATTTTCCTTAAAGGCACAGCCTAAAACTGTCACAAGTTGTTTGCAACTCTGGTGCCCTGTAAACCAAGCCATGATTGTAGAACCCAAAGCCCTGTCGATGACACCAGCCCCAGAGCCATGAATTGACCTGTTGGCTCTTCCTCAATGTTCCCTCATCCATCACTGATGTTAGAGGGATAGTGGAGAACACAACTTAAGCTCCTGATCCCTTTAGCAGTTGCCCTAAGGTTCTGAAGTCTCTTAAATTGACTGTGAGCCTCTCATTGTTGCATCATCACTACCCACCTGAAAGACCAGATGTGGGTAGTAGTCTGAAGGACTCACGAGGTTGTGAATTTTGCCTACAATGTCCTTTACTTGGGCACCAGGGAGGCAGCAGACCTCTCTATGAAATGGGCCTGGTCTGCATATTGGGCCCTCTGCTCCCTTCAGTGGGGAGTCTCCTATAACAATGACCCTATGAGGTTTCTTTTCCAGATCAGTTTTGATGGCTGGCCTGAGGCAACCTGTCACTGGTGCAGCTTCTGACCTTCTTGAGTCCTCATCCTTACCGATGACCTGTTCCTCCTGCAGAGTCTCATACCTATTCTGTAAGTGCACTGTAGGCAGTGTGCTGCTCAAAGTATCAGGCTTGCTCCGTTTGCATTTCTTCCGTCAGGCAGAGACCTGTTCCCACTGGCCCTGCTCATGTGGGTTACTACAGGTTGGTTGAGAGGCTTGCTCATGGGAAGGTATCAAACTCCCTGTTCCACTAAGAGTTGCTCCTGTTCTGGTTTTGTAGAGGTTATATTATGGAAATAGTCAATTTTCCTTTCCACCTGTTATTTTAGTTCAGCCAGTTCCCTTTCAGTTCCCTGATCTGCTCACACCTAACACAGGAGTTGTTCCTTCCATCCTCCATATCAAGTGCCAGGTTCCAGCACTCACTGCAGCCACCTGCCTGAACATCTGCATGGTTGTGTGTGGTCTCTGTTTGGGTGCCCACTGTTTTCCTACTAGCTTTTGTCTGAGTAGTAACCACCCTCTTCACCTGCCTTTTTTTTTTTGTGTGTGTGTGTGTGTGTCCTGTCAGTGAGAAGGCCTACTCATTCTCAACTTTCTCCTCACCTCTAGCCGAAACCTCCGCTGGCACAGTTTGAGACTGTGTCCTCTTCTTTTGTCACTGGTTGCCTGGGAGAAGAGACCAACCCCCACCTGGCTACAACCTCCCTTCAGGTAGTTGTAGACAGCAATAAGGTCTCCCCTGAGCCTCTTCTTCTCCAGGCTAAACAACCCCAGCTCCCTCAGCCTCTCCAGCTGTTCTCCAAAATCTCCTCATAGGGCTTGTGCTCAGGACCTCTCACCAGCTTCATTACCTTTCTCTGGACACATTCAAGAGTCTCACTATCCTCCTTAAATTGAGGGGCCCAGAACTGGACACAGTACTCAAGGTGTGACCTAAGCAATGCTGAGTACAGGGGCACAATGACTTCTCTGCTCCTGGTGACCACACTAACTGGTTCACTAACTTCACTTAATTCCAATACAAGAATCGCCCCAGAATTATCTTCATTCCCTATAAAGAGATTTGGCTGCCATTCAGGTTACTATTTTTACTGTTAAATTGAAGTTATTAGCCCTGCCTACTTGCCAAACTGAAATTTTAAAAAATGTTTCTGCTTTCTTAACCAATATTTTCAAATGTGACTGGACAAAAATCACTGCTCAGGCCTCCTAATTGTGAAGACATATATAGTCAGGTGAAGAAGCCTACCGTTTCTCTTATCACTTGCATAGGAGCAGTACTGACATCCAAAAATCTTGAGTAGATGATAGAATTACACCCAGGGTATTCATTAAAGAAAGTTCAGTAGAACAAGAATTACATTAAAACTTCAGTCAAATAATCCTTGTTGGAGGGTACTGGAGGAACATCTGTTCAAGTGCTGTTAAGCCAGGAAAATGTTGATCATATCTTTCTAAGGCAATTTATTTAACAACTTTTTCAATAATTTATCTGGCGCTAATGATACTGCACTTGCAGGTGAGAAAGTGTAAATTATCAGTCTCATTTCATCTTGCTACCACAAGCTCCTGTGGACTGCTTTTGTACTACTGTCATGGAAACCTGTTCCCCTTGCATGCCTGAATGCATACACCTGATGTACCAGAATGATATTTTCAATGGAAAATAGAACTTACATTTCCCAAGTAGAGAGCTTGACTGTTCTTACAGATGCCTGAGTTTCTTGAGCTCTTAGTCCATTGTATATGATCTATAAACTTTATTTAAATATTGTTCACACAGGGAGGATTTTTTAAAAAATGTTCTGCATGTTTGTCTCTCAGCCTGAAAAATAAGCTGGAAGGAGGACAAGAGAGAGGGCAAAGCGTCAATCTGGTGAGATGCTTGGCTGACTTGGTCATCAGCTAACACATTCAGGACGGGACAAAGTGTTAATATGAGAGCAAATTCACAGGGGTTGGTTGAAAGATATTCTTACAGCATTCACCTGAGTCCGGAAGGCTCAACATTTTCTCTGTTTTATTGTAGAGACTTCTGGGAGTGGCAGGGGAGGAAGTGGGTTTTTTCGTTAGTGGTAAGGGTGAAGGGAGGTGTACATTTCCTCTTCTAAAAGTGCAGCTTACAAAGACGTTCCCAGGGCTTGTGTGTGTGTGCAGACAGGCGCATACAACAAGTCAGTAAACAATTGTCTCTGATGCACCAGCATCTTGTACCATAAGCACCATAAGTACCAGCACCATAAACCGTAAGTTTCTGTGACACTAATGCTCCAGTCAGACATCTTTTTCTCAGCTTGGCAGAAGAAATTCACTCCTCAGTTTGTTACCTTAACAAACCTGAAATGATGAGAAAGCCCTTATATAATACCCAAGATGAAGAAGATAAGTTCATAAACTGGTTAGCAGCTCTGATACTCTTACACTATACTCTGACCTCTTAAACTACATAGGATTGTGATCTCCTTCATCTAGAAAAGTGGATGAAAAACCCTGTCAAAAGTACCAGGTATGAGCACAAAGATGGTTGAAGATGTGGAGTAGCTTCACTGAGAGAGGACATAAGATAGACTAGGGAGATTTAGTTTGGGAGAGAAGCCAAAGAGGAGGTGTGATAGGTACAACCACTTCTGAAAGTCAGAGAGAAGGCAAACAGAAAATTCAGTTCCTGCTGCTCAGAATAAAAGGCCCAAGAAGATCGGATGAACTTAACAGATGGCTGATTTAAAACACATGAATACAAATAATATGTAAATGAACTGTGATGTTCTTTCACCTGGGAAAATATGAATGCTGGGGAGTGATTAGACAAATACACGGCAGTCAAAACTACCAAGACCACCGAATGTAAAACTGCAGATACAGCTGACATGCAGCAAAATCCTTAGACTGCAGGTAGAACTGAAGCAATGCTAAACCAAGGAAGCTGTTACAGGGGAAATAATCAAGTATCTGAAAAAAAAATTATTTAGATAATTTAGACTTTAATTCCAAATTTGTTAGGGATTTGGATGCTAGGCTCCTTATAAATGCAGCTGCAATGTTTAGTTCCACATTTAAACTTCTACATTCATAAATGTGAGGTGTTATTCTGCTTTGGGATTCTCTGAGAATTTTGATTCAAACTTGTGTCTCATCATTTTCCCCCTTTTATTTGTTTGTTGGTTTGGTTGGTTTATTTTGTTGTTGGGGTTTTGTTTGTTTGTTTGTTTGGGTTTTGTACCCCAGTAAGCTCCACGAGCTCATAACTGATATCTGCTGGAGGGTAGAGAGGCTCTGCAGAGGGACCTTGACAGGCTGGACAGATGGGCAGAGTCCAACGGCATGAGATTTAACACATCCAAGTGCCGGGTTCTGCACATTGGCCACAGCAACCCCATGCAGTGCTACAGGCTGGGGTCAGAGTGGCTGGAGAGCAGCCAGGCAGAGAGGGACCTGGGGGTGCTGGTTGACGGTAGACTGAACATGAGCTTGCAGTGTGCCCAGGCAGCTAAGAGGGCCAATGGCATCCTGGCCTGCATCAGGAACAGTATGGCCAGCAGGAGCAGGGAGGTCATTCTGCCCCTGTACACTGCACTGGTTAGGCCGCACCTCGAGTACTGTGTCCAGTTCTGGGCCCCTCAGTTTAGGAAGGAGGTTGACTTGCTGGAACGAGTCCAGAGAAGAGCAACAAGGTTGGTGAGGGGTTTGGAACATAAGCCCTACGAGGAGAGGCTGAGAGAGCTGGGGTTGCTTAGCCTGGAGAAGAGGAGACTCAGGGGTGACCTTATTGCTCTCTACTACCTGAAGGGAGGTTGTAGACAGACGGATGTTGGTCTCTTCTCCCAGGCAGCCAGTACCAGAACAAGAGGACACAGTCTCAGGCTGCGCCAGGGGAGGTTCAGGCTAGATGTTAGGAAGAAGTTCTATACAGAGAGAGTGATTGCCCATTGGAATGGGCTGCCTGGGGAGGTGGTGGAGTCAGCATCACTGGAGGTTTTCAGGAGGAGACTTGATGGGGTGCTTGGTGCCATGGGTTAGTTGTTTAGGTGGTGTTGGATTGGTTGATGGGTTGGACGCGATGATCTTGAAGGTCTCTTCCAACCTGGTTTATTCTATGTATTCTATGTATTCTATGTAATAAAAGTTTTTTGGGAAAAAAATCTCTCAGAATTCGATGTCCACAAGGGGATGTGACATTCATTTCAAATTCTGGGATGTACAGTGCAATACCTTCTTGCACAGAATTACACCAAATATTTGTCAATGTAAGTGAATAAGGGGATATTCTTTCTGTGTTTCTATGAACTTCTGCTTCCAAGGTAAATGCAAGCTTTATTTCTAATATTTCTCAGCTTCTGCAGAGGCATTCTAAGAGGCTCAGTTTTAAACAAGATTGAACATGTTTGCAGCTGAAATCTAAATGGGTTCTGCATCACTGTTGAAATGTTCTCCTTGAATGTTTGGTCTTTAATGCAGTCCACACTCTGCCCACAGCAAATGTTTCTCCCAGCTGCTGTTCTTCCTATTAACAGAAAGGGGAAGAAGAATTAAGGTACTGTTCTATCCAAATATGTTGTAGCTAAGAGTTCTGTAGCTGCCATCCTATATGCAGTGGCCTATAACAGATTGTGTAATTGCCTGCCCATATATTCATAGCTCATATTGCATGAAAACAGCATTTGCTTTGTTAGAAACATTTTCCTGACCATTTAGTCCTTTTAATTACCAGTCATTCAAACAGGGCTTCTTCTTCCTTTCCAGCCTGGAAAAGTCTTCCCAAAAAGGATTAAAAGAATTAGGACTTTTTTCATTATTACATATTTTGTCTTGGAGTAGAAAGTGGAAAAACAAAAGCCATAGGATCATGTCAGATTCAGCCCATTCATCCCTGAATTATCATTGATCACTCATTGTGTTTCCATCTGATCCATTTCTAAACTTGTATTCCCTCCTGCCATTTGGCTGTTTTGTCATTCTCCATTACTTTAGCAAGTACCATGAAATCTCTATTTCCAAGCACTGCAAATACATAACAAACCAAAATAGAATCACAGAATCACCAAATCACCAAGGTTGGAAGAGACCTCAAAGATCATCAAGTCAACCTGTCACCACAGACCTCATTCAGATGAAGACAGTGACAAACTGATTTTTCCCTCCAGCTTTTTAGATAAGGCGACATACTGGTACTAAACTATATAATTCTGAATAATTTTCAAGGTGAATATCCCAGTTCCTCCCATTCAGTGGTACATGAAGCAACATTTGGAATTCATTCCAGGCTCTAGCTGAAGCTCTGTCATAGGAGAGACTATGTAACATGGGTCTAATACACTTTGTCCTACTCTTTACTTTCTTAGTTTCACTCAGTAGCCTCACAGCCATTTCACTTCATTTTTGGCTTCGCATGAGAACAAGAGTTAACTGGCAGGATGCTGTGCAAACTCTTATTTTTTTTATATTAGACCAGGCTGTTCATGGGAACCCCAGTGATGGCCCTCTTCAGCTTGTCTCTTTGATCTAGAAGGCTCTAGGGAAAAATGGACAAGATTCATCCTAAATATTCATGTACTAAAAATTCATTTATCCCTCCCTGGGAATATGGGTTCCTTTTTCTTTTTATTACATCTTCTCTTGCAGTTGTCTGACTACCTCATTAATACAGTGTACTGGACAAGTGGGAATTCATGCAAGTTTGTATTAAGCTTCCCCACGCAAGATTGTGATTGCAGTTGGTAACCTTTCTTTGTTTCCGCAGAGAAAAAAACTCTCTGTAACAGGTTAATGCACTGTAAAAGGTTAACCTCCCTGTTTCCCCCAAATAAACACGCATGAAACAAAACAAAACAAAACAAGCAAACAACAACAACAAAAGAAAAAATAACCCCACAACAAAAACACCTCTAGGTTGAGATAAAGAGTGGAGATAAGAGGAGTTTAATACAAATGAGATAGCATAATGCACAATTACCTTAGCCTATTTGAAGTAAAAGCACAGCAGAAAGCAGCAGCAAGCAGAAGCCAGTAAGCTAAACCCTTACATCCTTCCCCATCATGCCACCATCCCAGCGGGAAAAAGAGCCAACAGCCAAACCCAAGAACCCAAAAGCAGCAACTGGAATAGGAAGCTTCCCATGTTACAATCTAAACTTTGCTCCAGCCAGCACTTTTGAAGCCAGCATGAGGCAGGATGGGTATGAAAAACAGCAGCAAATATCCAACTTAATCCATGACAGTCTCTTAGATTTAAGTCACAAACTTCTTTGAGGTAGGGAAGAAAGGCATGAGAGAACACTCAATCCATACAAAATGAAATGTGAAATATTAGACATACAAAAGAAGACTGAAATTTAACAGAAGCCACTTCCACAGGCTCTATAATTGCTAAACTTCCATATTCATTGTTTTGGAGAAACGACCAAGGTCATTGCACTTCTGGAGGAGCATTAAGATATAACCAAATACTAAATTCTGCAAACTGATGTCACTATCAGATTCCAATGCCAGTTTATTTTGTGGGAGTTATTCCTTTCTGTAGAAATAGTTAAATATTCACAGGCCCAGGACAAGAACAGGGAATTAGAAGGGCTATGATGGCCCAGTGGCTAGGTCTCTTATTGATGGATATAGGAGGACAAAGTTCAAGATCCTACTTCAGCATCCATTTAAGCATTTATTTACCCCGGTAGACACTATTCATCTACTTTAATAGCACTAACAAGAGATCTCACTTGAAAAAAAAGTTTCTATTAGCATCATGGTGACAATATTTTGCTACATTGTGAAAAGGGTGCTTTTTTATTCTTAAAGCGACTCAGAGACAGAAGTTCATTAAGTAATTAGCCATTCAAGTGAACAGAAAACTGGTCTCCTTTCCCTTTTAGTCTCAACAATATTATTGATATTTCACTTACTTTCCTGAAAAAGCAAACCGTTGCCTGCCACTGGTATGGCAAAAACCCTTCATCTCAGCTGGTAGTTTTCCTCAGCTCATCTGATACTGTTTCAAAGATTTCTGGAGTATAGAAGAGGGCCAAGGACTGTTTCAAATGGCATCACATTTACTCATCTACATCCAGGCGAAACAACCCCAAAGGGAAATGACCAAGACTTTAAAAGCTCAGAGTCAGGGCGGACAGACCAAGCGTCCTGGCTTCAGAATATAGCTTCTGGAAGAGACTTTGTTACAAATCAGCTTAGCTGAGAAACAATTTTTTGAGGATTACTGAGAGAACAGCTAACAGCAGGATAATTTGATTAGAGACGTGGAATTAGATGAAGGAGTGGCTTAAAATAAACTGCTTAGATATTTTAAAGCTATGAGTAATAGGAAAAACTGGGAGTGCTCTGGATATTTTTTGGTAGATTTTCAAAAAAGCATTCAAGAAGATTTGCTAGTGGTAGAGGCTGTATGAAGAAGGAAATCATGCAAGCTTGAGCATAAGGAGTGAGGAAGGGGTAACAGACCCCAAAAGCCTAGTACACAGGAGTGTCTTGTGGGAGGAGGTCCTTGGTGGGATAGGGTTTAGGAACTGCCCTGTGTACATGGGATGTTATTCTGTGCTCTAATAATTTTAATAATGTGTCTTATGGTTGCTGTTTACCTCAAACAGAAACTGAACCACTACATGAGCGAACATTGTCTTTTGCCAGAAGGCTTTGGGAGGCAAAAAATCTGTACCATGTTGTATGCTTAGGACAGGGTTGCAGTAGTAAAAATACACCAATTCGTGTGTCTATGTGCGTTGAATGTGTCTGAATCAGTAATGATCCTCAATGCTTTCACCTTTATCTTGACCTGAATCTAAACTCTTGGAAAAGCTGAGGCTTGATTCTCTGCCTGTTCTTGAAAATAGCAGCCAGGAAGCAAATCATTACACAGATGTATCCCTATCAAACTACCATGTGCATTTGGAACAACAGGAAAATCTACTTCCTGTACAAACTTATTTGAGGAAAACAGAATTATCATGATGATTTAGCCCTAATCTTCAGTCAGGTAAGACTCACTCACCACAAGTCAGAAATACAGAATAGGTAGCTTCTACCGCATGGTCTACTTTAGGAGTAGATAAGTCAAAGCTAAACTGAATGAAAAGCCCAGTAGAGGCCATAGCTGCAAGATGCAAAGATTTTAGTATCTCCCTCTAATCCTCAGTAGCTTTTGCATGGGCCGTCATTTCCCTACTGTGAATGCCAGTAGAAACCTGCTACAGAAGTTAGAGAGTGAAGCTCAATGTATATTTATTTGAATACTTACCAGTGATCAGTATATGTCTTTAGAATCCAATTATACTCATGGAGTTTCCTGCTTCTATTTATATTACATCAAGTGCAAAGCAAAGTTTGCAGGTGTATTGCTCAAAGTACTGTAGCTCAGACTACCTCCACCCCATACTTCCCTGTGACAAATATAGGTAGCTAACAAGTTCCTGAGCATATTAGCCTGCAGTCTAACATAGCTTCTGTGTTGCATGAATTATATTGCTTGAGCTAACTTGAGTGAAAAATTATGCTTTTCAACCTACTGAGATAGGATTTCTGAAACAGCAGGAAGAGAGTTCAAAATGAAATCATGAGCTTATGCTTATGCGATTGTATTTTCTTCCCTGCAAAATAATCAGGCAAAATTCTAAATGGTTGTGAGTGTTGTCATAGCTGTGGTACAGGAATGGTGCAAAAGCTGCTTGCCCTTTGTTCTCCTCAGTGGGGTTTCTAATCCTGAATCCAAGCGTATCCCTATCCAGCCAGTCACATACAACACACTTTGCAGTGCTGCTGTGCAGGAAAGCATGGTAAACTGCCATTTTGCATCTGATGTGCATAGGACCAACATGGATGGGTGGGACTTCAACTTCACTCCTTGTCCAGTCAAATTCAGCTTCAGGACTGCATCTGAACCTGCCTGGGTTGGTGTTGGTGGGAGAATACAGACCTTTCAACCTCTGCCCACCAGCAGATACACACTCACCGGCTTGTACTGCTCTGGGACCTGATTTTCAAGGAGGCAGTTGGCTCAGACTTTGAAGAAGAATAGTGCTGGGCACTTACTGATCCTCTGACTCCTTGTGATTTGAAGGCTGTCATCACCAGCTGGGAACTACACAACAACTGACAAGCCCTAAAAGAGGAAACACTGAATGGGATTTATTTTTCTGTTACATCTCTGCTAATACCAATACATAATGTCAAACCAAGCACAGTTTTCTGTACAATTAATGACTCAAAACCACAGCTAATTTTCAGAAACCCTCCATTTTATAGCTATCAGTCCTCTGCTCCCTCCCTGCACTTAGAATTCATCATCCTCTATAGAGAAAATGCTTCCACTTGGCATTTCATCTTGAAGAAGGAATTCACATTTCAAATTCCATTATAACTAATTCTATTGGACTCTTCAGAGCTGTACCTCCTTGAGGTTGCTTCCCATTTTACCTAGAATAATATGTACATTAAAAAAATAAAATAAAAAAAGATGGAAGTTGCTTCACTGTTGTGGCAAATGTGTTCTGTTGGTCTCATTAGGCCTTGGGTGTATTGATCCTTATCACAACATCAGGTCTAAATGCTTAAAATATTTTCTGACTATGGATCATTACTCTACAGCTCTGTAGACAGCATTGTTTTGTAATTGCAGTTTTCTCTTCTCACTTCCATGACTCCACATCAGCCCCATAGAATGACAGTACAGAGATACACATCTACAGTCTTGACAACCTTTAATACAAGATCCTACCTTCTTTTTTTTTTTTTTAACTTTTATTTTTCCCCTGGAAAATAATTGTAATCCTGCTGTTCATGACTCTACCAAATTTCCCCTGCCCTTGATTCTGCAGAGCACCAGACACCAGATAGGCTGCCTAATCTCATGAAAGTCCAGGGAGAACCAACACTTTTTTATTGATATTTTGGAGATTGTTAAAATGTTCCTATCAAATGCTTATTTTTGTATAACTATGAATATTTTTTTGCCCACTTTCCAATCTTTCCCTTCAACCTTACCATCTTGTTGGCTGGATTGCTTTATATTAGGCTGGAGGTTAGGAGGAAGTTTTACACAGAGAGAGTGATTGCCCACTGGAATGGGCTGCCTGAGGAGGTGGTGGGGTCGCCGACGCTGGAGGTGTTCAGGGCGAGGCTTGACAGGATGCTTGGTTGTATGGCTTAGTTGATTAGGTGGTGTTGGATGATAGGTTGGACATGATGATCTCGAAGGTCTCTTCCAACCTGGTTAATTCTATTCTATTCTATTCTATTCTATTCTATTCTATTCTATTCTATTCTATTCTATTCTATTCTATTCTATTCTATCTTATATATGTAGCAGATCTGAAGGGCCTAGTTTGTGTAAGCAGGAATGACTGGGTACCCTTCCTGTACCATTTCTGAACTGTACTCTATTTTAAGTCCCTCAAGACCTCACAACTCTAACAGCTACTACAGGGGTACTTGATGTTCCTGAAAACTTCCTTAACATTCACTACATGTAGGACTGGGCTGTGTACTTGGAATGAAGAGGTGCCTTATGGCATAGGTTCTCAGTGGTGCTGGGTTCAGTGGAAGTGGGACTCTCCTGAACTGCTTGGAACAACAGAACAGTTTTGACTCTCCTGGGGTGGTGAACTCGTAAATTAGGAAACCAGTATCTGCTGAGATTTAACTAGTCAGAACAAGTCTTATGAGGAGTGGCTGAGGGAATGTGGGTTATTTATTCTGGAGAAAAGGAGGCTAAGAGATGACCTTACCGTAACTCTCTGCAGCTACCTGAAAGGAGGTTGTAGCGAAATGAATGTTGGTCCCAAGTAACAAGTGATAGGACAAGAGGGTATGGCCTCGGGTGGCACCAGGGGAATATTTAGACTGAATATCAGGAAAAATGTCTTCAAAAGGATTGTCATGCAGTGGAACAGGCTGCATAGGTAAGTGGCTGAGTCTCTGTGGTGGTGGTGTTCAAAGATGTGTAGATGTGGTGGACATGACAATGCTAGGTGAACAGCTGATCTTGATAATCTTAAAGGTCTTTTCCAACCTAAATATATATATGATTCTATGATTCTAATCCAAACTCAGAAAAATCCTGTTTGATTTATTTAGCAAGATACACATACTTTTAAGCTAGGGCTTTCTGTACTAATTTGTCTTCATTAATCTACATGAAGGTCACACTTGCAAGCTTTTTCTTCCTTATGATATATATCTGAGAGAATGTAGAACAGGATTAAATACATTCAATAATTAAGGTTCAGCTCCTAGAGACATTTTTACAAATGTCTTTCATATAATTTCACCATACTGGAACATGACAGCATCTGGGCTGATTCTCCAAAGGACCAAGAGAGAGTTAGAAATCTCTGGGGTGGAATTAGTTGCCAGAAGGACTGTCTATGTCATATAACATACTGTGCATATAGGTGATACTGTTGGTCTTTTCTCCCTCCCCATGCTTATATAAATGCCTCAATTTGCAGCTTAAGTGGAACATGAGAGTCCATAGACCAAACCCCTCAGAATGAAAGGTCAAAAGTTAAGCAAAAAAACTAAATATTCAGAAGTATAGGGAGTCTACACATGCCACACATCCCATTTCCAAAATGCGCTCTTCCTGTTTAGAGTGTATAGAAATACAGCTTACTGCAAATTAGGACTCCTCTTAGGTAAGATAATGTTCCTTTGAGAGCAGGGATACTGTCAGGATTTAGTGATTTAGAGTCCAAATGTTTCTCCCAAGAGCTTCTGGGGATCTAAACTTGTTTGAAGCACATAGATATTTCATTAACCTCTGCTTGTTCTGCTGAAGGCAAAACACAAACCAAAAAGAAGCTTTTTTTCTCCTCAGCTGAAGATCAGGTCATTATGCGGAACACCTTTGAGTTCTGCTAGTACCCAGGTGCACAGGTTTCATCATTGTCTGGGGATCTGTTATGGCCATGGTGCCATGGTTTAGATGTTTAGGTGGGTTGGATTGGTTGATGGGTTGGACGTGATGATCTTGAAGGTCTCTTCCAACCTGGTCTATTCTATTCTATTCTATTCTGTTCTATTCTATTCTATTCTATTCTAATTCCTACACCATAATATCACTTTAGATACTGATCACAGAGCCATTTTTTAGAGCTGGAGCAGAGCCTGAAGTAATCTTATGCAGCTTGATAGGTATGACATATACAGGCACAAATGAGGAAGAACCCAGAGAAATGTGCATTTGTCCTGTTTGCCTTGTGGGTAGCAGCCATGAGATGGACCCTAGATCAGCCTCAAAATCATGGCACTGGAGAATCTCATCAACCCCATGAAATTACATGGCTACTTCTCACATATTTTTCCTTTTTAGCCAAGTGTTTTCCTCAATATGTCTAAAAACCTTAGGAATGTCCTAATAAAAACTGTTTTGCTTTTTTCTATACTCCATTGAAGTAGTAGTTACTTACTTCCCAAATCTTGGCCTTAGGGCTTTTTAAGTCCTCGCCCTTGGTCTTTATCTTCAATCCCTGTAGAAAAGTTTCAGACATAGAATGAGCTGCAGTATTCAGCTGATGGGCTTTGTCACTCATTTTCCCAAATTGCTTTACAGTAGCTGATTTTGTTTTCATAGTAAAAACTAAAATAAAAGGTGGCCTTTATAGTTTGTTCTTTATAGTTTGTTGCATCACCAGCCACAGCAGTAGGCCTATCAACAGCTACCTAGCTCAGAGCTGCAGCCACGAATGCAAATCAATTAAGTGAGAAGGACTGGCACCTAATGGTAGAAAAATTATTTGACATTGTTAAGGTCACAATTGCCTGTCTGTATTTGAAAGATACTGCTATCAAGTTTAAAAGACATAAAAGGTCAATTGCATAGTTCTTGGGAAATTCAAGGTTAGGGGGACAACAACAGAAAGTGACTTAGCATGCTCATTAGGTTATGGTTTTCATAGGGTTATTCTCTCATTAACTCCCAGAACATAAGAGAAAGAGCAATATTTGTTCATTTTCCCCTTACATCTGTCTCTCTCTTCTGCATAGAGGCCATAGGCTATAATCCAGCTTCAAGTAAAGGAACTTGACATGCTTCTGGTGTGAGCAGAATTCTGTAGACTTCTGTCATGACAGGGAGCAAAATTTAGAGATTTCTTACTGGAAATGAGTCTGCTCAAGTATCTAGAGAAAATCTTTTCCCCAGATACCTGAAGCTTGGTTTAAACCATTATCAGACAAAAATGCCAATGTCGTATTTCAAGTGAGAAACACCAGCTAATATCTTATTAGGGAATTATAACAGTTGTAGAAACAGAGAACCACAATGTAAGACTAGACTGATTCCCACAGGTAGGAACCAGAAAATTATTCTCTTACATATTCCACTTTACGGTGTGAAATGGGACAGCGAACACCTGTCTGTAGATATAGTTGCCTTGAATGGGATCAAAATTTAAGATGCTTTTCTTGAGTCTCATACAACATACTTCCTGAGAGATATTTTTGCCTGCAACTTTTCTTTTTTTAGATATTAAGATTCAAAATCCATGTAGTTCATGTTTGCTCTGTTTCCAGAAGAAATTCAAGCATTAACAGCAGAACAGTATCTGCACCTATGGATAAATTAGGCCATCGAGGGGGAAAAAAACAAAAAAGTTGTTCCTTTCTCAGAGATGCCTTGTGATAGGTCAGTCTGATTAACCAGTTTCCATTCCTATCTGCAGCAAGGAGTTTGCTGGTGTATTTTGCAGCTAACTGTATCTTTACTGAGATACTGATTGCTAAAGATAGAAATTGCTCAACTGCCTCAGCACTGTTGCATTAGGTTTAGGCTGTTGGGGAATTAACTAGCTTCCAGCAAACCCATGAGGACAGATCTAGTCTTCGATGGCACTTTGTATCTGTTCCCCCAAGTGATGGAGCTCTGTTCTTTATAACATGATGGCTCTTTCAGGACAGTGCTGATCACAGAGCCTGCATTGATGCATCCGAGATGTGTTGTGTGCTCGCAGCTGGGTATGAACAAGCTATCAGCACACACTAGGCACAATATACAGCAGAACGGAGTTTAGACACTTAAAAAATCTCACCCCGAAGTGTATGGCTGTTTCACTAAAATCCTTCAGCTCAAACAGCTAAACAAAAAATAAAATTTTAAAATCACATATGAATGCAATTAAAATAGGTAAAGGAAAACTAATATTAAAAATCTACACACAAACCAGAAAGGAAACTGAGTTTTATCCACAGAGACAAAAAAAAAAAAGAAAAAAAACCAGTATCTGAGGAGTTTTTCAGTATTGCCATTGATTTTAATTGCTAGGCTTTCAGGTACTATACAAAAAATCCCAAGGCAAGGAATTGTAGATGCATCTCTCTGTGTAGGAATTGCTTTGTCTTGAAGTCTTGCATTGTTTTTCCACATCATAAAATTCCAGAGTGTGAAATTACCAAACCTGTAGGTGACCATGGTTCAAAACAGTGGGCATGATTTCTTTTAGAGGCATTGCCTTGCACCAGAAATATTTCAAATCTAAGTGTGCTAAGGGCTTGTGATGACAGCTCTTTCCCTTTCCTTCAAAAAATCCAGAGACTCTTTTACATAACAAATACTTCAATTTCACTCTGGCAAGCCAATCTGCTATGTATTAGATTCTATTTTTCTACTGCAATAACCAAAACAGTTGCATGAGGCAAAAGAAAGAATTGTTCTGGCTTTTTCTTGTTCAAAACAGATACAAAACATCACTATGAAAATCATCCCCCAATGGCTGGTAAAAATAGAACTGCAATTTATGCTCCCAAATACTACCTTTATCTTAAGGCTCTTAAGGATCATTTTCAGTAATAATGGCTGATTTAGATGGATTCCCAGGGTGCTGGATCATTGCCGATGACATTAATGGTTTAAGGCTCCCTGAATTTTGATTGATTGCTGTAATCTGCAGAAACTATTTCAGGACATAGATTTATTATTATTAAGCCTATAAAATGGTGTCAGGGTCAAAGCAAGCTGATGATTTGTGTCATGATGCAAACATTACACAGGAGAAGATGAAATCTTTTAATAAATGTGAAATTCGGGAGAGAACAGTGTTTCATCTTCTTTGAAGAATCTCTGTCCATCCAATACAGATTACCACATCAGGAAGAGTGTATTTAGGCTAGGATTGCACTGCAAAAATGAACCTTCAACAACATGCTGACTTCACTGAGTGTAATTCTACTCAGACTGAGCTCTTTCAGGGTGTTTCACTAAATATAACCATACTTACCTCCCCTTCTTTGTTCTCTATCACTATATTTTGATTTGATATTCTTGATCCATTTTATTGCACCAAAAATGCCTTCTTGGTGAATTTTACCTCATATAGGACTCCCAGCTAAAGAAAAGGGAGACTGAAATATACTCTATGAGAAAACAAAGGGAGAGGCCATAACTAAATCTGGGAACATTTGTGGTGGTTTGATCCTCAACTAGGATCTAAGAGCTCAGATTGCAGGCAAGGCTGAAAATCCCTCATCCCCAATCCCTCCTCCTCTCTCCCAATCAAGAGAAAAAGAAAAGGAAGGAGAAAATCTACCAAGAAATAACAATAACAGGAAGGGTTCACAAGAGTGAGGAAGAAGGATGGATGGGGAAAAATATCTATACAAAACCAGTCCTTTGAAGTTCTTTGAAGAGGCATGGATGTAGCAGGGAGGAGGAGGACCAGGCCTGAACACATGGCAGAGAAGCAGAAAGCTGGCAGCAGTCTTCTCTTCCATGCAAGGTAGGTGCCAAAAGAGCAAATGGCTGCAGTGTCTTCCTTTTTATAGGCTTGCTGGACAGAGAGGGAGAGTGAAACAGACTAACTCAGTCTTCACTGCAAGGGCCTCTAGCCACACTCCTGATGTTATGGAAGACAATACATAGAATACATATAATAAACCAGGTTGGAAGAGACCTTCAAGATCATCGCGTCCAACCCATCAACCAATCCAACACCACCTGAACAACTAACCCATGGCATCAAGCACCCCATCAAGTCTCCTCCTGAAAACAACCAATGATGGCGACTCCATCACATCCCGAGGCAGCCCATTCCAATGGGCAATCACTCTCTCTGTATAGAACTTCTTCCTCACATTCAACCTAAACCTCCCCTGGCGCAGCCTGAGACTGTGTCCTCTTGTTCTGGTACTGGCTGCCTGGGAGAAGAAACTATCATCCGTCTGTCTACAACCTCCCTTCAGGTAGTTGTAGAGAGTGATAAGGTCACCCCTGAGTCTCCTTCTCTCCAGGCTAAGCAACTCCAGCTCCCTCAGCCTCTCCTCATAGGGCTTGTGTTCCAAACCCCTCACCAACTTTGTTGCCCTTCTCTGGACTCGTTCCAGCAAGTCAACATCCTTCCTAAACTGAGGGACCCAGAACTGGACACAGGACTTGAGGTGTGGCCTAACCAGTGCAGTGCACAGGGGCACAATGACCTCCCTGCTCCTGCTGGCCACACTGTTCCTGATGCAGGCCAGCATGCCATTGGCCCTCTTGGCTGCCTGGGCACATTGCAGGCTCATGTTCAGCCTACCATCGACCAGTATCCCCAGGTCCCTCTCCACCTGGCTGCTCTCCAGCCACTCTGACCCCAGCCTGTAGCACTGCATGAGGTTGTTGTGGCCAATGTGCAGAACCCGGCACTTGGATGTGTTAAATCTCATGCCGTTGGACTCTGCCTATCTGCCCAGCCTGTCAAGATCCCTCTGCAGAACCTCTCTACCCTCCAGCAGATCAATTCCTGCCCCCAGCTTGGTGTCATCTGCAAATTTACTGATGATGGACTCAATGCCCTCATCCAGATCATCAATAAAGATGTTAAAGAGCATGGGGCCCAGCACTGATCCCTGGGGCACACCACTAGTGACTGGCTGCCAGCTGGATGTGGCACCATTCACCACCACTCTCTGGGCTCGGCCCTCCAGCCAGTTCCTAACCCAATGCAGTGTGCTCCCCTCCAAGCCATGGGCTGACAGCTTGGCCAGGAGTTTGCTGTGGGGGATGGTGTCAAAGGCCTTGCTGAAGTCCAAGTAGACTACATCCACAGCCCTTCCCACATCCACCAGGACGGTCACCTGATCATAGAAGGAGATCAGGTTGGTCAGGCAGGACCTGCCCTTCCTAAATCCATGCTGGCTGGGCCTGATCCCTTGGCTGTGCTGTTAAGTGCTGTGTGATTGCACTCAAGATGACCTCTTCCATAATCTTGCCTGGCACTGAGGTCAGGCTGACAGGCCTATTATTCCCTGGCTCATCCAAACGGCCTTTCTTGTGGATGGGCACCACGTAGGCCAGCTTCCAGTCATCTGGAAAATGATGGAGAGCAGCTTGGCCAGCACATCTGCCAGCTCTCTCAGCACCCTAGGATGGATCCCATCTGGTCCCATAGACTTGTGGGGATCCAACTGGCTGAGGAGATCTCTAATTACCCTCTCCTGGAACAGAGGAAAACTATGCTGTTCCCTAACTCCTTCTGCCAGCTCTGCAGGCCAGCTGTCTGGAAGACATTATGTCCTGCTCGCAAAAATTGAGGCAAAGAAGGTGTTAAGTAACTCTGCTTTTTCCTTATCCTTTGTTACAACGTTCCCCTCCATGTCCACCAAGGAGTGGAGGTTGTCCTTGCCCTTCCTCTTGCTATTAATGTATTTATAGAAGGACTTTTTGTTATCCTTCACAGCAGAGGCCAGTCTAAGCTCCAAATGTGCTTTTGCCTCCCTAATTTTCTTCCTGCATGATTTGGCAACATCCTTAAATATTCCATGGGTTGCCTCACCTTTCTTCCAAAGATGATACACCTTCTTTTTTAACCATAGTTCTTTTAGAAGTTCATTACCCATCCAGGCTGGCTGTCTGCCCCGGCGGCTCATCTTCCGGTGCATTGGCACAGCCTGTTCCTGCACCTTCAAGAGTTCTTCCTTGAAGTAGTCCCAGCTCTCCTGGACCCCTTTGTTTTTGAGGGCTGTTTCCCAAGGAACCTTCTGAGTTAATTCCTTGAGTAACCTGAAGTCTACCCTCTGGAAGTCCAGAGTGGAGGTCTTCTTGTTGCCCCTCTTAGCTTGACCGAATACTGAAAATTCAATTATCTCATGGTCGCTGGCCCCTAAACACCCTCCAACCACCACATCCCCACCAGCCCTTCCCTGTTGGTGAAGAGGAGGTCAAGCATAGCCTTACCACTGGTAGGCTCATGCAGTACCTGGGATAAGAAGCTGTCCTCCATTCACTCTAAGAACCTCCTAGTCTGCCTCTTCTCTGCTGTGTTGAGATCCCAGCAGATATCAGGAAGGTTGAAGTCGCCCATGAGAACAAGGTCTGGCAATCTTGAGACAACCTTAAGCTGCCTATAGAATGCTTCTTCAACATCTTCATCCTGGTTGGGAGGTCTATAACAGACTCCAACCAGGATGTCTGCCCTGCTGGTCTTCCCTCTAATTCTCACCCACAAGCACTCAACCTGACTATCCCTGATCTCCAGCTCAATGGCATCTAGTGCCTCCCTGATGTACAGGGCCACCCCTTCACCCCTTCTTCCTTGCCTATCTCTCCTGAAGAGCCTGTAGCCATCAATTGCAGTGCTCCACTCATGTGAGTCGTCCCACCACGTCTCTGTGATGGCAACTACATCATAACTTTCCTGCTACAACAAGGCTTCCAGCTCCTCTTGTTTGTTACCCATGCTTCGTGCATTAGTGTATATGCACTTCAGCTGGGCTGTTTGTTTCACCTCTGACTCCAGCTTACCACCCCCAGACTCCTGTCTGGGGGGACTGGTTCCAGCCCTTTCCCCCTTCAAATCTAGTTTAAAGCCCTGTCAATGAGACCTGCCAATTCTCTTCCTAGAATCTTTTTACCTTTGAGGGACAGGCCATTCTCGTATACTGTGACCTTTCCCCTCCTCTGGGACAGATGTACTCCATCTGTTGCCAGCTGACCTGGTTCAGTAGAAATTTCTTCAAGATCGAAAAATCCGAAATTCTTTTGACTGCACCAACCTCTAAGCCACTTGTTGACTATAGCTGCTGACCTGTTCCTTCTGGTATTCCCTCCTGCAACTAAGGGTATTGAAAAAAATTATTTGTGCCCCTGACCCCTCAACCAGATCTCCCAGGGGCTTGCAGTCATTTTTGATAGACCTGGGACTTCTGGTAGCAACATCATTCCCTGGCTGGTGGGTGATGTTGGTTGGAGGGTGTTTAGGGGCCAGTGACCACGAGATAATTGAATTTTCAGTATTCGGTCAAGCTAAGAGGGGCAGCAAGAAGACCTCCACAGAGTCTAACGGCATGAGATTGAACACATCCAAGTGCCGGGTTCTGCACATTGGCCACAACAACCCCATGCAAAGCTACAGGCTGGGATCAGAGTGGCTGGAGAGCAGCCAGGTGGAGAGGGACCTGAGGGTACTGGTTGATGGTTGGCTGAACATGAGGCAGCAGTGTGCCCAGGCAGCCAAGAGGGCCAATGGCATCCTGGCCTGCATCAGAAACAGTGTGGCCAGCAGGAGCAGGGAGGTCATTGTGCCCCGGTACACTGAACTAGTTAGGCCACACCTCGAGTCCTGTGACCAGTTCTGGGCCCCTCAGTTTAGGAAGGATGTTGACTTGCTGGAACAAGTCCAGAGAAGGGCAGCAAGGTTGGTGAGGGGTTTGGAGCACAAGCCCTATGAGGAGAGACTGAGGGAGCTGGGGTTGCTTAGCCTGGAGAGGAGGAGACTCAGGGGTGACCTTATTGCTGTCTACCACTACCTGAAGGGGGTTTGTAGTGAGGCAGAGGTTGGTCTCTTCTCCCAGGCAGCCAGCACCAGAACAAGAGGACACAGTCTCAGGCTGCATTAGGGGAGGTTTAGGCTGGAGGTTAGGAGGAAGTTTTACACAGAGAGAGTGACTGCCCATTGGAATGGGCTGCCTGAGGAGGTGGTGAGGTCGCCATCACTGGGGGTGTTCAGGACGAGGCTTGACAGGATGCTTGGTTGCATGGTTTAGTTGATTAGGTAGTGTTGGATGATGGGTTGGACATGATGATCTTGAAGGTCTCTTCCAACCTGGTTTATTCTATTCTATTCTGTTCTCTGGACTTCCGGAGGGCAGACTTCAGGTTACTCAAGGAACTAATTCAGAGGGTTCCTTGGGCAACAGCTCTTAAAAACAAAGCGGACCAGGAGGGCCAGACCTGCTTCAAGGATGCACTCTTGAAGGCGAGGGAACAGGCTGTGCCAATGCGCCGGAAGATGAGCCGCCAGGGCAGACGGCCAGCCTGGATGGGTGATGAACTTATAAAAGAACTAAGGTTAAAAAAGAGGGTGTATCGTCTTTGGAAGAAAGGTGAGGCAACCCACAGAATGTTTAAGGATGTTGCCAAATCATGCAGGAAGAAAATTAGGGAGGCAAAAGCACAATTGGAGCTTAAACTGGCCTCTGCTCTGAAGGACATATATTAATATATATAATATATATATATATAATATATATATATAATATTATATATATAATATTATATATATATAATATATATATTATATATATATAATATTTTATATATATATATAATATATATAATATATTAATATATTAATAGCAAGAGAAAGGGCAAGGACAACCTCCACTCCTTGGTTGACATGAAGGGAAATGCTGTATCAAGGCATAAGGAAAAGGCAGAGTTACTTAACACCTTCTTTACCTCAATTTTTACTAGAAGGACAGAACGTCTTCCAGACGGCTGGCTTGCAGAGCTGGCAGAAGGAGCCGGAGAGCTGCACAGTTTCTCTATGTTCCATGAGCAAGTGATTGGACCTCTCCTCAGCTGGTTGGATCCCCACAAGTCCATGGGACCAGATGGGATCCATCCTAGGGTGCTGAGAGAGCTGGCAGATGAGCTGGCCAAGCCGCTCTCCATCATTTTTCTCCAGTCTTGGCTCACTGGAGAGGTCCCAGATGACTGGAAGCTGGCCAATGTTGTGCCCATCCACAAGAAGGGCCGGTTGGATGAGCCAGGGAATTATAGGCCTGTCAGCCTGACCTCAGTGCCAGGCAAGATTATGGAAGAGGTCATCCTGAGTGCAATCACACAGCACTTACAGGATGGCCAAGGGATCAGGCCCAGCCAGCATGGATTTAGGAAGGGCAGGTCCTGCCTGACCAATCTGACCTTCTATGATCAGGTGACCCACCTGGTAGACTTGATAGGATGCTTGGTTGCATGGTTTAGTTGATTGGGTGGTGTTGAATGATAGGTTGGACATGATGATCTTGAAGGTCTCTTCCAACCTGGTTTATTCTATTCTATTCAAAAGACCTCCTCTCAAAGTTGAAGTGTCACATAGATCTTTTATTTCATCCCAGCCTGAATACTCATGTTTTAATAAATTATTTATGTAACTGAATGTCTTCAGACAAGAGTTTATTTTTTGCAGTTGATGGGACATCTACTGAAGCACTGCTAATTCATTGATTCCAGTGGTTCTGGTCAATTAATGACTTGAATAAGAGACTATTGATATGCTTCAAAAACAGTGACTCTTCTTTCTGATTGGCACAGTTCAAATTCCTTGTGTGTTTATGTTTAAACCATTGCCATTTCACTATACTTGTTACATTATTCTTGAACCTAGTTCACTGTGATATATGTGATGCAAAATCAGATGGAAAAAGCCATCTTGGTCCTTATAAGCTTATAACAGTAATTTAAGAAGTAGAAAGAAGTAAAGAAATGTGATACAGGAACACTGAGCACTTGGGCTTTCCATTATTCACACTGTTCCACAGTAGATGGTACTTACATTCAAATAGTTGTAACAGCTATGTCTTACATCAGTAGACAGTATCCACTAGAGTGGATGCAGGCTAGTGGAGGATTAGGAGAAGAAACAGTCTGGGCAAGAAGTACAAAGGCTGCTACAACAGGATATGGATGTGACCAAAAGCTGTTGCCTGCACAGCACATGAGAAACTTAGCATACAAGTAGTGACAGCACACATGGTTTAGTAAATGATTACATCAGACATCTGCTAAGAATTCTCCTATTCCTGAAAAGGGAATAGAAGTGGTTTCTGAGCAAGAAGCCTTGAGTGTGATAATGTATATCACAAAAGTGGAGTGGAGAGAGCAAAGTTGAGGGAACTCATGTCTGTGTTGGACTTAAAGGAACCTTTTGCACTGACTTCCACAGTGCAGATGTCACAAGAAATAGGAACCTTTCAAAAAAAGCTCTAAGTACTCTCAATGTCTCATCATCCAAAAACATTACACAAAACTGATGTAAACTGATTTTAAAGTAAAATATTTCCCACCTTTCTTGGTTAGTCTGATATCTGTTGTATCACCTGTAGTAATCTATTTAGAGGGTGTCTTTCATGCCACAGAAGTCACAATTAACTGCTTCATCCAAAGGAAATGAAAATTTTATTTGGGCCAAGTCCTACATATACAGTGATGAATTCCCTCAGTTTTCTGTAATATCACTGGAATCAGGCTCAAGTCCCCAGCACATTAATGCTCAAAAGTACCTGGAAGAGATCAGTCCTGCATCTTTAGCTACATTTGGGAATCCTGCCCATAGTATCTTCTCTGGAATGCAGAAGTAACACTACTGGAACTCTTTAGTGAGAATGCTTCCAGAAAATGCTGTTAGAAATCTGACCTCTACTGAAAATGTTTGGACAGGATTTTCTAGCAGAGAGGGGTTGGAAAGTTGAGGAAACAGTTCTGATTTCGTTCACAGAGAGTGTGAGCAAGACTTTGGAAAAGCTTATTCGATGACAACTCAGTTGTCCGCATTCTTCAGAATGAACAAGCTTTATACTCCTCATAAATAAAAACACAAAATTCTTCCATAATTGCACTTAATGAAAAGAAATAAACACTCTGGGTCAAAACTAAGCATTGGATAATATAAGCAGTTGATGGTTTTTCCCTTCCCTTCCTTTCTTCATAGTTTCCAAATCTCTGTTGATATTTCTCCATGTACCCATGCTCTATGGTATACTTTGGTGGACTTTTTGAGCAACAGAGGGCAAGCAACAAGAGGCTTTGGCTGAAAGCCAGTGGAAGAATTGTTCATTTAAATCTGAGTCCTGTGTCAGCCAGTACTTGCAAAACTGGGATGTCAACTTTATGGCCAGTCAATTGAACACCGTGGCTGAGGATGCACACCGTGGCTGAGGGACTGAGGATGCACACAGGACACAGGTGTGCATCAATACACAAGGAAACACCTGAAGTCAAGTTGGAAGTTGGATGTAATCAGCTCACAGGATCAGTACAGTCACTGGCCAGACAAGTTGACACCCCTAATTTAAAAATTATGTGTGGACCAAGATAAAATTGCTGAGTAAGGAGGAGCTGATCCAAGTTATCACTGGCCTGAGACTGAGATTTTGCAGACTTTTGCCTGGCTCTTCTACAAGTTGGTTTCAACTGCAAAGGGACAGAAAATGGGAGGCAAAACAGTAATTAATTCATCAAAATTAGAAAATAACAAATATAACATGTAAACAAATTGTTAAATCAGTTCTTCTGTAAGGACATTTGAACAAAATAATTTCTGCTTATTCAAGTCATAGAGTGTGAGGACTACACAAATCTTTCCAAATGCTAAGCTTGATTTTGGCCTGGTTTTCTACAGCAATGAAGATATTGCTGATCTACTGTTTCTCCAATATCTTTTGAATAGATTGATTGATTTCTACCACATTTAGAAGAGCAGAGATAAACATGAGTTGATTTCATGTTTAATTGGCTCCAGTTATACTAGGAGTCATCTTTGTTCTTTTTTTAAAGCAGAAAAAACATATACATGTGTGTGATTTTCTAATAATGAATGTGTAGAGTTACATATGTAACCTATATAATAATAACTATGTAACTGTAACCTACATTTATAATTGCAACTATATAACTGTACTACTATTTATCACAGAATCAGATCATTCAGGTTGGGAAAGACCCTCAGCATCACCAAGTCCAACTGATAACCCTACTCTAAAAGGTTCACCTTTAAACCATATCCCCAAGCGCCACATCTAAATGACCTTCAAACACACCCAGGGTTGGTGACTCAACCACCTGCCTGGGCAGCATATTCCATTGCCTGACCACTCTTTCTGTGAAAATTTTTTCCTGGTGTCCAATCTAAACCTACCCAGTCACAGCCTGAGGCTGTTGCCTCTTGTCTATTACTAATTACCTGCGAGAAGAGACCAGCACCAGCTTCTCCACAATGTCCTTTCAGGTAGACAGCACTGAGGTCTCCCTTCAGCCTTGTCTTTTTCATGCTAAACAGCCCCAGCTCCTTCAGTCAGTCTTCATAAGATTTATTCTCCAGGCCCTTCACCAGCTTCATTGCCCTCCTCTCACTTGCTCCAGCACCTCCGCATCTCTTTTGTAATGATGTGTCCAAAACTGAACACAATACTCAAGCTGTGGCCTCACCAGAGCTGAGTACAAGGGGACAATATATAAACACACATGTACACATGCTTGCATTTTTTATATAAACTTAAATACTACCCTGATAAATGCTCTGATCTGATAAGCACTAATGTATTTCTAGAGGCTCCAGGAAGCTGCAGGACTGACCAGAACTTTCTAGAATCCTGTTTCTTCCTTTTCTCTGCTTTCCAGTGCTATTTTGACTCTATTATAATAGATTCAACAGTGTTTTTCACCTTCCTTCTAAATGCATTACGGGGCAATGATGATGTCTTCACCTGAACAAGCAAAACATTACCACACTAAGTGCACCCTCTTCACTTTAGTTTCCCCACTCTGTGTAACAGGTAAAGAAAGGGATCTGCTTATGGATGCAGATAAATTCATGAATAGAGCACTGAACAGAGGCCAGATCTTTTGAGTCACAACCCAACTAAATAGCTATTTTGCCAGTTTAGCTCAATGCAAAAATCAGCATTTCTGATAAGATTCCTGGAGAATGTTTGGAAGCAAAAGTAATATTTGCAAAATTGAAGGCTCTGATGTCAATCTGATGTGTAGAACAGGCAAAGCAAGAAGCCTGTGGTTACATCACTTTAGTTACTTTCACATCCATACTCTTCCAATTCTCTGTTAGCTGTGATCTAAGAGTGGGGCATATGGGTACATGCCTGGTGCCATCTCCCGGAAGTACTACCCTAAATTGCACTACAGTAATATGGAGGCTCTGCAGTTATGACAGAAACAGACTGAACTGCTCTTGGTGACAAACAGCTCTAAAAACAGCTCCTGAAATTAATTCTGTAAGTGGATGACTCTCTCCTCAGAAGACCCAAAGGATTTCCAGTAAGTATGCCTCAAGGCTACTAAAAGAGAACCAACCCAAAATACCTTCAGATGTATCATACCTCACTCCACTCCCTTCTTTGATATCTTGTTGTTTTAATTCAAGCTGTAGATTACATAGAATACATAGAATAAACCAGGTTGGAAGAGACCTTCAAGATCATCGCGTCCAACCCATCAACCAATCAAACACCACCCAAACAACTAACCCATGGCACCAAGCACCCCATCAAGTCTTCTCCTGAAAACCTCCAGTGATGGCGACTCCACCACCTCCCCAGGCAGCCCATTCCAATGGGCAATCACTCTTTCTGTATAGAACTTTTTCCTAACATCCAGCCTGAACCTCCCCTGGTGCAGCCTGAGACTGTGTCCTCTTGTTCTGGTACTGGCTGCCTGGGAGAAGAGACCAACATCTGCCTGTCAGAAGGTGGCCAGAGCTTACATTTGAGAATCTTCTAAGAAAGGGACATATCCACGGCTTGCAAAACCATGTGAGGGGCAAAGGTGCAGGGTGAACTATTGGACACAGTGCAGCCTGACTCTGGAGCACAGGACCTACTGCAGGGCATCTCTTCTCTCCAGGACTGTCTCTTAAATGTGCATGGCAAAGAAGTCTATGTCCACCTTAAAAGAGTGCAGACGCATCACTGTTCAGATCTGAAGATAAGCATTGTGTCTGTGCATTAAGCAAGATAAAGGGCGAAGCAAGCTCCTAAAGGTGGACATAACCACCCTGCAGTACCTGGGGCACTACCCTCCTAAAGAAGGTGGTGGACAAGTGACCTGGTAAGATCCACTGGTCTATGAAACGAAGTGTTTATGTGGTGGTTTGAAAGGAAAGGCTCTGCTTTCCCTCCCCCACTGAGAAAGAGACCACGGCTAAATCCAGTCGGAGAAATGAGAGTATATTTTACAAGGAAACAGATTATATGTAACACAACAAATACAGGTATTTTACAATATATACAGGAATATACAGCAAATGAACTCAACCAGAAACCAGACCCCCCACAGAGGGGGCTTCCCCCTGTGCCCCCCTTCACCCCCTACCTCCCTTCTCCTCCAAAGAGGTAGAAGAAGAGACGAGGATGGTTAGCAGGACAGGGGAAGAAGCGGACAGGCTTGTTACAGAGAGTGAGTTAGTGCTTATCTCTTGGCAAGAAGCCCAGAAGCAGATCCAGCCGAAAGGGACAACGAAGGAAGGAAGACTGAGAGAAAGTTCCAGCCGTGCTGGGTCTAACAATCTCACCTCCCACAATTCTACCAATGAAATTCGTTTAGAATACCAAAATATTTTATAAACATTTAGCCAGTGTGCCCCTTTCTTAAAGGCACAGGAAGATGGACATATAGCAAGGATTAGGGAGGCTGGGAAGCAGTCACCCACTTTCATCACTCATATGTGAAGAATTTTGGTATCAGACCAAAATATTCTAGTAAGAAAATTGAAAGTCCTGTCACTGCTGGTGATGAGTGGTGAATAAGCCATTTTATGTGGGCTGCAATAACCAAGGAAGTATAACTGGAGTACTGCTGTGATAACAGAGAGCGGTCTAACAAGAGTTAAGCAGACTGCAAGTTCATGTGCAGAGACTCTAGAACAATCTGGGTCTTAAAAGATACTTCTGTGTGAGGCATGCCCTCAAGGAGGTACAGGGAGGAAAACCTAGCAGACCCAATTCAGATGATCATGGTGATGAGACCAAAAGTAGAACTTTTTTAAGGAGGACCCAGGGAACTACAGACTTGCCAGTCTGACCTCAGTTCCAGGGAAGACTGTGGAGCAGATCATCCTGAATGCTATTATGCAGCACATACAGGACAATCAAATAATCAAGCCCAGTCAGCATGGGCTCATTAGGGGCACATCCGCCCTGTGGATGATAGGACTTTAGTAAAACCTTTGGCACTGTCTTCCATAGCATCCTCCTGGAGAAACTGGCTGCTCATGGCATGGATAAGTGGACACTGGGGGCAGGTGTTGATCTGTTAGAGGGGAGGAGAGATCTGCAGAGGGACCTTGACAGGCTGGACAGATGGGCAGAGTCCAACAGCATGAGATTTAACACATTTAAGTGCCGGGTTCTACACATTGGCCACAACAACCCCATGCAGTGCTTCAGGCTGGGATCAGAGTTGCTGGAGATCAGCCAGGCAGAAAGGGAACTGGGGTAGTGGTTCACAGGAGGCTGAACATGAGCCAGCAGAGTGCCCAGGCAGTCAAGAAGACTAATGGCATCCTGGCCTGTATCAGGAACAGTGTGGCCAGCAGGAGCAGGGAAGTCATTCTGCCCCTGTACTCAGCACTGGTTAGGCCACACCTTTACCTATTGGTGAAAACAAGGTCTAGCAAAGCTTTACCCCTGGTAGGCTCACACAGCAGCTGGGATAAGAAACTATCCTCCATACACTCTAAAACCCTCCTAGACTGCCTCCTCTCTGCTGTGTTAAGTTCCCAGCAGATATCAGGCAGGTTAAAGTCACCAATAAGAACAAGGTCTGGTGATCTTGAGACAGCCTCTAGCTGCCTATAGAAAAATTAGTCAACCTCTTCATCCTGGTTGGGTGGTCTGTAACACCCTCCAATCAGGATGTCTGCTTTGTTGGTCATCCCTCTAATTTTCACCCACAAGCGCTCAACCTGGTCATCTTTAATCTCCAGTTCCATGGCATCTGGAGCCTCCCTCATGTACAGGGCCACCCCTCCATCCCTTCTCCCTCTCCTGTCTCTCCTGAAGAGCCTGTAGCCACCAATTACAGTGCTCCAGTCATGTGAGTCATCCCACCACGTTTCTGTGATGGCAACTACATCATAACTTTCCTGCTGTAACAAGGCTTCCAGCTCCTCTTCTTCGTTGCCCATACTGCATGCATTAGTGTACATGCACTTCAGCTGGGCTGCTGGTTTCACCCCTGACTCCAGTTTACCACCCTTAGACTCTTGTCTGGGGGGACTGGTTTCAGCCCCTTCCCCCTTCAAATCTAGTTTAAAGCCCTGTCAGTGAGACCTGACAACTCCCTTCCTAGAACCTTTTCCCTTTGGGGATAGGCTGTTCTCATGTGCTAGGATCTTTCTCCCCCTCTGGGACAGATATACTCCATCTGTTGCTAGCTGACCTGGTGCCATAGGAAGTTCTCAAAATTCTTTTGGAAGCACCAGCGTCTGAGCCACTTGTTAATTACAGCTGCTGACCTGTTCCTTTCAGTATTCCTTCCTGCAACTAAGGGTACTGATGAAAAAATCACCTGTGCCCCTGACCCCTTAACCAGTTCTCCCAGAGCCCTGAAATCCTTTTTAATTGCCTTGGGACCTCCAGTTGTAATGTTATCATTCCCTGACTGCATAACTATTAAGGGATAGTAATCAGAGGACTGCACCAGACTGGGCAGCCTTCTGGTAACATCCCTGACCTGAGCCCGAGGGAGGCAGCAGACTTCCATGTGGGAAGGATGCGGCCGACATATGGGGCTTTCTGTTCCCCTCAGGAGGGAATCACCAATACCAATTACCCTCTTTTTTTTGAGGGAACAAGTCCTGATGCTGGGGGCAGGCTGTTTTGCCTTATGCAACACTTCAGATGGTGTGTCTTCTGCCATCAGAATCACCTCACCCTCAACTTCCAGTGTCCCATATTTGTTTTGCAAGGGCAGTGGGGAAGGGGAGAGGAGGCATGGGGGATTTACTTTACATCTCCTAAGAGGGACCTGTATCCATTCCCCACTGCTTTATGGGTCACCTGCCTCTGCTAGGGGAGCCTGCAGAGCCTGGTTACTCAAGTTCAACTCCCTTTTACATTCCCTTACAGTGCTAAGTCTAGTAACTTCCTCCTTCAATTCAGCCACGAGGTTAAGCAGATAGTCAATCTGCTCACACCTAATGCAGGTGTTGTCTCCACTGCCCTCCATTTCAAGTGCCAGGCTCCAGCACTCTCTGCAGCCAGTTGCCTGGACACCTGCCTGTGTATGTTTGACCTCAGTCTGGGTCAACACTGATCCTTTAAAGACAGCTTTGCTGTGAGTTGCAACCATCCCTATCCCTGGCCAGTGGCTGCAATCGAGTGAGCAGCCAGCAGCTCCCCAGCCAAATGCTTGACCACCGTGCCAGCCTCAGGCACATTTTAAATGTCCTGTGGCTGACATCACGATCTGGAGCAGGCACGCAAGGAGGCGGCTGCGCCAGAGCTCGTGCTCTGCCTCCGTCACTGCCGGGGTCCTGCTGCCCCTGAAAGCCTGAAAAGGAAAGTAGAATGAAGTCCCTTTCTCCTCGAGCTCGTTGGTCCTGAGTGCTGGTCCCAAGTCAGCTTTTTAGTAAAAAAAGATGTTGAGTTGCCACAGAGAAGTGACATAAAACTGGTGAGGGGTTTGGAGCACCAGCCCTATGAGGAGAGGCTGAGGGAGCAGGGGTTGCTTAGCCTGAAGAAGAGGAGGCTCAGAGGAGACCTTATTGCTGTCTACAACTATCTGAAGGGAGGTTGTATGTTCTCTTCTCCTGGGTGGCCAGCACCAGAACAAGAGGACATAGTCTCAAGCTGTGCCAGGGGAGGTTAAGGCTGGATGTTAGGAAGAAATTCTTCACAGAAAGAGTGATTTGCCATTGGAATGGGCTGCCTGGGGAGGTGGTGGAGTCACCGTCCCTGGAAGTGTTTAAGAAGAGACTGGATGAGTCACTTAGTGCCATGGTTTAGTTGGTTAGATGGTATTGGGTGATAGGTTGGACTTGCTGATCTTGAAGGTCTTTTCCAACCTGGTTAATTGTGTGATTTTGTGACAGTTCTCTGGGTTAAGAGCTGGGCTCTCTGGATGGCTGGGCTCAAAGAGTGGTGGTGAATAGAGTTAAATCTAGTTGGCAGCCAGTCATAAGTGGTGTTCCCCAGGGCTCAGTTTTGTGCCCAGTCTTGTTTAATATCTTTATCAATGATCTGGATGAGGAGATTAAGTGCACCCTCAGTAGTTTGCAGATGACGCTAAACTGGGTGTGAGTGTTGATCTGCTTGAGGATAGGAAGGTTCTGCATAGGGATCTGGACAGGCTGGATCCATGGGCTGAGGCCAACTGTATGAGATTTCGCAGGCCAAGTACTGAGTCCTGCACTTGGGTCACAATAACCCCATGCAATGTTACAGGCTTGAGGCAGAGTGGCTGGAAAGCTGCCTAGCAGAAAATGCCCTGAGGGTGCTGGTTGGCAACTGTCTGAGCAGGAGCCAGAAGTGTGCCCAGATGTCCAAGAAGGTGAACAGCATGCTGGCCTGTATCAGGAATAGTGTGGCCAGCAGGAATAAGGAAGTTATCATGCACATGTACTCATTACTGGTGAGGCAGCACCTCAAATACTGTGTTCAGTTTTGAGCCACTCACTACAAGAAGGACATTGAGTTGCTGTATTGTGTCCAGACAAAGGCAATAAAATTGGTGAAGGGTTTAGAGACAAGTCTTAGGAGAAGCAGCTGAGAGAACTGGGGGTGTTTAGCCTGGAGATGAGGAGGTTGAGGGGAGACCTTATTTCATAAAATGGTTTGGGTTGGAAGGATCTAAAAAAATCATCTAAAAAAATCATGCCCATTCTAAATGGCAAATAATTCTTTCTGTGAAAAACTACTTCCTAACATCCAGCCTAATGTTACCCTGGCATAGCTTGAGACTGTGTCCTCTTGGTCTGTTGGTGCTGGTTGCCTGGGAGAAGAGACCAACCCCCACCTGGATACAACTTGCCTTCAGGTAATTGTAGATAGCAATAAGGTTGCCCCCGAGCCTTCTCTTCTTGAGGCTGAGCAACCCCAACTCCCTCAGCCTCTCCTCATAGAACTTGTGTTCCAAACCCCTCACCAGCTTTGTTGCCCTTCTATGGACAGGTTCCAGCAGCTCAACATCTTTTCTGAACTGAGGGGCCCAGAACTGGACACATTACTCAATGTGTGGCCTAACCAGTGCAGAGCACAGGGGCACAATGACCTCCCTGCTCCTGCTGGCCACACTGTTCCTGATGCAGGCCAGGATGCCATTGGCCTTCCTGGCTGCCTGGGCACATTGCAGGCTCATGTTCAGCCTACCATCAACCAGCACCCCCAGGTCCCTTTCCACCTGACTGCTCTCCAGCCACTCTGACCTCAGCCTCTAGCTCTGCATGGGGTTGTTGTGGCCAATGTGCAGAACCCGGCACTTGGATGTGTTAAATCTCATGCCACTGGACTCTGCCCATCTGTCCAGCCTATTGAGGTCCCTCTGCAGAACCTCTCTACCCTCCAGCAGATCAACTCCTGCCCCCAGCTTGGTGTCATCTGCAAATTTACTGATGATGGACTCAATGCCCTCATCCAGATCATCAATAAAGATGTTAAAGAGCATGGGGCCCAGCACTGATCCCTGGGGCACACCACTAGTGACCGGCTGCCAGCTGGATGTGGCACCATTCACCACCACTCTCTGGGCTCGGCCCTCCAGCCAGTTTCTAACCCAATGCAGTGTGCTCCCCTCCAAGCCATGGGCTGACAGCTTGGCCAGGAGTTTGCTGTGGGGGATGGTGTCAAAGGCCTTGCTGAAGTCCAGGTAGACTACATCCACAGCCTGCCCCACATCCACCAGGCGGGTCACCTGATCATAGAAGGAGATCAGGTTGGTCAGGCAGGACCTGCCCTTCCTAAATCCATGCTGGCTGGGCCTGATCCCTTGGCCATCCTCTAAGTGCTGTGTGATTGCACTCAGGATGACCTCTTCCCTAATCTTGCCTGGCACTGAGGTCAGGCTCACAGGTCTATAATTCCCTGGCTCATCCAACTGGCCCTTCTTGTGGATGGGCACCACGTTGGCCAGCTTCCAGTCATCTGGGACCTCTCCAGTGAGCCAGGACTGCTGAAAATGATGGAGAGCGGCTTGGCCAGCTCATCTGCCAGCTCTCCCAGCACCCTAGGATGGATCCCATCTGGTCCCATGGACTTGTGGGGATCCAAGTGGCTAAGCAGATCACCAACTACCCCATTCTGGAACAGAGGAAGACTATGCTGCTCCCTGACTCCTTCTGCCAGCTCTGCAGGCCAGCTGTCTGGAAGACATTCTGTCCTGCTAGTAAAAATTGAGGCAAAGAAGGTGTTAAGTAACTCTGCCTTCTCCTCATCCTTTGTTACAACGTTCCCCTCCGTGTCCACCAAGGAGTGGAGGTTGTCCCTGCCCTTCCTCTTGCTATTAATGTATTTATAGAAGGACTTTTTGTTGTCCTTCACAGCAGAGGCCAGTCTAAGCTCCAAATGTGCTTTTGCCTCCCTAATTTTCTTCCTACAAGACCTAGCAACATCCTTAAACTTTTCATGGGTTGCCTCACCTTTCTTCCAAAGATGATACACCCTCTTTTTTTCCCTTAGTTCTTTTAGAAGCTCATCACCCATCCAGGCTGGCCGTCTGCCCCAGCGGCTCATCTTCCAGTGTAATGGCACAGCCTGATCCTGCACCTTCAAGAGTTCCTCCTTGAAGTAGTCCCAGCTCTCCTGGACCCCTTTGTTACTAAGGGCTGTTTCCCAAGGAACCTTCTGAGTTAGTTCCTTGAGCAACCTGAAGTTTGCCCTCTGGAAGTCCAGAGTGGAGGTCTTCTTGCTGCCCCTCTTAGCTTGACCAAATACTGAGAATTCAATTATCTCATGGTCGCTGGCCCCTAAACAGCCTCCGACCACCACATCACCCACCAGCCCTTCCCTGTTGGTGAAGAGGAGGTCAAGCATAGCCTTACCCCTGGTAGGCTCACTCAGCACCTGGGATAAGAAGCTGTCCTCTATGCACTCCAAGAACCTCCTGGACTGTCTCCTCTCTGCTGTGTTGAGTTCCCAGCAGATGTCAGGCAGGTTGAAGTCACCCATGACCCATGGCCTTCTTGGCCAGCTGAGCACACTGCTGGCTCAGGTCCAGCCTATTATCTACCAGTACCCCCAGCTTCCTTTCTGCCTGGCTGCTCTCCAGCCACTCTGACCCCAGCCTGTAGCTCTGCATAGGGTTGTTGTGGCCAGTGTGTAGAACCTGGCACTTGGATGTGTTCAATCTCATGCCGTTGGACTCTGCCCATCTGTCCAGCCTGTCAAGGTCCCTCTGCAGAGATCTCGTACCTTCTGACAGTTTAGTTACTGGAAGGCTGCTGTGAGGTCTCCATGGAACCTTCTCGTCTCCAAGTTGAATAGCCCCAATTCTTGGAGCCTGTGCTGGTGCTCCAGCCCTCTGATCATCTTTGTGGCCCTCCTCTGTACTCGCTCCAACAGTTTGATGTTTTTCTTGAGTTGGGGGTCCCAGAACTGGACACAATACTCCAGGTGAGGTCTCACAAGAACAAAATAGAGGAGGAGAATCACGTCCTTTGACCTGATGGTCACTCTTCTGATGCAGCTTCAGGATACGCCCAGCCTTTTGGGCTGCAGGCACAGATTGCTGGCCCATGTTGAGTTTTACATCAGCTTACATTCCCCAAGTCCTTCACCTCAAGATTGCTCAATCCACTCATCACCCAGACTGCATTTATGCTTGGGATTGGCCTGACCCAGGTGCAGGACCTTGCTTGTTGAACTTCAGGAGATTCACAGGGGTAGTGAGGAGCATGTTGATCTCTTCTACCTAGTATCAAGTGATAGAATGAGAGGGAATGGTCTAGTTGACCTAATTGACCTGGGGGCGGTTTAGATTGGATATAAAGGAAAATTTTGTTACTGAAAGATTATTCAGGCATTGGAATTGGATGTCCAGGGAGATGGTGGAGTCACTCTCTCTGGATTTATTAAAAAACTTGTAGACACAACACTACAGGACACAGTTTAATGGCCATTGTGGTCTTACGTTGACTGTTGGACTCAATGATGTTAAAAGTCTATTCCAACCAAAAGAATTATATGATTCTATGATTTTCTCTCTCTCTTAATGTTCTGTCTGCCCTGGCTTACAGCCAAAAAGTCTCTCAGGTTTGCTGTGATCTCACTTTACTGGAAGGTTGGATGGGGCAGAAAGTAAAGCTCTGCAATATAATTCCACGAAGAATTTTAATGCTCCATCTTTTTTTCTGACCAAGTTTGTCCTGACTGTTTCCTAGCATGAGAAACCTCTCCCAGTTTTTTTTTCATGTAATATCTGAAGGTAAATATATTAATCAGAGAGTAAGGAAATTCATGCTTTCATTTGCTGGATTGGAAGGACACCATCACTTCACATTTTCTACCGTTCATACCTACCTTGCCAAAACAACTTAATTTTATGGATAAAGGTACATCAGCTTGACTTAGTCTAAAATCCAGCTTTTCCAAGTAAGGGTCGAAGAGAATTGATCTGTCTCTCATCAGACCAAAATGAGTTACAGACTTTTAAAGCATTTTTAAAGTACTTTTTAAGTAACAATTTATAAGGTTTATAATAAAGTTCCAGAGCAAGCCATGTGATTGTTTCAGAGTTACATATGGATTATTGCTTTGTCCAATGAAATCTATGTGAAGTGCCCTTGGGCAGAATGCCATTGTAAGCAAGTTGACTAGTTATCTTGTTCCTTCATCAAAATGCCTTACTTAACTCACCACTTCAGCATTTATTTGTGAGCTTCTCTTCCAAAGAAAGGAACAAGTTGAGAGCATTCTGCTCTAGAAACATGGGGTCTCAAGTCCATGGCCTCCCATGGACTTCTTGATGCACATACAAATTTTTATTGAAGGCAAGTGAAAAACAGCATTTTTCGGTAAAAATGTTGTTGTGTTTCCATGAAGCTGTGGCACTATCCAGAATTAATACTATCATTCATTACAAAACTTGTATCACCCTATCTCAATACAGAGATGGAAAGAGACTTAGTTCTTTTGAATATTCCCATGTTATGAAATTAGAGGCACAAATGAGGCCAAAATATCAACAGCGAGACTGTTTATTAACAGAATAAAGTGGATGGATCAGAAGGAGAGAGACAGAGAGAGAAATTAGAGAGAGAAGAGGGAGAGAGAAGAGGAAAGGAATTATATTACCACACCCCTCACCCCCTAAGACATTTTAGGTCTGTGGAGGAAGGGTGCTGCTGCTTTGTCATGGAGGTCATCCTTGTTGGCTGTACTGTCATCTGCTGGTGGAGGGGAGGGAGAGACCTCAAAGTCCAAGTTGAAGTGCAAGTCCTTCTCTGAGCAGCCTCATTAGCTGCAGCAGGTGGAACTTAGGACACAGAGAGAGGGTGCCTTCTGGTCTGCTGCCTCCAGGCTACATGGTGATGTCTCTGTCCTTTTCTCTCCTGGTATTCTCTTCATTTTCCTTCAGAGTGGCATTGTCCAGGTTTTTACCTTCTTACCTTCTGAGCCAGTAGTTGCTCAGGTCTTTTATACAGTTTTTTAGGGATGTGTCCAGGTGGTGAATATGCATATTCCAGAGAGTATCCATAGCAGTGGCTTCTGCCCATTATTTCCAGGGCAGCTGCAGTCTGATGAGCAATCTTTATCCTTTGCATTGTCCTCCCTTTCCAGGATAGCTGATGGGTAGAGATGATCTTGTCTATGCACATTCCAGAGAGTGGTTATCCAGTGGCCAAGGTGTATCTGCCCAATAAGCATCAGCTATTGTCTGGGCAAGCAGTAAAGTTTATTTTATGTTTGTTGAATCACATCAAGAGAGACACACCAGAGAGCAAAGATAACCAACTCTATGGCAGCTGGCAAATAGAGAGACAGACTTCAATGTGTATCAAACTTGTTTGAAGACTGTGGTGTTCATTTGTACATTTTTAATACAATTTTCTATAGGACTAGTAGGCAGAACTTGGTGCAACCAAACACCAGGTTGAAGAGATCCATCAATTAATGCAATATAGTGGCATAATATTGTGATATACATGCTAAAAAAGAATAGATCTGGATAACTAGGAAGATTTGTACTGGGGAGAGATTTACCTTCAGATGTCTACCAGATCTTGAATTTAGCTATTTAAAATGCACTCAACCTGAAACTGGAGTCTTCAATTCTGTTATCACATATTGTGTGACATTGCTGTGCAGTGCTGTGCAGAATAGAATAGAATAGAATAGAACAAACCAGGTTGGAAGAGACCCTCAAGATCATCATGTCCAACCTATCATCCAACACCACCTAATCAACTAAACCATGCAACCAAGCATCCTGTCAAGTCTCCTCCTGAACACCTCCAGTGATGGTGACTCCACCAGCTCCCTGGGCAGCCCATTCCAATGGGCAATCACTCTCTCTGTATAGAACTTCCTCCCAACCTCCAGCCCAAACCTCCCCTGGTGCATCCTGAGACTGTGTCCACTTGTTCTGGTACTGGTTGCCTGGGAGAAGAGACCAACCTCTGCCTGTCTACAACCTCCCTTAAGGTAGTTGTAGAGAGCAATAAGGTCACCCCTGAGTCTCCTCTTCTCCAGGCTAAGCAACCCCAGCTCCCTCAGTCTCTCCTCACAGGGCTTGTGTTCCAAGCCCCTCACCAACTTTGTTGCCCTTCTCTGGACATGCTCCAGCAAGTCAACATCCTTCCTAAACTGAGGGGCCTAGAATTGGACACAGTACTCAAGGTGCGGCCCAAGGTCCCTCTCTGCCTGGCTGCTCTCTGCCACTCTGACCCCAGCCTGTAGCACTGCATGGGGTTGCTGTGGCCAATGTGCAGGATCTGGCACTTGGATGTGTTAAATCTCATGCCATTGGACTCTGTCCATCTGTCCAGCCTGTCGAGGTCCCTCTGCAGAGCCTCTCTACCCTCCAGCAGATCAACTCCTGCCCCCAGCTTGGTGTTGTCAGCAAATTTACTGATGATGGACTCAATGCCCTCATCCAGATCATCAATAAAGATGTTAAAGAGCATGGGGTCCATAAAAGGCCCACTCTGAAACAAGGACTTGGTATCTATCTGGGATGCAAGCTTTAAGTGTGAAAAGTCTATTTGTCCATTGTGAAATGGGAGTACTCTTTACTTTGGGGATGTTTTGAGACTAACTACAGTCACATATGGAAAACACTTTGACATCCACCACTGGAAACAGCTTTAGATAGAGAGCATTTGCGTTGTTACTGCTACTAAGGAGAAGTAAGATAAAGGTATTATGCTACTCCCTTTTGATGATTTTCTCCCATTTATTGCCATGCTGCTATCTTCCATTTCCATGGAAACAGGGCTTACAGAAGCAGTTTGCAGCAACGTGCAAGCTATGGTTGAAAATGACACATGTAAATTTTAGCTGCTGGGTGTTGGCTTATAGCTATAAAAATGAAGGCACAATGCAAGAGGAATAGCAAGAGAGAAAGGGATGGACAAAGGGAAGGAGACACGGGGATTTCACAGCTGATGAGCACTCCTCCTTCTAGTAAAGATTACGGATGTTTTGTGGCTTTTCCTCTGTGTTATTGCCCTCATTTTTCCCAGCCTATACTTGGACCTGGCCTCCTTTCCATTATTTCTACTATAATTAGGTAATGCTTTGTTACCATGGTGCCTGAAGGCCTCTGAAAAACTGAGGTACTCCCATGCTAGGACCATGCAGACATGGACTAAAAATTTTCGTAGTGGGAAGGAGAAAAAAGCACAGGATAGGTAAAATAATTTGACTATCATAACACACACAGGACAGTGACAGAGCCAAAAATGGTCTTTATTCAGAGCTTGCTGCACAGCTACTCTTCGCTCACTCACTTCTTGCTTGCTGTGCCAGTGCTGAGGAAGTGCAGCCTCTTTGTCCAACATTTTCTATGCTCCTCCTGAAACCTGGATTTCCTTTTAGAATCTGCTTCTCCTGCCTATATATCAATTTCAAATTGTTTTTCTAATCCACATGCCTACAGCAGTCTATAGACATTTATTCATTGGCATTTTTACCTGTCCTACTGCTTTCCTCAGACAGGAGCACTGGCTTCACTAAATCCAGTGTGAGAGAACCATAACTCCCTCTTCCCAGTGTCTCCTAAACCCTCATGTGTCTGTCTAAGCTACCTCCAGTGCTTCAGAGAAGCTTTGCCTGTGAATTATTTTTTTCTTGGAAGCTCCCAATATAACTGTTCCTCCTCTTAAAAGCAGTGAGCCAGTGTAATAGGGCAATTCTCTGATCTCCAGTTTACAGTTATGGATATTTCACCTGATAACACTCAGACTGTTCCACTGTCTATGAAATTCTATCATCAGTCACCCTCTTTGCTATCAAAGATGTTGCCTGCATTTTCTTCTTTGCTATCATGTACCCTGGTTAGGGGCTACAAGTGTCCTGAAGACACCACTATTTCTGAACGGAATTTTTTGATGGAATTATTATATTTTAATTTATTTTAAATAAAATCTTCTGTCAAAAATGTATTTAATTAAATGTTTTATTGTTCACAAAGGAACAGGCATATCACCTTATTGGCAGCCCTAGTTATGCTGGGTCACTGAGATATAGGGTCTTTAACTCAACTGCATTGAAGGAAGCAAAGTGCTATTGCAAGGAGAGAGAACACATCATGAGCAGATGACAGATAAGCCTCCAGAAGGAGTACTGAACTAATCTTTCTTATGATGTGAGGAAGGACTACTTTAGGGCCAAGTTAAAGGGAGGAATTCTATTTTAAAAGCTTTGGTGCACATGCTGAAGGCTTGATAAGGTCCAAGAGAAATGAGGTATGAATTTTTTCATTACAACAGCAGGCTAGAGCCTCTGCTACACAAGCCCATGAACAGTAGAATGAGGGACTGTGAAATTTACTCTTTAGTAAATGGTGTATTAAACTCTGTGTTTATGAGGAGAAACACAAATTCTTTAACTGCAGTCAGTGTTCTTGTTCAGTCTTTCTGTTTAGATATTCCAAAGCCTAAGATACAAATTTCATTTACAGTATGTGTCCGTGTGGCCCCTTAGCATTTATTTTTTCCCTTAACTCTCAGGGCCTGTGTACAACTCTTTTCAGTCTAAGAACAGGAATAATGAAGCACCCTAAGCATCCAGCCAAACCCAAAAGCTTGTTGGTCTGTAACTACTTGAACAAGTAGGTAACCAACCTTCTTCTGAGTGCTCAGGAATGATTGGTATTCATAATGTTGCGGCAATAAGCATAAAACCTTCTAGCAGTAGATAAGCTAAGAGTCTCACACATCAATGCATCACAGTAAAGGATTAATTTAGTTTATTGCAAAACAATTCCAATGTATTAGATTCCATGCTCCCTCCCTGACCCCCAATACCCCACCCCCATTATTTTTTTTCAGGTCGGTTACTTATTTAGTGCACCAGAGCTCTTTTCCTCAATCAGTGTTCTTTGCATACTTACCAAAAAGAAGAGCAGCACAGAGACATTTAGGACATTTTATACTACATGAAGAATGAGGGATGTAAATTCATTTTATGATATACCACTATTCCCCTTGCACCTTAAGACTTGAGTAAAGCATTTTTCTGTATGTTAACTACTTTTTCCATCTTCAGCCTACCACGAAACACCTCATTGCTTCACAGCTGAAGTGTATAGTTGTGGGACTCTTGTCTCCTCTGAGGAGTACCTAAAAGCTGATAAGGAATTACAGTTAAATACCAACGAGGGCTGCTATCACTGGAAGGAGTGCAAGCTGTCCAAAAGCCATTCCTGCACAAAAAGAATTAAACAATAATCAGATTTAAATACTCATACACACACAAATGACTATCAGATCATACATGGATGTACCACGGACAGAGAGATGTTTCACTTCTGCCTTTGCAGCAGCTAAATTCCTCACAGAATCACACAACATTAAAGGCTGGAAGTGACCTCCAGAGACCATCGAGTCCAAATTCCTCCCCACACTCTAGACTGTCCTGACCTCTACATCTACTTGTCCACCCTCAGTGCTCCCCAGTCTGTGCAGTAATCAGCTTTGGACAATGTCAGGGACAAGCACATACATGTGCCGGACATCTTTGGCACTGTGGAAACCCTTCCCATTTTGGAGCAGCCACACTGAAAGCAGAAGAGAGGATATGCTTCCCTTTCTTCCAGGTTTCAGCACATAGACAGAGCCAGGCATCAGACAAGTGATGAAAGAAATCAGAATCACAACGAGTAAGTCAAACCCATTCCAGCCACAATTAATAAAAAATGCCCATGAGTACCACTACTGGCAGAGTTTGTCAACATTGCCATGAAAAAGGTAGCTCACTGGTTCTCCTAAATCAGAGTCTGGCATCTCCTGGGAACACTTTTTGTACCTGATTGATCCTATAAATTATCCTTGGCTGCAGAGCACTTCTGAGTGGTGGGCTTATGGAGTAACCAGAGAATTTTTTTAAATTTATTTTTCTTTTTTAAAATCTTTTGACCACAGATGAGCCTTTAACTCAAGACATTGCAGTATGTTTGTTAACAGTTACGGGTCTGCATCTGCCTGTAGTTCACTAGAAAACATCCGTGCCTGCTCATGAGATTTGACAGTTCAGAAGCTGTCAAAGGAATTAAAAGAAAACTTTGGAAAGAGATTGGTTCTAATTAGCACCAAAATAACAGAAAGGGGGGAATTCTGAGTAAAGACCAAATGTAAGTAATAAAAGATACCTGAGTAACAAACACTATAGAAGAGTCAACAACTTTACAATGTGCCTCTATATACAAGCAGCCTGCTTCTGCAGCATGAGAACAGCCTGGTTTCTCCAGGCTGTTTTGCCTGAGCTAAAGGCTGAGCGTTAGATGAGCATTAGATTCAGCTGAAGAGCTGCACATGCTTCCACATCCAGAAGCAGGCAGGCATAAAAAATCCTATGACAGCATACAAGAGATTTTTGTTCCACTTTTGCCAACTGTTTTTCACTGTGTGTGAAATGTGCCACAGGGTGGCAAAGCAAAAGGTTCAGGGAAGCATAGATGACAATAGTTTTGCATATGACTAGATGATTTCACCCTGTAAAATAACTGATCCCATAATATTTTAGCAAGCAAAGAAGGCTTCTGAATACAGTAATTACAAGACAAATGGCATTTTGTTTGACAGAAGCATTTCTTTCATGCTTTCTTAGAAGATTTTCTCTTACAATCCCAAGACTAGAAGAACCTTTAGAAAGAAAAGAGAAGAAAACCTTGCCTCCAGGAAAGTTATACTTTCTTGTGATGCTTTTCCACCAATTGCTCCTACCCTAAAATGTTGAAGCATTGTACTCTTTTTACTGGTTTGGGACTTTGAACAAGTTTCTTTTCCTTGCAATGCAGAGTCACCAAGGCTCTCACAACCAGCACTACTCACAACTGAACCATTTCCAAATGTTTTCCTTCTTAGCACATTCAATGAGCAGTAAAAGCAAAATGCAAAGAGGAGAGCATCTCCTGGACTGAGAGACCTGGGGCTGTTTAGCCTTGAGAAGACTGATAGGGGATCTCATCAGTGCCTATAAATATCTGAGGGGTAGGTGTCAAGTGGATGGGACCAATCTCTTTTCAGTGGTGCACAGTAATAAGACAAGGAACAATGGATATAAATTTGAACACACAAGGTTTCACGTCAATATGAGGAGAAACGTCTTTACAGTGAGGAGCACTGGAACAGGCTGCCCAGAGAGGCTGTGGAACCTCCTTCTCTGGAGACTTTCGAAACCCACCTGGATGTATTGCTGTGACCCTGCTTTGGCAGACTTGATGATCTCTGGAGGTCCCTTCCAACATCTAACATTCTGTGATTCTATGAAATGGAAGGGACATTCCTTAACAGCCAGTGACTACAACTTATCATAGTCACATTACATCCTCTTCCGCAGGGTGGGTCTGTCCTCTAGACAGCTTGTACACTCTGGAAATGAATGTGGTAGAAGGAGGGGAAACTTTTCCTACCTCTGATCTGAATAGCTAAGCATACAGAGATATTACTGTAGCATCCAGAGAACAGTGAGGCAAAGTCATATGCACAAAGCCAGATTGTAATCTGGCTCCATGATCTACTCTCTCTGAGTACAAGACAGCTGTCCTAATTTTGTTCTCTTAGAGTGCAGAGGAGACACTATGAATTTTAAAGACTGGATTTTTTTTAACCCAATATGGTACTTTTCTTTCTCTCTCAGAAATAGTTAAGGGAAGGGAAACATGAATGGGAAAGAAAGAGAAATTCCAAAGACCAAATAAAAAGCAGATGATCATCTTACAAGGCCTGAAGTCATCTTTCTTTCTTGCTGTGAAAATTAAGTACCTGTTACACAGATATGAAGAATTTAGCACAATTCTGGACAGCTCATCTAAGGAAAGCACTAATGTACCTGCAGTATTTTGTGTCTCCTTCCTGGGAGGTGATGCTTTCCTCCAGAAAGTTCCCCATTTCCATGGTGCTGTTCCATATTCTCCCTGAAGGCTGGACTGTCCCTGCCACCTCCTTAGCCCTTTTGACCCAGCATGCAGAACTCTCATGCTTACCATGCAGTGGGCAATAGAATTAGTAAAAAGCCGGATCCTGGAAATGAGACGAAGCATTGGCCTAGAAAATAACTATGAATGGGGTTGGATCATTCCAGCTTTTTTGCTACACATACATCTGTGGTAATATTTTTTTGGTTTGGTTTGGTTTGGTTTGGGATTGTTTGCTTGGTTGGTTGGTTTTGTTTGCTTGTTTTTGTTTTGTGTTTGTTTTGGTTGTTTGTTGGTTTGTTGTTGCTTGGTTGTTTTTTTTTTAATGGAATTAACTCTGATAATTATTTCTTACTGCAGATTTCATTAAATCAATTAACTTCTTTCTACTTGAAGAGCTGTATCTCTGTATTATTAAAAAACTTTCCTTGCTCTAGAAATTCCACTCCCCCCTCCACATTCTTTGTTTAAAATCTGACTTAGGTTGAACACTTAAGAAAAGAATGGTGATTTTCTGTGCAGTCTCCCTCAAATTTTATCATAGAACTTGATTAGTCAAATCTTGATCTTTGTCAGGAGTTAGCACACCTTTCGCTGACTTTTGTCAGGCTCTGGAAGAACATGTACAGGAAGTAAGGTCTGACCACTGCACTTATTCTCTAAAATCCCCAACAAAATATTTCTCTAAACCAGCAAATCTATCTAAAGAGCCTGTAGGAAAATTCCTTAGAGTAAGAAGAGAGAGAAAAATACTGTTTCAAAAAGGCACAGAGGATCATGGTGCTAATGCCAGCATCAAGAAGAGGAGACTGGAACAATCAATTCGTAATGATGGTTCACATTTTATCAACCTTTTACAATGGTGTCCTTAATGGTTACAAATATTATGAACAATGGCCTTACAATCTTCCCTTTACAATCTTTACACCTGGAGCAATTGGTGGAGCAAATAAGAGATGAAAAAGCTGTCTGTTCTCTTCATCCCAAGGAATTGCCATCTGATGGTTTGAGCCAAGAAGATGAATGAAATGTTCCTGCTGTGTCCCTGACCTTGCATTACTGAGGCACTATCATTCAACCTCCCTGTGATGCAGTTTCCCCATTTGAGGTGAAAGGAGAACTCCCGTTCATGTGGAGAGACAGTGTGGATGCAAATGTCATAAAGTGCATTTTAAACAGCAGAATGGGGACCTTCATTGCATGAATGTGATGACTGACTCTGTACAACACTAACCAACTCCATCTGCCAAGTCCTGTAGTCTATCACCCCAACCTTTGGTGTCTGTAAATGCTTTCTGTGGGGTTATGAGCTTGGGGCATATTCTCAGAGGTATTATAGACAAAGTCAACTTCAATTGGATGTCCCAGATTTATCTTTTTGAGTCACTTGCTGTTTGGTTTGGTTGGTTGGTTGCCTGGTTTATTTGTTTTCCTTGGAGACTTTGTGTTAGAAAAAGGTAAAATGTTCAGTTATTTTGGGCTGTGTATACTGTAACTCAGAAGGACACATTGACCTTCCAACCTCACCTTTCAGCAATAAAACTGTAAATATGTGTGGCTTGTGATAGGATTAAGGTGGGTAGTGTCTTTACAAAATGAAGAATTGGCTGAGAGGGAGTTGAAATAGCAAAGAAAGAACCAGACCTTCACCTTATCTACATGTATGTAAATCATAAATAGCCTCTGCTGAGGGCTTTATCTGGGGTCTTGCTGTAAAATCAGTAGGGGGCTGCCTGAAGGCAACAGACACTGAACATAGGCTGAATTTCTGAACTTTAAGGACAGAGTGCAGACTTGATAGACTACTGAATATTTACTTCTCCACCAAGAGAAGTGAAGAACATAATTTAAATGAACACACAATGTGTGATGCAGGAGTGTTACCTGTGAAGGGGTACATGTAGTAGGTATGGTGGGACTGTAAATCCTGAGGAGGAAAGGAAGAAGGAAATTTACATCCAGGAATTTAGGATAAAAAGGGAGATGTGCCTTCCAGCAATTTGAGAGACCCCACAGAATTGTCCTGTGGACTTTCCCTTTATCCGAATTAAGTTTTACAAGACTCCTCTGTCTTTGTTGTGAACAGGAACTTCTAGATTAGATTAATTTTTCCTAACAGTTGCATTTCAGAAATGGCTACAGATTTAAAAGCTGGGGCTGGGTCCCAGAAGGTTATTTTTATCATGGGCAATTATATTTGCAGTTGTTCATGGTCATGAAGACAAATCAGAGTTTATGCTTTGCAGCAAAGGAGAAAGTTTGTGGGACTCAGTTTCAAAATACTCAGTCAGCTTCAGGGACAATGTTGGCCATGGTGAGCAGTGCATACTGAGCTGAGTAGGAAAGCAAAATGTCTGTCTTTGATATATAAAATGAAGGTTGTCAGTCTGGTGTAAAACAGGGGCATGGAAATTAGTATGATTTACTGTTTTTTGTACTGAGGGCCTGCCTTAACTTCTCTTCTTGGTTAATGGGAGACAGATGAAGGCTTATCAAGTCTGGCAAATAATCACTCTAAGGCCTTCTCCATGGCGAGATACACATCCAGGGAGAGATGCACCGGATAGTCCTGTGTGTGTATCTGGCTTACATAGCAGCAAGTAGGGTATCCTTGTCATTGTTTATTCAGCTGTTTTCTCCCTTCAGCACTATAGCTTCCAACTAACCCTAGTGTCCTGTGTCTTCCGACTGCTGACGAGCAATTGGCAACAGCTATTCTGGGACCTCTTGAATCTGAAACAGCAATCCTGAAGTGTAAAGCAGTCACAAAATGGCATTTTCATTCGGAAAGGAAATTAATAATTGCTCTCACATAAAACCAAAACAAGCTATTAATTATACTTAGAAGATTAAAGAGGGACTGTGGAACAAAAGTTACACCCTGCAAAGCAAAATCTTGTGATCACTTCTACTATTTTTCAGCCACCAAGTAAACCTAAGCAAGTAGCAAATACTTGTAACAGCACAGCATATCTGTGCTAAATGTTACTCAAGCAAACACATCTCCACCCATGGGCTTCTTCTCACCAGTCTTCCTGGAGACTCAGGAAGGAGTCAGTTTTGGGCAGCAGAGCTGTGTTTTTCTGCTTCATATTGGAGCAACAGGCAATCAAAATGGGTTGTCTCTACCACTAGATTCATGGGAAAGTTTTTTCCACAGGTGGGTCATTATATAATAGCTTTGCTGTGGAGTAATGTATGATTATTATTCTTGAAACACTAAAAAAAAAAGGGGGGGGGGGGGGGGGATGGAAATCAGATAATACTGCTTAGTCCTAAGCAGTTATCAGGATATGCTTCAATATGTTGGAAATCCTTTGCACAGCAGAAGCCTGGGACTCGTGTAACTATAATTTAGATTGTATCTGACATCAAAAGTGGTAAAAGAAACCTGCTCATGAGCATAGTGAGTCACAGGGGATTTACAAGTAAAGCTGTATATGATTTCTTAGGAGGAAATAATTTTCCCACTCCCTTAAATGAGCACAAAAGATTGCAGAGAAGCAGATCCATCTAGGCAAGAGGATATAAGCTGTAGAAAAGCTTCCTCAAGGTTCCGAAGGGAAGAACACTCAGGAGAGAGCAAATTTGGTAGGGCCGTGACAGGAGGGACACTGATGGACCTCAGTACCTCCGTAAAAAGCCTCAGCAGAGGTGGCATTTCAGGGCTGAAAAGGCAGCTCAGCAGGGCAGAAGTGCAGTGGTAGGCTCTGCTCTGCTCTCTCCTGCACCCCGTGGGACTGAGCCTGTTCTGTCAGCGTTCACACATGGGATAGGAGGAGGCGTCTGTGTACTTATAAACATCTAGTTACTGATACTGCCACAAACACTCTGCCTCAACAGCCTGATAGGCCAAGAGAGAATTGAGGCTCATGAGTGACCACTCTTCATAGCGTAAGACTAAAATTTAGACCTTCAGGCAAGAACTGCGGTTGCTGAAAGATGCTGGAGAGCTCTTCCTGGTCACAGCTGTCTAAACTGGAAAATGAAATCTTCATCTGCACCCAAATCCCAAGATAATATAATCACTAGTGTTGCATTTTAAACACAGAGCTGTATTTAACCCTGTATTCTGCTACTGTCCATTATTTTTTTATTGTCAGAGGGCGCTTGGAGCTGTGCAGCTGGAAAAATAAATATAATGCCTCTGATGATGATCCTACATTCACAGGACTGCTTTGCAGTACTGCATGGATCTCTGCAAAACATTAACTGCCTTAGACTGAATGTAAGAAATGTTTATGCAGGAAGTTTTGCATGAAGACTAGAAGAAGACTACAGGCCAGTCCCAGTTATCACTCTTGAGCTCTCACCTTTTGAGTCTGTAAAGCATTCACTGTTTGAGCTGAAAATGTTAATCTCTGCTTTCTGGACAGATATAAATTATTTTAGTGAGCTTTATCCCTTCAATTGTTATTGAATTATAGCAGAGTACAAAAAAACCCTGTATCTTTTCTTCTGCTGTAAAATATACCCTTGCAATGCCATTGTGACTTTTTAAAGCCAAACAACAGTGAAAACCAGCTGATCTCTAAAAAATAAAATCTGGCAATGTCCCATTTCTGCTTAGGATTGATCCTTCTGCCAGTCCTTGCCCAAGAAAATAACTTAGCACGGACACCATGTTGAGTAAGTGCTCACATACCCTTCAGGTCAGTACTAAAGTTACAGTTCAGTATGTGATGAAGTGCTGTGTGGGGTAGGGAGGGTTTAGTGACTTACAACCCACCTATATTTCTTGCCTGGAAAATAAAATGTCTAAGCGGGAGCTGAGGAAATGCATTTCAAAACTAGGTTCTCAGGATGCAGAAAAGACAGGCTAAGTCTGGACTGGCATGCTGAAAGGGTCAGAGCCCAAATACTCAGGATGCTGAGAACAAGACTTGCTGCAGGTTCTTGCTGCAGCTCATCAAATCCCAGAGCTGCAGAATTCAGGAACTGAACAGGGAACACAGTTTTGGTTGGTAGGGAATGCTGTCTTAGCACTGCCCACAAAACATTCCCAGGCAGAGTAGGAAGGACAGAGAATGCTATTAGATGCTTTTTCCTCTTCGGTCATCCTCACCCTATTCTGCTGACTAGACTTTGTGATAGACCAGGGAGCCACTGAGCTGCTCTACAAGAGCATTTTTATGCTGCTTATGCCTCACAACCAGTTTAACTCCACCAGAAATCACAAAATAATCCTAAATGACCAAAATGAACATCCAGCTGTCACTGTTTCTGCTGCTATTATGCCTCATCTCTATTTTCCTTTTTAATATTTGCTACTAATGAATGACAACGTTGTCTCTTTTATTCACTTGCTTTTTTTTTTACGACCACACTGAGATACTGTCCAGAAAACCAAAACCTCTACTTTTTTTTTTTTTCTTTTTTTTTTTTTTTTTCCCCATTGAAGAAGATTCTTCAGGACTTGTAGGTCATCTACTGGCAGGATCTGCTTTCCAAGGCAACCAATCTATTTCAGACTTGCTTCACTCCTGTTCAGGGATTTGGAAATATTTTTGTCCATCTAATGTGAATTTCCAAATCATGGTGCTTTCTCTCACTTTGTAAAATTCTTCTTTCAGCATGGTGCACTTACTTGGGAAATCACAAGTCCTGCTTAACAAGCTAAACATTGGACCTGACCTGAACTCATTAGCTAAACATGACCTAAGCAGAGGCAGCACCAGGTTGCCTACTGGGCCAGCAGTGAGAGGGTCACATTGTGAAGGCTGGAGAGCCAAAAAAGCAACATGAGCAAAGCTTTCATATAAAATGGAGATATATTAACTTGAGGTTCAGGGTACAGAGAATCCATATGAATGGGAACCTCTGATTAGAGATTGAAAAGAAAAAGAAAAAAAAGAAGTTTAATATTTAGTCAGCTTATCTACTGACGAGATATTGCCGAAGATCTTCCTTAGGTTCTGATTTTTAAATGGTACATAGCAAGGGTTGGGTATCATGGGGCAGCAAGAGCTTTAGCAGATACATTGGCAAGAGTATTTCAGCAAGCATTAGCTTGTCTGTTTTTCAATTCCATCCTCATTTTCAGTGTTCAATAATTCATCTCTTCTTTCAACATCAGAATGACATGAGGAGGTGGAAAAGGTTTAGAACTTTATAACTTGCTGAAATCTTCTCTGTGTGAGGTTTAAAAACAGTAGATGAATAGTTCTGAGCAAACAAATTAGAACTATGCTGAAGACTGACTTGGGAGACAACAGTATGTACTGCTGCAGTTAGCCCAGCAGCCTTGTGTGCAAACAATTGGAGCTCCCTTTTGTGTTTGAAGTGACAACATTACATCACTGCCAGGGGACATGCACCACCCAAATCTGGCACTTCTCCATCCATCTGGAAGGGGGTGGAGGAGCTGGAGGAGCTGGAAGAGGCTGGAACAATGTGGAAGAAGTGAGATGCTGTCTCCCCTCGAACCTGTGCTGCAAGTGACGGAGTATGTGGTGTTTGTACGGTACGTGCATTGTGTGCCCCTGCTGGAGGTCACCGTGGCAGAAAGTCTGGCAAGAGGATCCCACTGTCCTTACCACCACTCCTCTTTACAGCATCTTCCAGGGATTTCTCTCTCAAGGGCTGATCTGGGCCAGAGACAAGGATGCAAGGCTACGCTATTTCTCATGATGTCCTCTAAACCAAGACATCAAAATCGCTGCGCAAAGCTATTTTGTTTCTATCAGCTTCTCACTGATTCTCCAGTTACTGTCTTTCTTCCTTTCTTTCTTTCTTTCATTCTCTTTCTTTCTTTCTTTCTTTCTTTCAATTATTTATTTATTTATTTTGTTCTCACCCCTTCTGTGTGTCTCATGCTACAACTTCAGTCCTCTAGGATTCTTGCAGAAATGAAGCTGCCTTAGATTTTTTCATGTCAGTTTGCACAAATCACCTCTTGCTTCTGGATGAGATGATTGAGCTTATCATGTAGGGCTAAAGAAAGCAGGTTCTTTCTGCTGATTCATGGGCATGGGAAATAAATAAACACTAGTTTGTCTGAAGTAGAAGTGGATTGACTCCTTTACTCAGCACTGCATCAGCGTGAGATGTCATAAAACATATTTTAATGAAATGGATCCTTATTTGGACTGCTATTTCTAGGGTCACTGGCAAAGTTTTTCCAGGGCAATGGCTATCACTGGTAGCTGAGCACTCAGGAAGCAACAGGACATTTAAGACTGGGGTTATTTTTTCCAGGAAATTTTTCAGGTGGGGTTTATGATGACAAGATCCCTGGGGCCACAGGGAGCTCAGCACTTCCTTGGTACCAGCTCTGCTCAGTTGCTCCCATCTCTGCATCTGCAAGGGTGGTTTTAAGCAGACTTCTCATCCTCCTCTGTTTGCTGATTGGTTTTTTTGTATACTCAGATGATGACTGGAAGAACCACACTGCAACTTGGGAGGTATGGTTTCTTGCAGGAGAAAGTGGCATGGCTGGTTTTGCAGCTGTTCATAGGCAACCTCATAGCTTCAGACTGCTGTTGCGAGTGTGGATACTCTGTCAGATTAGCCAGTGCCCTCACACTTCTTCCCTGTGCTCTACCACCTTCCTTCCCAAGCCCTCCTCTTGTTGCCACACTGCAGTCTCCCAAAGGGGAAACTGCCTTTGCTCTGTGCTTGCTCTGTGCTTGGCACTGTGATTCCCAGTGCACAATGAAGACTGTCAGCTCCTGCAAGAATAATAATATTCACCAACTACTACTGGTGCCATTGCTGTGGCAAGAGATGGTGCAACCTAGGGGTCTTAATTGGACTGAATGGTTCAGTCTGCTGTGTCCTGTCATCAAAAGAGATATAGAGTGCTAAGAAATAAGATTTGGCAATGTGGAGTCAATACGCTTATCTGGCCCAAGAATAATGTCATAGGCCTTGACCAAGGTCTATAGATGTCACAGCAGTACAAAGTCACAGTAGTTGTAACTGCACAAAAGCACTCCTCAAGAGAAAGACAGTCCCCTGTCTCTATGGGAAAAGGGGTCACAGTATCACAGTATCACAGTATAACTAAGGCTGGAAGAGACCCCATCGAGTCCAACCTGTCTCCACAGACCTCATAACTAGACCATGGCACCAAGTGCCATGTCCAATCTCCTCTTGAACACCTCCAGGGACAGTGACTCCGCCACCTCCCTGGGCAGCCCATTCCAATGACAAACAACTCGCTCAGTGAAGAACTTTCTCCTCACTTCGAATCTAAACCTCCCCTGGCACAGCTTGAGACTGGGTCCTCTACAATCTCTTTCAGATGTAAATGACTTCAACAGGAATAAGAAGGAAGTGTTACAGGAGTGTTTAACGTGTTAGAGGAATTCCATTTGGTCATAGGTAAACTCTGCACACCTGCTCCTGCATCATATGAGATTCCTTATTGATGTTAGGTTATTGTCGCAAGAAGGGGTCGCAAACGATCAATATGATCCACGAAATCCAACTTTATTGTTCCACACGTCCTTATTTATAGCCTTATCTTATACATAGTTAATTCTATTCTAATTTAACACACACTGTTGGTTACTTCCTAAAAGGTTACATCATTGTTTTCACTACTCTATGGAATTTCTTAATTGCTCTCTTTCCCAGATCTTCGCTACTCCTTATCTTGTTTGCCTTCCTTCTCAGGGGCAGCTTGACTTCAGCATACCAAGCACCCACAACTCCTACCCCATTGCTACACAAACAACAGAAAGCCCTTCAAGGTCGAACTAGCACAGATGTTTCCCAACAATTCCCCCGTTTCTATTTTTTACAAATAAGGCCTTAAGGGTCATACCCCGAACACTTTACAAAATACAATCAGGCTTAACAATAATACAATGATACCCAAAAACCTAGAAGCTTCTTTTGTTAATCAGGCTCTAGGCCTACACTGCCAGATTGCTCACTCTACTTGTTACTGGCATTTAGTCATAAGAGTTGTTCTCATCTTACACAAGATATTACTTGCATACACGAAAGCAAACAAATTAAAGCTAAGCTATATAGCAAAAGCAAAAGTTCCATAACATAGCATGTCTAACAGACTGATACAAGGCACAAAGCTTAAGTTGAACTAGTTACAATGTTCTAACAGAGCTAGCATAATACATGGTAAAAGATAACAAGCATTGTAAAGAAGAACTTAGATCTTAATAGTCCCAGTCTTTACATTTCACTTATTGACAGAGAAGACTTGATTATGCCTGAACACATTGCACACAGATTAAGACACAAATGCAATCCTTAGCACTATCTTTTACAATCTGCTTTAGGGGTATGTTGCATTTTTATTTCCTCTAGGATGGTCAAAAATCATCAATTGTTTAATGGCAGCAAGATTTCCTTAATCTGTAAAGGTAGATCTGGCCAGGCTCTAGCTTCACAGACAGAAATCTGCAGGAAAACAGCAAGAGCAAAAAGAGCTTCATTGCTTGCCCAATATAAAATTACACAAAATAGCGTGTTTTTGCTCATCCTAGTAATTCTAATCTCTTAACATTCATGCAACAGTTAAGCAGTCACGACACTCAGAAGTTAGATGCTTTCTGTTGACGTCTTGGATCATCGTGACAGTTGTTGAGGTCACTGCTAGGGTTACCATGAGCTAATTTTTTCTGCTGTGGGGGTATTCTCTCTTTCCCCCACCTTTTTTTGTTTGGCGAAATGTAAAGATGAAACTTTATCCCTAGTTAACAAGAGAGAAGACAAAGTTATCAAACAACCAAAATATTCAGTCCTAATTCACATGGTGCCATGGTACATTCTTCTGAATGGCGTTTGTGATCCCAGATGATCGATGTTCAGCTTCATGGGCAATGCTGTGTCCTCATGGTCTTGATTCCTCTGCTGTTGTTTATTGCGATGATCACAGGTAGCAGGAAAGAAAGCTTGAGGCGACCTACTTGTCATCTGTTTTTAAAATTTATTTCTTGTTTACTTTCCTAATTATTATTTGTATTTTGCTGCAGTTTTTAATCTGTATTTTAATTTGTTATTCTAATCACCTTTTATTTTTAACCCCTTTTTTTTCTAATCCAGTATTTAATCCTTTATTTTGTTTGATCTTATATTGTTCAATTTTTTATTTTTTTTTTTTTGCATCTTTAGTTCATTTAATCTATTTTCTATTTTTATTTTGTATCTTTGCTTTTTTATTATATTTTGTAACCTGCTTTTCTATTAATTCCTTTTATTACTATTGTGCATTTTAACTTTCTTGACGTCTTCTTTTTACAGAGTTTTTGTTTTAAGCTAGTAGTCTTGATAATCCTTATTTTTTATTAATTACTAGCAATTCTTATGCTTTTGTTAACAGCTATGTTGTCAGCAATCCTTATGATTTTTTAGCTTGTCATATTTTGTTTTTAATATTCTTTTTTTTATTGTTGCTCTTCTTGTTTATTATTCTGGTATTCAGTACTTTATTCTGTTATTTAGTACTCTATTTTTTGTATCCAGAGTTTTTGTACCTGTTATTTTTCGTGTGTTTAAACTTTTTCTTTACACTTGATACCTTTTTGTTTACCATTTTAAAATTTTTGTTCTTTGCATTTGTTACCCTTTTGTTCACACCTTTTTTTTTTTTTTTTTTTTTTTTTTTTTTTTTTTTTTTTTGTAGGCTATGTCTAAGAAAGAAATCTAAAGACGTTACATTAGCTAAAGAATACCTTAGAAAATGAATACCTATTCACTACAAACCTGAACATTATTACAATATTACATGGAGCTCCTTTGAAATGCCTAGGCACACAACTAAGAAGGTTCGAACCGAAAAGAAATCTCACAAGGTGAACTCATCACTAAGTACGCACACCTCAATACAACCACTATGCATTAATTACCCACAAGTACTAAATGCATACCATTCATCACGCTCACCAGGAAAACCCAGCAAAACTCTAAATAACAAATCTTCACACCTTAGCACAATGGCTATGTATTAACCACTCACAAGTACCAAATGCGTACCATTCACCATTCTTATTACAAAAACTTAGCAAAACTCTAAATAGCAAATCTCTGAAAGACATTACAACCAGGAATGAGAAAATTAAGCACTGTCGCTTTAAATCAGAGCAGAGTCGCGGCTGAAGCCACTGGGAAGGGGGGTCGCTGGTGCGAGCCTCTGCGAGGGAAAGAGGTGGGGGCCGGGCAAGCGGCCGCCGCTGGGCTGCTGCTGCTGTCAGTGCTGCCGGTATCAGTGGTGCGTCAGCCGGTACTGCCTTGGTCGGAGCCGTCGGTATCCGCGGGGGCGGGCAGGGCTGGCGGGCAGGGTGCGGTGGTAAGAACGCCGTCACCGCGAGCCCCCAAGCGCTCCGCTGTTACTCAGAGGTGCCGTAAAACAAAGTCGGCGCTGTTTGAATTCCTCGCTTTTCTCGGCTTTTTCCCCGCTGGGTGCAGACAGCAGTGCTGGTGGCTAGCAAAACGCGATGTGGCCGCCGAAGATGTATCGGGGGCGGCCGCGGTCGATCGGTCGATACTTTGAAACACATCGTCCGGCTGCAACTCAGATAGACCTAGGGCTGCATCTCGTTTTTTAATACAGTTTATGCATTCTCGCCACGGCTTTTGCAGCTTGATAGTGACCCAGTCCCACAGTCTGTTTCCATAGTCCAAACAAGTGTCATCAAAACAACTATCTCCGCTCGGGAAATACCCTAAAAGCGGATCCATGGGCCAAAACCCCAGGAATTACTTCGGGCGATATCTGCGCCTTACGCTTTTCTAAAAAGCATTGCAATAAGGAGAGCGCTGCCTCTCCTTCCATATTCACCGACGGCCGCGAACTTCACTGCCGCGAGCTGTTACCCGTCAGTGTCCGCTGCTCCTTTCCTCAGGCCCGCTGATAATTTTTGCCATGCCTGAATAGCAGCTTTTTGTTCTGCAGCATGCTGATCGAATGTTACCATAACCGCTCTCCATGGCTTACTGTTCTTCTTAGCAGCCTTACCATCGTCTATACTTTTCATCCATAAATCTTGTCCTAATTCCTTCCACCGTAGTCTATCAAAAACATCGTTGGGATCCCCGAAATACCCCAACTTCTCAGCATATTCTAACAAAGGCTCTAATTCTTTCTTTAAATCAATGCCTTTAATATTTCGCTTTTCTAAAAAGCACTTAAACAAATCATACGCTGCCTGCCTGTCCATACTAGCGTCACTAGCGTTAGTACCTGTGCGCACAGTCTCTATATCAGCAGTTCCAGGTCTACAGCGTCTTCGGCTCCCAGGCTGCCCTCCTTCTCTTTGTCCGAGTGATCAGCCTCCGGTACTGCTATCCCGGGCCGGCTCCTTGCCTCCGCGCTCATGAACGTACACTTAGTCCTCGAGGAACCTTCAGACTTCTCTGTGAGCCTATGACCCTCTCTGTGGGGTCGAACCCTCTCTGTGGGGTCCCGTGTTCAGGCGCCACTTGTCGCAAGAAGGGGTCGGAAACGATCAATATGATCCACGAAATCCAACTTTATTGTTCCACACGTCCTTATTTATAGCCTTATCTTATACATAGTTAATTCTATTCTAATTTAACACACACTGTTGGTTACTTCCTAAAAGGTTACATCATTGTTTTCACTACTCTATGGAATTTCTTAATTGCTCTCTTTCCCAGATCTTCGCTACTCCTTATCTTGTTTGCCTTCCTTCTCAGGGGCAGCTTGACTTCAGCATACCAAGCACCCACAACTCCTACCCCATTGCTACACAAACAACAGAAAGCCCTTCAAGGTCGAACTAGCACAGATGTTTCCCAACAGGTTATTTGTATGCATTGCAGGTGTGCGTATCCTCTGGTATTAAGGGTACAAGAGAGGATGTCAGGAGCTGTTCAACTTAGCATGCATTTTTAAAATAAAATTGCTGTTTCTTTGTGTGACACACGTTATTTTGCTTTATTAGGTTAGGTAAAAGCCTACCACAGGCATCACTGTACTCACTGCTTTAGTGGTGGAATTAAAACAGGAAATTATGTTTTTGTAGCTTTTTCTTATGCAGAGACTGACCATTGAGAAATCAAATTAGGTAGATCAAAATTGAAGCAAGTCAACTGGAAAAATAATGAAATAAAGTGAAGGAGATAAATAAAAAGGAGAGGCATACCAGATCCCAGAAAACCCCAAAAGACCTCTGGAAAGCAGTTAAAATTGGTATAGATCCCTATATAATATAACCATAATGTGAGGAAAATCCATAGCTATCAAGATGTTTCCCCAGACACAGGTAAAGGTTGGTACAGGCTGTAAGGGTAGGAGTGTGTAGGCGGCATGATTTACTATGTTGTAAGGAATCGTCAGGAACAAACATTAGAATTTGAAGCTGGATCCAGGATCTGTGCTCAAGTCCCTGAATAATGAGGTATGACTTTTGTAAATGTTGATCTTCATTTAGACCCACTAGAGTAACCAGCACTGGAAAATGAAGCCAGTTCCCTCTGGAGTCAATTGTACCTTCATATGCCTACAGGTGATCACAGAATCACAGGATCACATAAGTGTTCAGGCCGGAAAAGACCCCCAGGACCACTGAGTCCAACTGATAACCCTGCTCTACAAGGTTCACCCCTGAACTGCATCACCAAGTACCACATCCAAACAACTTTTAAACACATCCAGGATTGGTGACTCAACCACCTCCCCGGGCAGCACATTCCAATGCCTAAGCACTCTTGCTATGAAAAATGTTTTCCTAATGTCCAGTCTAAACCTACTCAGTTGCAGCAGTAGTCAGTGCAAACAGATCCTTCCATAACTATTAGAATTCAGAACTTCAGAAAAATTCAGAAAAATGCAGTGTGAGGCTGCAGTGTACAGAAACAGTGAAGCAATTACTGAGTAAGATATTAGTGTGATTTAATTATGCACCTTGCTGAATGTAACTTTATTTTCAGTATACCAAGTTTTATAACTATCTTTGGTAGCAACAGGATCTAAATTGGAAGTGCTGCTGCTGGTATCATGATCTGAAAAACTAAAAAAATCTAGAGTGTTTTACTTTTCTTGTATTCAGCAAGGGATTTTATATAAATTGATGTAGCTACAGACCATAAGCCTTGTGCCACTTCAAGGATTTTCTTTACTGGAAAAGGCTGGTTTATAACTCTTCACATAGAGAAATCAAGGAAAAAGCTTAAGGCAGCTGGCTGTTCTAAACATGCAAGCACAGAACAAGAGCATGATAAAGCATTAACTGCTGTAGGTTACCAGGGGATCAAGGGGACACCAGACAAGTATCCAGAAAAAGCAAACAGACAAAGTCACATCCAGGTCTAGGTATCTTCTGAGCTGAAGTAGTCAAGAATAAGAGAGTGCTTGAGTACCATGTGGCCTACCACTGCCCTATCAACACTGCTCCCATTGACTTGCTGCTGCCTATCCTTAGCAAAAGTAATTGATTTCTGATCTCACTCCTGCCTGCTCTGCTTTCCCCCCTGCCACTCCCCAAAATAAACAAACAAACAAAACCCCAAAAACACACACAAAAACAAAACCAGGGAGGACTAAAGAAGAGAAACTCAAAAGAAAAGTCATGTAATTTCAGCACAAAATATGTTTCTGGTCTCCTGCAATATGGAAGACCCTGATTAGAAAACTTTTCTCACCACTGGATAAAGAACTCTATCCATGAATCCATCACAGTCAAGAATGGGAGCTCCACCTTTGGACTACAAACTACCTTTTATATGTGTGTTTTTGTTCAAGAGGGGATTGGACGTGGCACTTGGTGCCATGGTTTAGTAGTCATGAGGTATTGGGTGACAGGTTGGACTTGATGATCTTTGAGGTCTCTTCCAACCTTGTTGATTCTGTGACTCTATGATTCTCCTCTGGTTTTCACAGTGCATATCAATGCCTTCAGCAAACTCTGCTACAAAAAAGGCAAATCATGGCACCCACAAAAGCTGGACATGAAAAAACTTTCTACTGGACATTTTTAGCCATCTTCCACCAGTGATGATCTGCTACAGCAGACCTTTCCAGTGCAGATAACTTGAATGAAGCTTTGTGTAAACTGTATTTCCCCTGTGAAACCATACCATGAGATCACAGTCCTGTTCATCTCCTTGAATTGTCCATGACAGTTGCTATCATTACATTCTCCATGCTGTGTTCCCTACAAGTCTTAGCATCAGTTTTTATTGGAAGCACATGACATCACTGCAATGAAAATTTCCACCCTTGCAATGCCTCCAGATATTTTAGGAAAGTGGTTTATCTGAGTTTTGAATTTTCCCACACATATCAGTTGTGACCACAGGGTGTTACTGTCAGCTGTCTATGGCATCTCTGCTGTCCCAGCTTTTATTCCAAGTTGGCTTGAATATGTCCTGGATAAAAATCTTTTCTGCAATATAACTGCATTATACATATCATATTGTCATGGACCACCCATCCCATCTCATCATAGAATCAATAAGGCTGGAAAAGACCTCAAAGATCATGAAGTCTAACCTGTCATCCAGCACCTCATGACTACTAAACCATGGCACCAACTGCCACGTCCAATCCCCTCTTGAACACCTCCAGGGATGGTGACTCCACCACCTCCCTGGGCAGCCCATTCCAATGGCTAACAACTCTCCGTGAAGAACTTTCTCCTCACCTCGAGCCTAAACTTCTCCTGGCACAGTTTGAGACTGTGTCCTCTTGTTCTGGTGCTGGTTGCCTGGGAGAAGAGACCAACCCCCACCTGGCTATAACCCTCCTTCAGGTAGCTGTAGACAGCAATAAGGTCTCCTCTGAGCCTCCTCTTCTCCAGGCTAAACAATCCCAGCTCCCTAAGCCTCTCCTCATAGGGCTTGTGCTCAAGGCCTCTCCCCAGCCTTGTTGCCCTTCTCTGGACACGTTCAAGTGTCTCAATGTCCTTCTTAAACTGAGGGGCCCAGAACTGGACACAGGACTCAAGGTGTGGCCTAACCAGTGCTGAGTACAGGGGCACAATGACTTCCCTGCTTCTGCTGGCCACACTATTTCTGATGCAGGCCAGGATGCCATTGGCTTTCTTGGCCACCTGGGCACACTGTTGGCTCTTGTTCATATGGCTGTCAATCAGTACCCCTAGGTCCCTTTCTGTTTGGCTGCTCTCCAGTCCTTAGAGGCAGATCATGCCTCGTTCTGATTGTTCACCCTCCTAAAAGAATAGCAGACATAAACCCTTGCAATTTGTTGGTTTATATAGTTTGTTCCCAGACTTTTTCTAATCTCAGTCTTGAAATTGCCTTGTAACTACTTAATTGATATTTTCTGTGTCATTCAGTTGTCTGTACTTGTTTGAAGTTGATGATGTCATATTTTTTGTGAACTGCCATGCTTTATGTTACAATGTCCCTTCGGGAAATAGCTCAGTTCCCTGAAGGGCATATTTAAATCCCTGATCGACAGTATCAGTAGCATGTCATGAAAGCTTCCAGAAGCTGATAATAATTACAGTATCACAGTATCACAGTATCACAGTAACTAAGGTTGGAAGAGACCCCAAGGATCATCAAGTCCAACCTGTTCCAACAGACCTCACAACTAGACCATAGCACCGAGTGCCACGTCCAATCTCCCCTTGAACACCTCCAGGGACGGCGACTCCACCACCTCCCTGGGCAGCACATTCCAATGACGAATGACTCGCTCAGTGAAGAACTTTTTCCTCACCTCGAGTCTAAACCTCCCCTGGCACAGCTTGAGACTGTGTCCCCTTGTTCTGGTGCTGGTTGCCTGGGAGAAGAGACCAACCCCCTCCTGTCTACAACCACCTTTCAGGTAGTTGTAGAGGGCAATGAGGTCACCCCTGATCCTTCTCTTCTCCAGGCTAAACAATCCCAGCTCCCTCAGCCTCTCCTCATAGGGCTTGTGCTCAAGGCCTCTCCCCAGCCTTGTTGCCCTTCTCTGGACACGTTCAAGTGTCTCACTTTTTTAAAAGCTATCAAGTAATTTGAATCTTCTTTTTGAAGGTTTATAATACTTGAACAGACTGGATGTATTGTCTTTGGGAAGAAATCATACATCAGCTTTCATTTGCTCACCTTTTCTCACTTCCCTCCAGAAGACATTGCTTTGGCAGTAAATGCCCACACATCTGGTAAATGCTCACTCCTTTGGCTGTGCCCTCACCATCTTCCTAAAAACAGTGGGGCCAGGGTAGTTAAGGGGTCTTCAGCACTCTCCCCCAGTGTCTTCTTTGCCTCATTCTTTAGTACTAGTTGGTCTTTGGGTACTCAGTCTGCTGAGCTGGAAGACATGGACAGGCAGCAGAATAAAGCCCCATAATTCAAGAAGAAATGGTTAGTGGCCTACTACACCAGTTGGACCCACAGAAGCCAGATGGAATCCACCCAAGGGTACTGAGGGAGCTGGCAGAGATGTTCAGCAAGACACTTTCCTCCATTTTACCAGCTCTGGCTGAGGAGGTCCTGCTGACTGAATATTGGCAAATGTGGCTCCCATCTACAAGAAATGCCAGAAGAATAACCCAGGGAACTACAGCACATGCAGGACAAGTAGATGATCAGGCCAAATCAACATGAGTTTATGAAGGGCAGGTCCTTCTTGACTAACAATCTCCTATGAAGAGGTAACTGTTTAGTGCATGAAGGAAAGGCTGTGGATGCTGTTTATGTGGCTTTAGTAAAGCTTTGACACTGCCTCCCACAGCATCCTCCTGGAGAAACTGGCTGCCCATGACATGGATGGATGGACACTTCTCTGGGTTAAATCTGGCTGGATGACCTAGCCCACATTGTGGTGGTGAATGGAGTTAAATTCAGTTGTCACTTGTGGTGTTCCCCAGGGCTCATTCCTGGGGTCAGTCTTGTTTGATGTTTTTATTAATGATATCTATGAGGGGACTGAGCACACCCTCAGTAATTTGTAGATGACACTAAACCGGGTGGGAGTGTTGATCTGCTTGAGGGTAGAAAGGCTCTGCATAGGGATCTGGCTGGGCTGGATCCATGGACTGAGGCCAGTTTTATGAAGTTTGGTTAAACCAGCTAAGTGCTGCACTGGGGTCACAACCCCATGTAATAATACTACAGGCTTGGGGAAGAGTGGCTGGAAAGCTGCCCAACAGGGAAAGACATGGGAGTACTGATAAACAGCTGTCTGAACATGAACCAGCAGCGTGCTCAGGTTGCCAAGAAGGCCAGCAGCATCCTGGCCTGTATCAGAAATAGCGTGGCCAACAGGACTGGAGAGGTGGTTGTTTTTCTTACTCAGCATTGGTGAGACCACACCTTGAGTACTGTGTTCTGTTTTGAGCCCCTCACTGCAAGAAGACATTGAGGTGCTGGAGTATGTCCAGAGAAGGGAACTGAAGCTTGTGAAGGGGCTACGGAGCAAGTCCTGTCAAAATTGGCCAGGGGAACTGGGGTTGTTTATTCTGGAGAAAGGGAGGCTGAGGGCAGACCTCACTCTCTACAGCTGCCTGAAAGGGGGTTGTAGAAAGGTGAGTATTCACCTGTTCTCTCCTGTAAAAAGTGACAGAAGCTGGCCTTAAGTTGCTCTAGGGGAGATTTAGTTTGGGCATTAGGAAAAATTTCTTTACTGAAAGGTTTGTCAAGCCCTGGAACATGCTCCCCAGAGAGACTGTGGGGTTTCCTTTTCTGGAGACTTTCAAAACCTTCCTGGATGCCATCCTATGCAATCTGCTCTGGCAGAGGGTTTGGACTAGATGATCTCCAGAGATCCCTTCCAACCCCTATCATTCTGTGATTCTGTGATCATCCCTAGAGGTAAAGACATGTAAATGCGGTGCTTAGGGACATGGTTTAGCAGTGTACTTGGTTGTGTTAGGTTAATGGTTGGAATGGATATCTTAAAGGTCTTTTCCAGTCCAGGCAAATCTACAGTTCTATTTCTTATGTACTTTTCACACATGCACAGTTCTGCAAGCCTCTGTTTCAGTGTGGCCTTCAACAAGGAAGCCACCTATTGCAACTTGTGCAGCTTCTGTCATACTTTTATGTGCACATTGCAATATTCTGGGAAGGGTAGTCAGCCTCTGGAGTATGGGAGGGTTAGGCCATGTTGAGGTAAGTACATACCACATTTGTGCAACTGCAATAACGAAATGTTACTTACAGGGGAAGGTTCTGGGGAAAAAGAAGCACAGCTAGTCTACAGTGCTAATGGCCTGCAAATTGACTGAATTCCTTTAATGGGGATACACATTTAGGTACTGCGTTCTCAGGGTCAGGTCATGAATCTTGGGCAACCAGTGGACTCCTGCATGTCACACCACTTCCAACTGCAGTCTTGCGTCACTGGATGGTCCCAGAAGAGAGTGGGGATTTCTCCCATGATTTGTAGCAGACATCCCCAAGCTGTCATTGTATCTGTGCCACCAGGACACCATCCGTTATGATGCAAGCTCCTAAGAATTGTATTTGTGCATCTTTCTGGTAATAACACTGAAAGCCTTGCCCTTAGTTTTTACCTCAGATGTCATTCTTTGCCATTTATGTCAACCTGATGACATCCAAATATGGTGAAGTAGCTCTAATGACATTTCTTAATATCCTTTGTTGGCACTGTTTGCTAACATGTTTTGCTGATGTCAAGTCAGTTTATATTTCTCTTTTCACAGGCCTTTGATGTTGAGCTCATTTTAGTGCCTTGTTTGAAGCACTAATGGTCTCTGGCAAATTGCTTTTTAGGTTTCTAAGAAAACATCATGGTGCTCATCCAGCTCTTTGCTTCTGGGACAATAAAATCTCCTTTTCCATTCTCTTCACAGCTCCCATTTTCAGTTGTTTTGTTCTTGTAATGAAATAGATTTTCTGGGCGTCAGGTCCTGTAACAGCCAAACTGATTTATCTATTAGCACATGTGACAAGTCTGGAAGACATCCTAGTCCAACAGAAAAAACCCAATGTAATGATAACTTACTAGCTTTCTGGCTGCCTTAATGGAACAGAAGATTTAGTTCCTCCTGGCCTACCTTCATTTTGCTGTTTGTCTGTGAGAGGGACATTTCTTTTGACTTCAAGGTTGTTAGAGTCATATACTTTTACAAAAGCAGAGACTTCTTTGTTCTCTACCTGAAATCCCATTCTTCCTCTTTCTCTGTTGCTTCTAGTCTGCCACTCCTGGATGCTGCTGATGCAGGTGATGACCCTTCCCATCATACTAATATTATAGCTAGTTCTTAGTTTTACTTTCTTTTTAGCCAGTTTCTTGCAATCTTTCAGTTCTCCCAGCACAATCAAAAAAAAAAAAATTATTTTTCCAAAACTCTTGGTATATTCTTCCCTTTTCAAAAGCATCTGCCTAGGAACAGGAGTTTGGTCACTACCACAAGAACCATTGCCTTTCTTTGAGGAGGATTGCTTGCACTTTTGGAAGCACTTTGGAGTTCTTTGGGGATTTTTTGTCCCTGATTTGTGAGCTCTGTTGGGAAGTCTTCTGTCATTGTCAGCTGTATTCTCTTGAAAAATAGCCATGGCTAAATAAAGACGACAGTCCCCTTCTTCTCCCTCAGCTGAGGGAATTAGTGCCAAATTGCTATGGCTTTATAAAGAAAAATGAATAATTACTGCACCATCTTCTCTTAGGACAAAATGTGTGGGAAAAATTGCAGGTCCTACTCCAAACACTACAGTATGCTCCAGTATGCTCCAAACTGCTCATAATTCTGCAGTTTTGTGCTGTCAATAATTTGACAATGTCTCACCAGGAAAGAGTTTCGCCTCCTTAACTACAAGTATAGTCCTTGTATCAGCTGTCTGTACAGTTTATATATCAAATATGGGAGACATCTTTATGCAACAAGTTTATCCACACTGCTCTGCTAGCAGTACTATGCATTGTGCTTCAAAATATGCTAAAATACAGTATAAAGTGCATCTGTCTGATAAAAGCAGGAACAAAAAGCAGAGAGCCTTCTGTAAAAAGAGCTTCCCACTCTGAGGGAAATTCTTCCATTTCCAGGGCAAAAATCTGTGTCAGAGGAATTCATTCCCAAAGCTCTATGATAAATCATGTTGTGATTAGAGTGGTAGAGTCACATTCATGCAATGCAGGGAATTCTTCCTACATTCTTCCTACAATTCATCTGGGTAACAAAACGTTAAGGCTGCCATGTGTGTGGTGTGATATTCCTAAGCTGCAGGGTATGAATATCTATACAAGAACATACGATTCATCGTCATGCTTAAGCCCAAAATTGTTGTAGGGTGCTGCTGCCCCACTGAAGGCAGCAGGCTCAGGTGTCTGAAGAAATCAGCCACATTCCACGGAATTCACAACTTAAGAGAACATCTGAGAGAATGCAGGTCTTTTGCCCATATGAAACTCAAGGTATCAGCAATCTCCCAGGTGCTTTACACAGAACTCTCTGAAAACACCCATTTTCTTGCCTAGCTGAATTTAGCTTCTGCCAACAGCCTTAGCTTTTTAGCTAAACTCGCTTGTAATCTGGTGTAAACTTTTGCATTGCTAGTGGGATCAGGCCCCTGAGTCAGGCTTCCTACATGCCAACTAAGCCCAGTGAGCAGATAAGCGTGTTTGTGGGTGACTGCAGCATACAGCTGCTTACTGCAAGTGAGAGGTTTTCTGGGCTGGTTAGTGTTTGGCTTATTTTGATTATTTGTGTCTTGGCACTGTTGTCACAGCTGCTGAGGAAGGAGAAGGTGGGACAATAGCTTCCCTCCAACATTCATCATCCTTGTCAGAGCAAGGCCTATAGAGACTGTTCACCTCACTTGTGCTGGAAATTCTTGACACCTGCTCTGTGCTTAACAGCAGGAAAAAACATTGCGATATTCAGGGCATGCACTTCTATGCCTGTATAATTTTCTTTATGGCCTATAGTCTGGATTACAAATATCAGGCAAATTATTATAATATCTCTACTCTTTTTAGATATTGATGCCTCAATATACTCTGCAAAGAAAATAACAATTACTGTAAAGAATATTGGAAATTACAGCTAAGCCTCAGGAGACTTCCAGCTACAGCTGCAGATTGGGAGACAGGCTCGTCTTCTGACTCATAAACCCAAAAAGCTCCTGAATGTGCATTGTACGTGGGAATAGATGAGAATGCTCTGGAGGAACAGAGCCAGGAAGAAGAGCACTGAAGGTAGATAAGGTCAGACCAGTTCTGGTAATAAAGGCTAATTAGTAAATCAGCAATGGAGTGTTTCAATAATGTAGACTGCATTGCATCAGGAAAAGAACAGACAGCATGTACCACATTTTTGAGGGGATGGAAAAAACATGAAAGAATTAAGTCAGCACTCCTGAACCTTTACTTAACTCTTGGTGGACTGGATATGAGACTCATCTCAGACAGTTTTGCTTTCATTCACTCAGTGTTTTTTCACTGCTGGAGACTAAAAAAGATTCCCTTCGGAGTTTACCTGAAAAAGGAGGAGCTGAATGATGTTCTGCATGAAAAGTAAGCTGTTTGACTTAGACATGTGTTTAGATTGAATGTTAATATGGTGAAAAGAGCTCCTGCCTCAATAAGGAAATATTTTCAAGACAAAAGCAAACAGTCATTTAAATGTTGGAAAAGATAATACATTATGTTTCAATGAAGAGGAGAAATTTTAATGTCGCTGTCCAAAGAAAGATAAAGTATGAATTATACAAGTCATATGATAGGTTCATATAAAAGTTGGTATCAAACATTAGTGAGAGTAAAAATGTATGGTAAGAGCATTTCTGACCAAGAAAAAACAAAAAGTGTGAACAAAGGAATAATTAATAAGAGTATGATGTCATTCGTGTTTGCCTTTGCATGTCAACAGGCCTTTTCGCAGCCAGAAGGAGTGGGAGTGAGAATAGCAACATTTCTTTAGCTTTAGATTGCAGCAGCATTTTCATGAAGCCCCCACATGTGAGCCCTCGCTGTGAGGGCTGAGATGCAGCTGCCTAGACCTGTGACTTTAAAGTAAGAATGAAAAGCAGTATTTAGTCTCCTTCTATGACCAGGTGACCCGCCTTCTTCCCTTCAATTTTTAATAGCAGGATAGGTTGTCTTCCAGACAAGTGGCCTTCTGAGCTGGCAGATGGAAGTCAGGGAGTAGTATAGTTTCACTGTAATCCAGGAGATTACAGGGATCCAGTTAGATACCTCCTTAGCCGCTTGGATCCCCACAAGTCCGTGGGACCGGATGGGATCCATCCCAGGGTGCTGAGAGAGCTGGCAGATGTGCTGGCCAAGCCACTCTCCATCATTTTTCAGCAGTCCTGGCTCACTGGAGACGTCCCAGATGACTGGAAGACGGCCAAGCTGGGAGCAGATGTTGGTCAGTTAAAGGGTAGAAGGGCTCTACAGAGGGACCTCGACTGACTGGACAGATGGGCAGAGTCCAATGGAATGGCATTCAACAAATCCAAGTGCCGGGTGTTGCACTTTGGCCACAGCAACCCCATGCAGAGCTACAGTCAGAGTGGCTGGAGAGCTGCCAAACAGAGAGGGACCTGGAGGTGCTGATTGACAGCCACCTAAATATAAGCCAGCAGTGTGCCCAGGTGGCCAAGAAGGCCAATGGCATCCTGGCCTGCATCAGAAATAGTGTGGCCAGCAGGAGCAGGGAAGTCATTGTGCCGCTGTACTCTGCATTTGTTAGGCCACACCTTGAGTCCTGTGTCCAGTTCTGGGCCCCTCAGTTTAAGAAGGACATCGAGACACTTGAACGTGTCCAGAGAAGGGCAACAAGGCTGGGGAGAGGCCTTGAGCACAAGCCCTGTGAGGAGAGGCTGAGGGAGCTGGGATTGTTTAGCCTGGAGAAGAGAAGGATCGGGGTGACCTCATTGCCCTCTACAACTACCTGAAAGGTGGTTGTAGCCAGGAGGAAGTTGGTCTCTTCTCCCAGGCAACCAGCACCAGAACAAGGGGACACAGTCTCAAGCTGCGCCAGGGGAGGTTCAGACTCACGGTGAGGAGAAAGTTCTTCACTGAGCGAGTCATTCGTCATTGGAATGTGCTGCCCAGGGTGGTGGAGTCACCATCTCTGGAGGTGTTCAAGAGGAGATTGGACGTGGCGCTTGGTGCCATGGTCTAGTCATGAGGTCTGTGGAGACAGGTTGGACTTGATGATCCTCGAGGTCTCTTCCAACCTTAGTTATACTGTGGTACTGTGATACTGTGAGGTAACTCTAAAGCACCTGTGGAGTTATATGGACCTCAGTGAGGAGGAGCTGATTGCCCTGTAGTGCTGTCTGCTTTGAGCACTTGCAGCACTACAGATATGACAGTGGTACATGCCACCAGTCAGAGACTCGGTCCAGAGACCATGCCATCACAACTGGCATGGTAGCTACAGGTCCTGCTTCTAGATCAGAATCCCAGTGACTGAGCAAAGCTCTGCCCTAATGAATACCAGAAGACTGTCCCTCCCCTTGGAGTTTCTAGTCCTTTTTTGGCAGAAATGAGGGCTAGAAACCCCTGCAGGGAGACCAGCATGAGTAAAGAGCTAATGAAATGGCAGGGCTAATGCAGGGCACAAAATGATCAGTATGAATAGGTGGGAGTGACAGGACTTCAAAATACCTTTTCAAAGGTCTTTGTCTTCTGTTTGTTTTCAGTAACAGCTAGGTAACATCGATTATTAATTAACAGAAGAAACAAGGAGGATGCATTAAAAAAATTCACAGTCTAAATTTCTTTTCACTCAAACTGCTAAACACTTCTAAGACATGTCCTTCTGCTCCAGTGAATCCAGATGACCAGAACGTCAGAATCAGTTAATATAGATACACCAAAGGGAAGTCATGTCTGACTAATCTTTTCAGGAGGGCATGGCTGGATGGATGGATAGATAGATAGATAGATAGATAGATAGATAGATAAGGGAAGGGCAATGGATGTTTACCTTGGCTTCAGCAAGGCTTTCTGCACTGTCTCCCACAGCATTCTCAGACAAGCTTTGGATGTATGAATTAGTGGTGTGGATTAAAAACTGATTGAAGGAGCTCAGAGGGTTGTAGCCAGCTGGAGGTCTCTAATAAGTGGTGTTCCCCAGGGATCAGCACTGGGTCCAATGATCTTCAGTTTATTTGTTAAAGACCTGGGTGAAGGGATAGAGTGTGCCCTCAGCACATTTGCTAATAACACAAAACTGGGAGGAGTAGCTGATACACCAGAATGCTGTGCTGCCATCCAGTGAGACCTGGATGGTCTGGAAAACTGGGCAGAGAGTAACCTTATGAAGATCAACAAGGGCAAGTGTAGGGTACTGTACCTAGGGAGGAATAACCGCATGCACCAGTACAGGTTAGGGGCTGACCTGTTGAAAAGCAGCTGTGCAGAGAAGGAGCTGGGGAGCACTGGTGGACAAGTTAGACAGCAAAATGCCCTTGTAGCCAAGAAGACCAATGGCAGCCCAAGGTGCATCAAGACTGTGGCAAGCAGGTTGAGGGAGGTTATTCTACTATGCCCTGATGAGACCTCATCTGGAGCATTGTTCTGGACTCCCTGGTTCAAGTCAAGCAAGGAACTTCTTAAGAGGCACAACAAAGGATGATGAAGATGAGTAGGGTACTAGAACATCTTTATTATTAAGAAAGGCTGAGGGACTTGAAGCTTAGAGAGGAGAATACTATGGGGATCTTATTAATGCTTATAAATACCTAAAGAGTGAGTAGATGTTCAGGAGGATGGAGTCTTTTTTTCTTTTTTTAGCAGTGCTGAGTGATACAACAGGAGGTAACAGGTACAAACTTGATCATGGGAAATTCCATCTAAACAGGAACCTCTTTTTTTTTTTGAGTGGGGTAGAGCATTGGACCAGGCTGTCCATAGAAACTGTGGATTCTTCACCTCTGGAGGCATTAAAAACCCACCTGGATGCCATCCTGTGCAACCTGCTCTAGGTGAACCTGTTCTGACAGTGGGGTTGGACTAGATGATCACCACAGATCCCTTCCAACCCCTACAGTCCTGTGACTCTGTGTAATGCCACTTCCAGTATTTTTCATACAGTAAGCCTGCAGATCCTTTTCCAGCTATCTCCTGCCTCTTCTTGCCCGGTACTTGCCTATAACAATGCTACAAATCTTGGCTTTTCCCCCTAAAATTTACAGGACAGTTCAGGCCAACATAAATTAAATAGATGCCATCTGCAGCACTCTTGGTGTACATCTTTTGTTATAAAATGGAAAGTAGTCAGACTCATATTTAATAGAGAAACATGAATTTGGAGGAATTATTTTACAGTATTGATCTGATGCTGATCTATAGTAGAGTTGGCAGGGAACATTCTTTTGATTATAGATTGTCAGGGGGAATTGATGATTTATTGACTCATGAGCCCTGTCCTGATCTTAGCAGGATGAACTATTCTTCTGAATAACCAGAGCAGAGGAAAGGTGTTATTCCCATCTTAGAAAGGGTCAAACCAAGGTTTTGATGGTAGAGTCTTTCTTTCAGAGTGTCCAGGGAGGAGGATATTTGAGCAGCAGCTTATCTAGCCAGCTACCAGTTCCTGTCTGTGATGAGTGCTCCAGTCTGGATTCCAGGGCACTCCACCTGTGAGAACAGCCTTTCTGAGGGGCTGCTGGGCAGCAGGTGAAAGCAGGTGATACAGCAACCAGTCTCTCTTCCTTCTTACCACACACCCTATGTGTTCAGTAAGCGCAGGGTATGTCTGTGACAATGCAGCTGCGAAGTGGGATAAGTAGGAGAACACACATCTTGTGAATTCCAGGAAGGTTCACTCATGAGTTTCTTCCTGGATAGCACTATCATTTTGATGTCTACCCACTTGAAAACAAACAAACAAAAACAAAACCACAACACCACAGATTTAGAAGCTTGTATTGGAAAATCATATTCAGATGAACTCATCCTATTTTATTGCAAGTTGTGAATGATAGTGGTGCCTCATAGTTGAGTTCTGATAGTTACAGAGACATTTAGGCTGCATCTATGGAGCCTTTAAGATCCACAAAGAGAATCTGCGGCCTCCAATCAGCTAGAGAGGGATGACTCATGCTCACACCCTCTTGATGTAGCTGGCTGACTGCAGCAAAACTCAGAACAAACCTTGCCATGGTCCCAGTCCCAGGGGCCCTTCATATTCATTCACTAACATGCCCCTGCGGTTTCATTCTCCATCATCTGTGCTGCACTTGTCACAGGGCCACAGCAGAGCACACCAATAAAAGGCAGCACATCTTCTTTCATCATTACTGCATGACAAAGCTGACCCTCAGCCTGTTCCTACCCTGCTTGCTCTCACGACTTCTCAGCACATGGTAGCAGAAGCCCTTCATTAGGATGGCCTCAGCCTGGAGGAGGCCAGCCGAAATGGCCCAGGCTTGGGTGAGGTGTACTCTGGCTTGTAGATCTGCAGAACACACTAATGTTTCCCATCACAGCCCCACTTCCTACAACAATCTTGTTTTCATTGCAACCTATGGCAGTCCTTCCATTGTATGGGGAAGGTTCAAGGTTCAGGACTTCAGAGTGTCTCACCATTAGGACTGTCTGTGTGAGACTGCCAAGCCAGCACGCAAAATTTAGAAAGATGGAAGCCACCTCTGAGGGGCCTAGCTGGGAACTGGAAGCCCCTCTTGAGCAAAACCACCATATTTGAAACCTACTCCCACACTGCTGCTATGCTATCTCTCAGGAGATGCCTAGCTGATGGAGTCAAGAGGGCATATGGGATGCCTTTGAGCTCTTTAGCCCCAGCTTGCCTCTGTGTACCCTTGTGACATGCTAGTTGACCTTAGTGTACCAAGTCAAGATAAGACAGGTATACTTAGAGAAAGAGCCTCAATAACCCAGGAGCACAGTGTTTTTACCTCAGGGAAGCAGCAGTGTGTCATGCTTGGGATGTTCACAAGTCCAAGACTTAACATAAATAATGTTGAAAGACTGGTGGGCTGAGCACTGAACCCCTTGCATAGCCCACATTCTCACTGGCTGCATGGAGCAGATCCTGAAGTGGCGTCCTCATTCACTAGTTCCAGGCTTCTTCATTGGAGGAATCAGTTGGTCTATCACACAAAGAATTTCAGGAGCAAAGTAGGATATATGCTGTTTGGGCAATCATCATATCATCCCTGGAGGGACCAAGGACCAGAAGAACTCATGGAGAAGTGCCTTCTTTAGCACCCTTCATGTCCCTTGAAAATTTATAGCCTCCAGTCTCTCACAAGCTAGCAGTACATTAACTGGGGGGAGGGGCAGAGGTGAAGGGGGAAAAAAGCTATTCTTGCTTCAAACATGCTTGTGTGAGGGGTGAGATGGAAATATTCCTTTTGACAATGACCCTGAGATGATGTACATATACAGTCTTTTTGTCCTGGAGAGTTAGAAGTGCTGCCTGCCTCCCTGCACTGGGTTCAAATGGGGATTTCCAGGATGACAGGGAGTTTTCCTTTCTGTCTCTCTGGTGAGTCCACCCAGTGAGCTCATGATATTCCCCTTGACTCAGCTGCATTCCTGCCACCCTCCTGGCTAGGAAGAGGGGCATTCATTAACTTCCTGTGTTAATGGGTGGGTCTAAACAGGTCTCTGAAGAGGTTTCCCAGCTAGGGTGGGTGTAAGAGGTATTCCTTAGCCAACTGTCCAAGTTTTCTGGAACCTGACTAAATTGCCATAAATCTAGGTGACTGGCATAGCCTCACTGAATGTGACACTAACCACTGACCCTCCTGCCCTGCCCCCCAGGCCACTTCCCATCCCCTGCCCCCTACTTTCCTATAATTAAACAGATGATCTAATTTCTTCTCATTGTGAGAACATGAAGAGCTGCTCTAGAAGCAAGAATCTGTACCTGGAAGCTACCCAGTGCTGCACAGCAACGGTGCCTTTCTCCCGTCTTAACTAAAACATGCTCCTGCCCTCAGGAGACCAATTTCTGACACTATGCTTGGCTGTATTTTTTATATTGGACGATATTCTTCCGAACCACCTGCTGCATGCACTAGCCATTACATTTCCAAGCAAAGCAAGCACAAGGTATTAAAATACAAGAACAGTAACTTTTTTGAAAACTGAAGCCTATCTGGAAAACTATATTTCCCATTAAAGAACTTGTAGTAAAACTCAGCTGCTGGGTGGGAAGTGCAGGTTGCATTTTCTTAGTTATTATTGAGCCAATTTACCACCATGAAGTGTGAAGGGGTCATGGCACTTTATCATAGAGGGAAAGAAAAGGTTAGGAGGAAGTTTTACACAGAGAGAGTGATTGCCCATTGGAATGGGCTGCCTGAGGAGGTGGTGGGGTCGCCATCGCTGGGGGTGTTCAGGGCGAGGCTTGACAGGATGCTTGGTTGCATGGTTTAGTTGATTAGGTGGTGTTGGATGGTAGGTTGGACACAATGATCTTAAAGGTCTCTTCCAACCTGGTTTATTCTATTCTATTCTATTCTATTCTAAAATTGAGTTCTTGATCACATGGTACTCATTAGTTTTGATGTATACATGATAGTTACTTTTCTTAGGTGAAGTTAGGTTTTTATTGACATTTCCTTTGTTCCTGGGAGAAACCACATTTTAGCCTAAGCTGGAATTTCGATTTCAAATGTACTAAGGTGAGGTAATTCACTCAACACTGTTGTTACCTGAAGCAGGCACTGCTTAATGTTCACTGTGGGAAGGACAGTAAGGAGGGAATGCTATTCTCCTGTGCACCAGAGGAGCTACTGCATTACTGCAATCAGTGTGAAGTGGAAAATGTTATTTTAATGATGCCCAGCTTGGTAGTTTCCCAAGGGTGAAATCAATATCTTGATGGTTAAACTGAAGCTACCATTACATTATTGAGAACATATGTATGACCTCATTGGCAATATCCAGAATATTGAACTGAGAAAGGGAAACATCGTGGTTGGAATGCTACAGACATCCAAATTCATCCGCTATATAGAAAAGAAAATACCTGTTAATTTAGATAATGCAAGCAAATAGCAACAAAATGAAACATTTATGATAGGCAAGGTTCCTTCTGCTGCTGTAGAGCATAAGCAGTAAAAGGTCATGTTGTCTATAATTGAATTGCTTTGCATTGTGCTAATCTACCTAATGTTCTGTTTACAAATATAGCATCATCTTAAGCACTTTATGCCATGTGGGCTAACATTCAAATTGTGCTTTTTATTGCACGTGTGCATTTTGTAATTAAGTAACTGGTCTTGGAAAGTCATTGGTTCATTTCTAGCTCTACATTCCTATGAAAGAACTATTGGTTACTGAATTCTTACTGAAGATCTTGTGTATTTCTCACATCTTCAGGACTTGCAAATAGCCTGTTCCATTTAAATCCCAGAGAGACCTCTTGCAGTTGGTGCTAAGGGCTTTACTTCTGAGACTAAGAATCCAGTTATTCTTGTAGGGTGGAATATCTTCTCTATCAAATTTTATGTAATGCTCTAATCAAAAGGTAATATATTTGCAGGAGTCCTTCATCTGACAGTAGAAATTCTGCTATTGCCAGGGAGATGCTTGATTCAGAATGAGGGCATAAATCTGAGCTGAACATTCAAACAAGGAAGATGAGAAGGTGGTACAGACAATGGTCAATGACCAACCAACCATTCTGACAGGTAAGGTAGTATTATAATTTTATACATTTTTATTTCTAATAAATGCTTGGATTAAAAAGAAAATAAAAAATACAAATTAAAGAAAGAAAGAAAGAAAAGGGAAAAGAGAAAAGAGAAAAGAGAAAAGGGAAAAGGGAAAGGGGAAAGGGGAAAGGGGAAAGGGGAAAGGGGAAAGGGGAAAGGGGAAAGGGGAAGGGGAAGGGGAAGGGGAAGGGGAAGGGGAAGGGGAAGGGGAAGGGGAAGGGGAAGGGGAAAAGGGAAAGGGGAAGGGAAAGGGGAAGGGGAAGGGGAAGGGGAAGGGGAAGGGGAAGGGGAAGGGGAAGGGGAAGGGGAAGGGGAAGGGGAAGGGGAAGGGGAAGGGGAAGGGGAAGGGGAAGGGGAAGGGGAAGGGGAAGGGGAAGGGGAAGGGGAAGGGGAAGGGGAAGGGGAAGGGGAAGGGGAAGGGGAAGGGGAAGGGGAAGGGGAAGGGGAAGGGGAAGGGGAAGGGGAAGGGGAAGGGGAAGGGGAAGGGGAAGGGGAAGGGGAAGGGGAAGGGGAAGGGGAAGGGGAAGGGGAAGGGGAAGGAAAGGAAAGGAAAGGAAAGGAAAGGAAAGGAAAGGAAAGGAAAGGAAAGGAAAGGAAAGGAAAGGAAAGGAAAGGAAAGGAAAGGAAAGGAAAGGAAAGGAAAGGAAAGGAAAGGAAAGGAAAGGAAAGGAAAGGAAAGGAAAGGAAAGGAAAGGAAAGGAAAGGAAAGGAAAGGAAAGGAAAGGAAAGGAAAGGAAAGGAAAGGAAAGGAAAGGAAAGGAAAGGGAAAAATGCTATCTTAAACCCACACCAAACTGATGGAATCAAAACCAAGAAATTAACTCAAAATACTGAACAATTAAAGGTGCAGCACACAACTCTTAACGAATTTTTAAGAATAAGCAATTTTGTTAGGAAGCATGGGAAGGGGTAAATGATGTTCTAGAGAGCTGTTTCACAACTGCATTGGTTTTATTGGCTGAACAGTGGCTGGTTTGAAATCACAGCAATACCACTACAATACAAACGTAGAGGATTCAGCAGGTAAAATCCTTGGATCACCAAAGTTGGTAGCATTTTGCTGCAATCCTCTTTGCAACCAAAATGATGCTCCACAATGTTAAATTGCAAACAACTAGCAGCAAAATGCAGATAAGCATCTAAAAGAACTTCTCTCTCTTTCTTTCTTTTTTGGGTTGGTTTTTTTTTTTTTTTGTATGAAAACATTAAAAAAAAGAGCATCAGTAGTCATAGGTAATAATTAAAGTGAAAATACAGAAGCTGAATATGAAGCTGGTATATGAAAAATATGCACATTCTTTGAACTGCAGCGTCTACTCAACCATTGGCAGCAGACATAGAATGTCATCCAAAAGAATTTAAAGAGTAGTTTTGTTTCATTAGAATTCACTGTTGTACTGTGTTTAAAATGAATTTTGGGCAAACATTTGCATTGTCATCTAAAAACTCTGTTTTGTTGACCAAGTCAGGAGTTCGACACATGGAAGGCGATTCAGCCTAGCTCAGAGAGAACTCCAAACGCAAGTCTCTCCAGCTCAAAGTCAAAAGCATTCCATCTGGAAGTGTTTGTGTGTACTTTGTTGACTGCTTATAGAATGTAAGCAGATGTTTCAATAAAAGTAATAATTACAACGTAGAAATGCCACACCTTGTCTGAGTCATAAGGAAAGCAAATATTTCATTAAACATTGTGTGAGCAGAAACTGTCCTGAAAAAAACCCATGATCACAAAAATTAAGAAAGAGCATCTCTATACCATTTAGTGGACTTGTCAGGTAGTAACTGAACAGAGGCTTTTTGTCTGAATGATTTTTTTCACTTGAAAATGTCTTTCAATAAAATTCTTGAAGTGTACCAAAATTCAGCCAAAGGGAGACACTGTAACAAAATTTGATAATATTCCAAATAACACTTGCAAGATGGAATTTTTGGGGGAAGAAATGATCTCATTAACTGAAGATTTTAAAACTTTTTTTATTGCTTTCCCCCCTTATTTCTTCACAAGTCAGTAGATGTACATAATGTTGGACAGTAAGTACATATGCAAATAAGTTAAAACATATGCAATTTAGAAAAAATAAACATTGCAACCAAAATAACTATTTAGGATTCACATTTCAGAGGAAATTTGACCATGTTTGTATTTCTGAAAAGAAATGAAGATACATTTTGGATTTAGAAGCTTCTAAGAAGCTGAAATTCCATCGCTCTGGTTAATCTATCCCTGCAGTTCTCAGAGGTCACTGCATTCACTGAGATCTCTTTTTCTCAGCACTGTAAACCCACACAGAAGAAAAAAGCAAGGTCTGAAAACTTGTTCATGTTTGACAACTCAGGTATATTCAGTCACCTGTGACTTTTGTACTCATGTTTCACAGGTACTTGCATGTTTTGGCTGTTAACACCACAAATACTACAGGAACACAGATGGTCACACTAACCATCGCTCACCTCTCTAAGAATGTTAGAAATATCATTTACAGCTAAAGCACTTGTGAACAGGAACATCATGTGAAAAGTTTTTCTTAGGACTCAGAAAGATTTTCTTTACATCTGATTGATTTGTGTAATTAGTAGTGTTTCCTGAGCCATCAGGTCCTCACATGGGGCCTGTAGGTTTATTGGGCAGTGACAAAATGATGGCTACCCTGAGCTGAGTGGGTGTGGGTGACAGACGACAAATTTCTGTGGGTAAGTCTGATGTGTATCTGTCAGGTCTACTGCAATTTAAAATTAAAAACAAAATCAAAAAACCATTACCGAAACACTTAATCTGCAAGGTATGCATGATCAGGTAAAATAGGAAGTATTTTTCTCTCCCCCCCCCCCCAGCTGAAGCACTATCATTATAGTTACCATAGGGATGAAGAATATTTTCACAGTATCACAGTGTAACTAAGGTTGGAAGAGACCTCGAGGATCAACAAGTCCAACCTGTCTCCACAGACCTCATGACTAGACCATGGCACCAAGTGCCACGTCCAATCTCCTCTTGAACCCCTCCAGGGACGGTGACTCCACCACCTCCCTGGGCAGCACATTCCAATGATGAATGACTCGCTAAACAATCCCAGCTCCCTCAGCCTCTCCTCACAGGGCTTGTGCTCAAGGCCTCTCACCACTCTTGTTGCCCTTCTCTGGGCACGTTCAAGAGTCTCAACGTCCTTCTTAAACTGAGGGGCCCAGAACTGGACACAGGACTCAAGGTGTGGCCTAACCAATGCAGAGTACAGGGGCACAATGACCTCCCTGCTCCTGCTGGCCACACTATTCCTAATGCAGGCCAGCATGCCATTGGCCCTCTTGGCCACCTGGGCACACTGCTGGCTCATGTTTAGGTGGCTGTCAATCAGCACCCCCAGGTCCCTCTCTGTCTAGGAGCTCTCCAGCCACTCTGACCCCAGCCTGTAGCTCTGCATGGGGTTGCCGTGGCCAAAGTGCAGCACCCGGCACTTGGACTTGTTAAATGCCATCCCATTGGTCTCCGCCCATCTGTCCAGTCGGTCAAGGTCCCTCTGCAATAAATATAATGTTCACAACTTGAACAATCTTTTTCTCACTGTATATTTAAGTTTAGATTTTTCTACTCTGAAATTACTGGATTAAAAAATGAACCATCACATGTAAACCATTTTTGATGTGTAAGTGCAAACAGGTTGGCTGGTTTTAAATTCTTTGCATCACTAAATAAGTCTACCCTGGACAAAACAGCTGGAAGCAATTTTTCACATATTTCAGTACTTGCCATCTATTCCATTATACATCATTGCATTAAGCAATGTGGCATCTGAGATCTTGATGTGTTAATAACCACATACAAGGTAAAAAAAACATTACTACAAGGTAAAAAAAACATTACAGTGGTTTGACCCTCACCAACAGCCTAACAGCCACCCAGAAGCTCTCTCACTCACCTCAGCCACAAGACAGAAAAGACAGAAAGTGCAAAGACTCATGGATCAAGATGAAGATTTTTTATTAGGGAAAGGAATAGCCACATGCACAAGCAAAGCAAAATGACGAATTCAATCATTACTTTTCACTGACACATGGATGTCCTGCCACTTCCTGGAAATCAGGGCCTCAGCAGGCGTAACGGTTGCCAGGGGAAACAAACACCTTAACTACCAACATTCCCTGTTCTTCCTCTCTGTGAGTATTTATTGCTCACCATGATGTCATATGATATGGAATATCTCTTTGGTTAGTTGCAGTCAGCTCTCTTGGCTGTGTCCCGTCCCAGCCTCTTGCTCAACCCCAGCCTACTCACTGAGCGGGAGAGGAAGAGAAAATGCCCTGTTGCTGTTCAGCAATAGTCAACACATTGGTGTTGTTAGCTAGTTTTAGCTATAAATGTATTATGGCTCCCACTACACTCAGTACTATGACAGCTGAGCAAACTTGCTTGCCTGAAGTGTGCAAACTGCTGAATGCAATGGATTACATTACAACCCAGATGCAAGAGAGGAGGAGACTGCTGCAGAAACTGTAACAGCCTTATATCATCATTTCTTCCCTATCATTTATTTCCCACTGTAATATCACATAATATTGCTGCAACATTGCTATGCTTCACATAGGAAGCCTGGCTTGAAAATAGCATCCCTTCCATTACAGTTTGTGTCTTCCAAAATACAGTCAGTCATTCCTTTTGCATGCCAGAACCTCAACCTCTATCTTAATATCAAGCAGCATGAACCTTTTTCAGCATTAATTGATTAAGAAAGAAAATTTAGACGGCATTATGGGGAGATGGAATACACCTTGCAAAAGAACAGGGTCTCCAGCAGCTAGAATGGCTCTACATGCAGGACTTTAATAAGCCTAGTGTGAAACAGTTGACTATCTTGGCAAGTGTGACAGGGGAGGAACATACTGCCATCAGCCAAATTATATATTTACAGAATGCTTTTCCATGTAGCAATCAGATATACCAGACAAATAAAATTCACCCAAACTGATGTGGAAATCAATTTAATACTAAATCATGCTGTGGAAAACGCTCCCACAAGAGCTACAACTGATCATATAACAACCACTTTTAGTCGGTTTAGCCCTCCTAACAACTTTGGGCAGTACAAATACAAAATACTTGTTCTGCCTCACACATACTCACATCCCCAAAGGCAGAAACTATCATCAGTCAGTAACAAGACAATATGCAGAACTCCCATGAGTGATCCTTTCAATGATTTTGCTTTCTACCTGAGAAAAGGCATTTCATATATTGGGGAAGGCCTTATATGGCATGATAAAAAGAGGCTAAATGCAAGGTACCCTTCCTTCAAAATGCTCTCTTCTGGTTAGACAGCTGAACTTGTAAAGCTGAAATTTTAGTGCCCATTGTTCCTTGACATTGTCAGGTAGTCAGTGCAAGCCTCATTATTCTAGGAATTTTTTAATATATATTTTCCCTCCAAGTCAGGATACTTTGTGGTCTGTACCTACACTTTGCTCCCTACTGCTCTTAATGTCTGAGTGATAATGTATTGCATATGGGGAAAAAAGCCTAACTTTAGTCTTTAAAATTAGATATATGCCAATCATCAAGTTAAAAGGTTATTAGAATGAAGTAATAAATAATATAGAGGAGAACCTCAAAGGCCATCTTGTCCAAGCCCCTACAGTGAGCAGGGGCACATTAAGTCTGATATTGAACATCTCCAGGAACAAGGCCTCAACCACATCCCTGGGCAACCTGTTCCAGTATTATACCACTCTCACTGAAAAGAACTTCCTGCTGAATCTATCCTGCTCTGGTTTAAACCACTGCCCCTCATCACTGCAAGGCCGTCTATACAGTCCCCCCCCAGCCTTCTTCTAAGTCCCCTTCAGATACTGAAATGCAGCTGTAAGATTTCCCCAGAGCCTTCTCTTTTCCAGGCTGAAAAGCCTCAATTCTTTCAACCTGTATTTGTAGGAGAGGTGCTCCAGCCCTCTATCATCTTTGTGGCTCTGCTCTGAACCTTCTCCAGCAGGTCCATTTCTCTCTTGTGTTGGGGGTCATACAGATGAACACTTTACTCAAAGTGAGGTCTCACCAGAGCAGAGTAGAATGACACAATCACCTCTCTTGACGTGATTGACACAGTTCTTTTGGTGCATCCCAGGGTATGACTGGTCTGGTCTTCAAGTGCACATTGTCGGCTGATGTCCAGCTTCTCCTCTGCCAGTACCCAGAGGTCCTTTTCTGCAGGGCTGCTCTCAATTTCATCATCCTCCACCCTGTAATATATTGAGGATTGCCCCAAACTCGGTGCAGGACCTTGCACTTAGACTTATTTGATTCTCAGTCCACTTCTACAGGTTCCTCCTTCAGTCCTATTAACCTGACCTTCCTGGCATTCAATCTTATCAACCACACCAGTGAGCTTGGTATGAGCTGCACATTTGCTGAGGGTACACTCAGTCTCGCTGTCTGTGGCTTTGAGGAAGATATTGAACAGCAGTGGTCCCAATACAGATCATTGAGGGACACCACTTGTCACCCATCTCCATCTGAACATTAAGCCACTGACCACTGCCCTTTGCAGTGTCTGTAAATCATCTAACCAGTTCCTTATCCACTGAATAGTCCATCCATATCTCTCCAGCTCAGAGAGAAACGTGTTGTGGGAGACTGTCAAAGGCTTTAGAAAAGTCCGGGTAGAGGACATCTGTTTGTCTTCCTTTGTATTTGCACCATGGCAGAAAATAACTTCTTCACTGTAATGGTCACAGAGCACTGGAACAGGCTCTCCAGAGAGCTTGTGGAATCTCCTTCTCTGGAGATGTTCAAGACCCATCTGGATGCATTCCTGCGCTAGATTCTGTGGTTCTGCTCTAGCGGGGGGGTTGGACTCAATGATCTCTGGAGGTTCCTTCCAACCCCTAACACCCTGTGATCCTGTGAGCCTATGGTCAGACAGGACTTGCCCTTGGTGAAGCCATGCTGGCTGTCTCAAATTATCTCTCTGTCCTCCTTGTGCTTTAGCATAAATTTTAGGAGGATCTGTTCTATGATCCTCCTAGGCACAGTGGAGAGGCTGACAGGTCAGTAGTTTCCAGGGCCCTCTTTTTAACCTTCTTTATAGATGGGTGCAATGTTGCCCTCTTGCAGTGTCCAGGGATTTGCCCCTGACTGCCAGGACTCTTCAAGTATTATGGACAGTGGCCTTACAACTACATCAGCAAATTCTTTCAGGACTCTGGGATGCATCTCATTAGGTTCCATAGATTTTTGTAAGTTCAGGTTTCTCACATGGGCCTGAACCTGATCTTCGCTTGCAGTGGGAGGACCTTTATCCCACTTGTCTATACCTAGTGGTCCATTAATTCAGGATTGCCAGTAAAGACTGAGGCAAAAAAGTTAATGAGTACTTCAGCCTTCGTCTCTTCTCTTGACACCAGCTCTCCATTCTCATTCCTCAGAAGGGGAACACTTTCTTTAACTTTCCTTTCCTGGTTGATATACCTGTAGGAGCCTTTTTTGTTATTCTTTGCATCCCTTGCCAGGCTCAGCTCCAGTCACGCCTTGGCCTTCCTGACCTCATCCATATATAACCAGGCAGTGTTCCTATACTCCTCCCAGGCTGCCACCATCTGTGCTTCCACCATCTGTGCAGTTCTTTCTTGCTCTTTAATTTGACCAGCAGGTCTCAACTCAGCCATCCTGGTCTCTTTCCTTCATTGCCTGATTTCTTACACCTGAGGATCAAGAGCTCTTGTGATCTGCAGAGAGCATCCTTAACGATCTACCAGCTCTGCTCTGCTGTCCTGTCCCTGAGGATCCTTTCCCATGGGGTCCTACTGACTAACTCCTTGAAGATCTGAAATTTTGCCTTCCCATATCCATTAGGACTGCAAAATCCATCAGCAGCCCAGATTACTTTGAGAGGGCTACTCTGTTTTCATATATAAACTTACAGGATCAAAACAATGTCTGCATTCTGTGGACTAGACCCTCAGCCTGTGTATTTATTTTATGTGAGTTTTAAAGTTCATATGACTTGCATATTACAGAGCCCTTGTTTCAGTGCTGTGTGGAAGGGATAAAGTTGGTAATAGCATTCTGGGATGGATGGACTAGCAAAATCAACTTTAAAAACAATAAAAAGAACATAACTGCTTAAAGCTCCTGTATGTACCCTTGTGTGTACCAGCACACCTGAACATCTGCGTGTATTGGGTTGAACTGAGCTGGAGTTAATTCTCCTCACAGCATCGTTCTAGTGCTGTGGTTTTTGCAGCAGTAGTTGATAACACAGCAGTGTTTTGGCTAGAGCTAAATCCAGTATTCAAGCTGTGTCCTTTCAACATTTCCCTGCTCCAGGAGTACATTGAGGGGTGGGCAAGGTCTTGGGAGGGGATATGGCTGAGCCAGCTGACTCAGACTGGCCAAAGAGGTATTCCATACCATATGACGTCAGCTCAGGTATAAGTAGGAAGTGAAAGAAGGAAGTGGAGGGATTCGTCCATGGCGTTTATCCTCCCGAGGAACCACCAAGCTTAGAGAGCCCTGCTTCCCGAGACCGACCACCATCCTGCTGATGGGAAGTAGAGACTAACATCTCTCTCTCTGCTTTCTTTTGCTTCCGCACAGTCTATTGCTGTTTGCTTATTAGTGTTATTAAATAGCTCCTATCTTATCCCTGGCTTCTGTTGTATTTTCTTTCCCTTCTTCCCCTGTTCAACTTAAGAGGGGGAGTGATAGAGCAGCTTGGTGGGTATCTGGCCTCCAGGCCAGAGCCAAACCACCACACTGAGAGAACAAGATGTGCTCTATGCATTTCACAATGATTTGCTATTCTCCAATACAATCACCTGTAACAAATACTTTTATCAAATGAAGCAACAATTTTGACAATCTGGAGGCTTTTAAATACAAAGTCACCTTTATGAGTGGACACTAAAGTTGCTGCTCCATGCTAGCTGAACTGTCTGGGATAGATGTCCAGCACAGGCAAAAGGAGTTTCACAGTTGTCAGGATCATCAAGTCTTTCTGACTTTCCCTTTAGCCCCAAAGGAGAGAGAGGAGATAAGATAAGGAGGCAGGGGAGTCAAATATTTCAGACCTCAGCAGCCTGATGGTAGGCAGCTGGCAATGCACGTCATCTCCTCTGTGGCAAGAAGAGGTAAGGGAAGGACTTGCCTGTGTTTAATGATTGTTACTATAGAGTTGTACTGAGGTCTCTGTTGCACCTGGAGACAAATATTTCCAATGGCTGTCTGCTCCAGCCATAGAATAGAACCCCATTTCTGTAGCATCTTCCACATGGGAAGCCCCTCAGTGCCCTCAAAGACAGCTTCTCTTCTCACTGTACGGTGTACTCTTGTAGCAGTAACAGAATGACAGCTTTGTAACTCAGTCTTTCATTTACAGTCTTTTTGATGTCTGCTGCTATCATGGGGTTACCCACAAAGTGGGAGCGATGTCTGGTATAGCTGACCTCTTGAGCCAGAGACATTTCTGCACCAACTGAAGTACAGTGCGATCATGAAAACTTATAGTCTCAAACGCATGAAGTCAGTTGTTTTTAAGAGATGCTTAAACTACTCACATTCATGCTGAGAAAAAACAGTCTGTTATTGTGGCTCAGCTGAAACACACAAACTTGTTCCTCCCAAGGACTGAGATCTGTGCCTGAATCCTGAGTGGGCATAGCACAACCTCAAAGTCTCTAAATGGCTGAGATGATGCTTTATTGGTCTTCTCTTGTGCAGCAGCTAGCTGTGCAGCTGAACTCAAACTTCTGGGCACACAATTTCCCACTCAGAGTGTTTGACAGCCCTGGTGGTTGAACATTCAGTATTTTCTCCAAGAAACCATCAAGCACAGCATGTACATTGCTACACACAGGAGACTTCATCATGAGCCTTTTCTGAATATGTTCTTGCCCTGTTTGGAGGTCTGGTCTGGAAACTTCCCATTTGCTCAGGCATTTGGAAGCAGATAAACTTCATCTCTTGAGACTTCCACTAAGCCAGGTGCTACAAGCACATGACAGATAATGACTCATTAGGATAAATGTTGCCTTTGAAAAATCTTGCTTTTACCGGTACTAGTTCAGCCCAAACAGACCCAGGAGGAATGTTTAAGGATGTTGCTAGGTCATGTAGGAAGAAAATTAGGGAGGCAAAAGCACATTTGGAGCTCAGACTGGCCTCTGCTGTGAAGGACAACAAAAAGTCCTTCTATAAATATATTAATAGCAAGAGGAAGGGCAAGGACAACCTCCACTCCTTGGTGGACACGGAGGGGAATGTTGTAACAAAGGATGAGGAGAAGGCAGAGTTACTTAACACCTTCTTTGCCTCAATTTTTACGAGCAGGACAGAATGTCTTCCAGAGAGCTGGCCTGCAGAGCTGGCAGAAGGAGCCAGGGAGCAGCATAGTTTTCCTCGGTTCCAAGAGATCTCCTCAGCTGCTTGGATCCCCACAAGTCCATGGGACCAGATGGGATCCATCCTAGGGTGCTGAGAGAGCTGGCAGATGAGCTGGCCAAGCCACTCTCCATCATTTTTCAGCAGCCCTGGCTCACTGGGGAGGTCCCAGAAGACTGGAAGCTGGCCAGCGTGGTGCCCATCCACAAGAAGGGCCGGTTGGATGAGCCAGGGAATTATAGGCCTGTCAGCCAGGCAAGATTATGGAAGAGGTCATCTTGAGTGCAATCACACAGCACTTAACAGCACAGCCAAGGGATCAGGCCCAGCCAACATGGGTTTAGGAAGGGCAGGTCCTGCCTGACCAACCTGATCTCCTTCTATGATCAGGTGACCCGGCTGGTGGATGTGGGGAGGGCTGTGGATGTAGTCTACCTGGTCTTCAGCAAGGCCTTTGACACTGTCCCCCACAGCAAACTCCTGGCCAAGCTGTCAGCCCATGGCTTGGATGGAAGCACACTGCGTTGGGTTAGGAGGGGTCAAGATCTGTGGTGGCAGGGGCTAAATTAGTGAACACTAAGGTACCAGTAATGATGGTGCTGTTGTTGTCTGGATGGGGCGCTTGGTGCCATGGTTTAGTTGATTAGATAGTGTTGGATGACAGGTTGGACTCAATGATCTCAAAGGTCTTTTCCAACCTGGTTAGTTCTAATTCTAATTCTAATTCTAAACTTGATGAGAGCAAAATTTCAAAGCAGTACCTAGAAGCTGGTGATTTAGTACTGAGGATGAATGGAGAGATTCATATCATGCTTCTTAATAAACTAGAAAACATAGTTAAAAATATGAAAGGAGAGAATAGCAAAAATGAAAGCCAGAAAAAAAATATTAAAAAAAAACCCCAAAACACACACAAAAAAACTCCAACCTCCATAAACCAAACAAAAGCTGACCTGAGACTACATCTTGGAAACAACTGACTATGAGCAAGGAGTGTGCCCAGGTGGCCAAGAAAGCAAATGGCATCCTGGCCTGTATGAGAAATGCTGTGTCCAGCAGGAGTAGGGAGGTGATTGTCCCCTTGTACTCAGCTCTGGTGAGACCACATCTTGAGTATTGTGTCCAATTTTGGACACCTCAGTATAGGAGAGATGTGGAGGTGATGTAGTGAGTGCAGAGGAGGGCAGTGAAGCAGGGGAAGGGCCTGGAGAATAAATCTTGCGAAGACTGACTGAGTGAGCCAGGGCTGTTTAGTTTGAAGAAGAGAAGGCTGAGGGGAGACCTCATTGCTGTGTATAACTACCTGAAAGGACATTGTGGAGAGGCTGGTGCTGGTCTCTTCTCCCAGGTAATCAGTGATAGAACAAGAGGGAATGGCCTCAAGCTGCAACTGGGTAGGTTTAGACTGGACATTAGGAAATTATTTTTTTTTTGTGGCAAGAGTGGTCAGGCATTGGAATGGGCTCCAGGCAGGTGGTTGAGTCACCAACCTTGGATGTGTTTGAAGGTCATTTGGATGTGGTTCTTGGGGATACGGTTTAAGGGTGAACTTTGTAGAGTAGGTTTATCGGTTGGACTTGGTGATCCTGAGGGTCTTTTCCAGCCTGAATGTTTCTGTGATTCTGTGAATGCTTTTCAGTACACATATGTGTCTGTTACACAGACCTCCTGTGTGTAGGGATTTGTCCTTTGCCCGTTCATCCAAGTTTTAATAAGGAACCTCTAGAGAAGGAAAAAAGTAACAGATAGTCTGCTACACTTTAATCATTCTGATAACTACCTAGCAGCAGTTCTTTGGAGAGTAAGGAGTTTTCCTTTTGCATGAGGTATTTTCCACCCACAAGATACTAAGGGGAACAATTTGAGATGTAGAAGCAACGAGGGCAAATTAGTTGATTAGATGGAAATGCCACTGGGAATAGCAATGATGACTCCATCACAGTTAGAAATAAGTTGTTGCAGTTACTGTTATTATGGGACTGAACCTGAGAGGGGACCTGGATTACTGCCCTCACAGTGCCAGGGAGTGGAACGTCATTCCACACGCCTCAAAACCTCGCAGGTGTAAGCATGCAAAAGTCAGGGCAACATGCACTGTAACTGATGCTATATTTAGCAAAGAACATACAATGAAACATTGAGATATTTTCTGCTCATTTTGTTTCTTTTTTTATTTCTTTACTTCATTTTTACTTCTTTTTTTTTCAGTAAAGGGGGATAAATTATATAAAAATTAATTAGATTTAGACCACACTGTGACAGATATGATCAAGAGATGGTCCTACAGGTGTACCTGTTGGAGGGGCTGACAACCATTCTTTGGGGAAGTGATTTGACCACATTGAAGTAAAAACCACCTTGGCAGGTCTCTTGCCATCCCATATAACTTATTTGTGCCCACAGTGATGCTGTTGATTTAAATGCAGACTCATGCAACAGAAAAAGGAAGTCATACCAGCCTCAATCCAGACTAATTCATCCTGCAAGAAGAATGATCTAAGTGTGCAGTTAAATTACCCAATGTGTTCCTCATAATGCCAGTACCTAGACTTTTTGCTGATCTTCATAATCTGATGACTTTGTGACAATATTTTATCTGTATATGGATTATAAAACACTTGATGATGACACAGAACAGATGTATGAAGAGCCTCACCAGAATCTCCTCTATGCAAGCTCTTTGACACATCCTCAGTGACAAATGCATTTTGAAACACATCAGTAAGTTGATTTTTAATCCATCTGGCATGCTCCTCATAAATTGTATAAAGTATTTTAATCAATTTGTTATGAAAGATTCCTTGAAAAGGTCAACTATTTCATAAATACAGTTACCTATGTCAACCAGATCCATAATTATGTCAAACAACATTGTTACCTTTGTTTGACAAGACCTGAAATCCATGAAATTATAAGTAAAATAAACTTCTATTATTTGCATCGTATTACAGAATTGCCAGGGTTGGAAGGCATCCCAAGGATCGCCTAGTTCCAAAATCCCTGCCATGAGCAGGGACACCCTCCACTAGATCAGGCTGCCCAGAGCCACATCCAGTCTGGCCTTAAAAACATCCAGGGGTGGGGCTTCTATCACCCCTGAACAAACTGTTCCATGGTCTCATCACCCTCATGGTGAAGAACTTCTTCCTAATATCTAACCTAAATCTCCCCTCCTTTAGTTTGGATCCATTCCCCATAGTCCTATCACTACCCAACACCCTCCTAAGTCCCTCACCATCTTTCTTGTGGGTCCCCTTCAGATACTGGAAAGTCTTCTCGGAGCCTTCTCCTCTTCAAACTGAATCGTTGGTGTACCTTTTGTGGTCTCTCCAGGAGGCTAGTAACACACCATAGATCACAGCTTTCATATAGCACAACCACAGTAAAGTGTTTCTGTACTATTAGTACTATTTAGTATGCAGTGTATATAGATCCAACAGGCACAAACATTAAATGGCCTATATTGGACAGCAGTAACTAAAGAGACAGGAATCCTTAATCACTCAAGCAGCCTACTTCATCATGGAGCTGTTTGCAATATTTGCATTGGTACCTCAGTCCCAGTGAATGCAATTTTGCAGTGAAGCACTAGTTCATGAGAAGAGAGGGAAATGGTTATTTAAAGATAAGGGAGAGTATATGCGACTGCAAAGGCAAACTATGGACCACATCCCTCTAGGCTGATACATGCTGTACCTGGGAGGGATGTGGCACACAAAGCTCGCTCAGCTTTACCTCCAGAAAGAGAAGCAAACACACAGTTGCTGCTGTACCCTTGTCCCTGGGCTTCAGGTTTGGATGCTCTTACATAGCAGAGCACTAGGAAGCTACCCAGTGTCCATTTGGAATGCTGTTATTCACATTGTCTTGCCTTGTAATTTATTTCTAGTCTTGCAATGAAAAGCCTGACATTCAGCCTTGACTAATATGAATTTTGTTTATCCTTCCCCAGAAGCCCATTCTGGTATATGGGAGCAAGATCAATGGGGGACGGACTGAAAAAGCTGCAGAAGGGCAATACTGAATCCCAACAAAGCAGTGTGGGTATTACACACACACCCCCCTCTAGCCATAGCTTAGGGACTGAGATAGTGGGATCACTTTTTGCTACACCACTTGTTGCCACACCATAACAATCTGGTTTAAGAGGAGAGTTTCCATCCTACAGACATGAAGCAGCCTTGTGAAGAGCAAGGAAAAGACCAGTCTCAGGCAAACAAGTAGAACATCAGGCCTGGGTATAAAGCTGTGAGCACAAGACATTTGCATACAAAACCTTTCCTGCTCTTCTCATTCATAGAACTCAATACACAGCATGGTACAGATTTCTTCACTGTGCAGAAGAATAACACTGGGGGAAATACACAACTAAATCATTTTTAGTCCTGAGATCTGTGAGGCCATCCATGGTTGTGTCTGTCTAGAAATAGCTAGTGGTCACTGGCCCTGAAGTCTGAGGTGCTAAACCTGTTTGGCTGGACTTCTACTTCCGATCAATCAACTTCACAGAGCTGTGGAGCTCTGAAACTGGTACAGACTTGTTTTATCCACACCTTTGCTCAAAAGAAAAAAAAAAATGGTAAAAGAGTAACTTGTCCTTGCAAGCTTGAGAGCAGCTCAGGGCTGGCCTGCTCTACAGCCTGCATGAGGATGGTGCAGACATGAGAGTAGTATTACCACTGTGCTCTGTGAAACCATTGATGGGTAGAAATGTTCTTTGTGTCCTCAGATCTCATGTGCACGAGACTTGTATTGTGTGATGAGTTGATGGGGCACAGACCTGGCGTTCATAACTTCAGACTGTTCTGCCTTTCCTTCATCTCATCTTCATGGAGTACTTTTGGTGTGACTGTAAGATTGTGTCCTGGGAGCTGCCCATTCTCTGGCTTGTGGGCTCAAGCTGCTATCAACACTGGAACAGTGAGATTTGGTGTTGCTATATTATATCCACAGTATCGTTATAGTGTGTTTACAAGGGTGTGTAGCAATAGGACAATGGTTTTGAACTCCAGAAGAGTAGATTTAGATTGGACATTAGGAAGAAGTTCTTCATTATGAGGGTGGTGGAACACTGGAACAAGTAGACCAGGGATCACAGTATCACCAAGGTTGGAAGAGACCTCAAAGATGATGTGGTGGAAGCCCCACCCTTGGAGACAGTCAAGAGCAGGCTTCATGTGTCTGTGAGCAACCTGATCCAGTTGGAGACATTCCTGCTAACTATAGGGGGTTTGGACTAGGTGACCTTTAAAGGTTCCTTCCAACCCAAAGCACTCTATAACTCTATAGGATCATTCCATAGCAGTTACAATACCTCTCTGAAAGTAAGCATTTCTGATGGGAGGGGTCTTTTAATTTCCTACTAATGCAAATGTGCTTTCCCTTGCTTTAGATACCTTAATCTATATTGATTAAAACATAATTTTAGCAGAATATTTTACAAGTCTAAATTATGCTTCAGTTTAAGCCAAACAATCATCAGCAACAAGCTTTTGGCCCATGCATGTATTCCCTGGCATAAGGGCGACTGAATCAGGCAGTTCATTGACACGGCACTACTTGGTTATCTACCGTTTTTCACACTAAGACTTGAACTTACTGAAGAGTGCTGACACTTCAGCCAGAGAGAGCATGCATGCCCTATTTCCCACTGCAGCAGAGAGGGAGCCCTAAAAGCTGCTCTAAGTGTAAGCAGCTCATTTCAGCTGGCTGCAGCCAAGTGGTTCCCAACATGCAGTGCTGCATAAAGAGCCTGCAATGGGCTTCCCAGAAAGCTGTGCCAGGCTTCTGTGCTATTTAAGGCTCCTTCATTCAGCAAACCCTTTGCAGCCACTGTTGTAGACAAGCCAGGCTAGCAATGTTTATCATAGTCATCATAGCTTTTGCAGGGTTATATTCTGCTTAGCTTTGTTAGCTTTGGCTTTCATGTCCATACTAAATAAACTCTGCTGATTTTGAAATAGTTGACATTTTTTACTTACATAAGGGCATATTCATTGTCACACATCCCTGCTGATAAGTAACTGGCCTGCTGACCTCAAAGGAGATGCACACTGCAACACGAACACTACTTCCAGTAACTCTGGCTGGAAATTTTCCAGGTGGTTTTGTGTTTGTTTTTTTTTCCTTCAGAAAACAGTGATCTGATAAATTAAAAAGGCAACAGGAAAATTATTTAATTGCTGCTTATAGTTTTCAATGGAAAATCAGTGATGCCTTTTATACGATAAGCCTGTATGACTTAAGTCTGTAACTAAAAGCTTAAAAATAAACAGGTCAGACCGAAATGTCTTACTTTATTCAAAATAATGCATAAGGGACCTCTCTAAATAGAATATTTCATTTAAAGGTGCTCTTAGCATTTCCAAAATTAAATACATCAAGAACTTAATTTTCTAGCAAATGCCAGCCTTTTGAGATTTGATGTTGAGCACAGGCAAAGGGTAGGACTAATGTGCTGAAATGTCTTATGGTGTAGAAGTTTTGCTTCTAGATTGATTCCAGCATATGTAATTCAACAAAGCTGTGACACAAATCATTACCCACTGCAAAGAAGATGACTACAGATAGAGGAAGGTGATGGCAGTGGATCATGGCTACAAAATGGCTACTTGGAGCACCTTCTTTCACTATCTAGATGGCAACCTAATAGGGAAAATAATTTATTTTCTTGTAAAATGGATTTCTGGAGGGAAAGGATGTCTGTCTCAGCAGAGTCTTCATTTCAGTAATGTCCAAATACCACAGAGGTTAGGAATACTTCACAGATCATTGTAAAGCAGACCAGTAGTCCCTTGCTGACCCAGTTTCTTCTTGTACACTAAAGCATTTAAAAAATTCCTTCTTCCTTTCTTTCTTTCTTTTCCCCCCATTCCCCACCTCCCCACCCCCCACCATCATGCATCAGCTGAGGGGAGATTCTACCATTGTCAGAATGAGGAGTTCTTAAGTAATTTCTGGTTGTCCTGGAAATCAACTAGAGTTATTGAAATAAATTATTCCAGGAGCATTTAGGCATTCTTTCACTTTGGTTTTATTTTTCTTTTTTGGCTTGAGGATCTGTGGTTCTCTCTTTAGAGCTGTGAAGACATCAACCACTCCCACAAAGGTATTCAATCAAAATTGCAGTTTATCCTTTGGTTTCAAAAGCTGGTCAAATGTTTAGGATGACTACATTTTATTTAAAACAGACATTGAAAGCATTTAGGCTTCTACTGCTCAGTTCCAGACAATATCTTGGTACATAACTCCTATTGCAACACACAGTAAGTGGAGACTTGCTGTCTTTGCTTCTGGAAAGGACATGGTAAAATGTTTAAGCAAGTTTAAAAATCTGGACCACTTTTGAATGAGTTATCTTTTGACAGTATTTTGATACCAACAAAGCTGGAAGGCTTTCCTTGATACTACTTTTCTCTACTGCTTGCCCCAAAGTCAGGATTTTGGGATGAAGCACTCTGCATGCCGCAGGATCGGCACAGGATCGGACAGGTGAATGCTGGAGCTCAGCCCCACCACTGGGAAATGCAAAGGCACAGGACAGGGGTGTCTGTGGCTGACCTCCAGCCGGGCCCTGGGCTCCCTTCCAGTGGTGTCCCCACTTCATCTGTGAGGTCTTGCAGTACTGTGAGCTCCAGGCCCCCAGCTGAGCTGCCCCAGAGGAGGCTGGAGCAGCTGCTGGAATATGATTCTCTACTGCTGACCCTTCGACAATGTAGCAAGCCTCTCCTTGCCTTGGTGCAGCTTTCCAGGAACACAGCCTTGTCACCCATCCCAAAGGTTTACACCTCAGCCTGCGCATAGGAGGAAAGAATCCTTGCAGTGAGCTGGTTCTTTTATCTCTCTCTGATGCACCAGAAGTGATTACAGCCATCTCCAGGAAAATTAGGTGCTCATCGATTTTATTTGGCATGAACAGGGCTTCTTCAGGTGTTGCTTACTCAAAAGGAGAGAAGTAACAGTAATTTGCATAATAGCTGAGAAGGGAAACCGAGAAGTAAAGGCAGAAACTCTTGTCATCCAAGTTTTTGACCAAGCCAATGGTTAGAGCAAAAGCTCTCCCTTTTTCAGTGGGGGAACTGTAGACCCTTCCATGGATCCTTTTCTTAGGTCTGTCTAGCACCTGGAACTTTGGTTCACTTTCACAGCTTGCAGCATCTTCGCTTCATAGGCAATGGCTGCTCACTAATAATAGGACACAACAATGAGCCATCCCGTAGTGCTGCTCACACTGCGTTTTTCTTTAAGCTACCCAGCTGTCAAAAGATACTCATACAAAACTCTCACCTAAAAGCATATTTTGAAAACAATGGTAATGGGGAAGCAAGACCCCAGGACACTTGTGGGAAGTGCCCACAACAGAAAAAGAAAATTGGGGGTGCTGATGGACAGCGAGCTAAACATGAGCCAGCAGTGTGCCCAGGTGGCCAAGAAGGCCAATGGCATCCTGGCCTGCATTAGGAATAGTGTGGCATAGAAGAACTTGCCTACATTGCAAGAGAAAATTATGTTGAAACTACAGATGATTACAGGCATTCATTGCCTTTCACATTTGCTTTCTTTGACCCAATCCCCAATTAGCAGTGGATAATAAATATCTGCACATAAAATTAATAACTCAGTCTGCCGGTTTGAGGGAAAGGTCACTAGCTTCATTCCTGTCTTTTAAAGCAACATATTTTTTAATCTAATTTCAGTGGTAGCAATCTAGAATAGAATAGAATAGAATAGAATAGACCATACCAGATTGGAAAAGACCTTAGAGATCGTCAAGTCCAACAATGCACTCAACACACTCTAATCAACTAAACCATAGCACCAAGTGCCTCATCCAGTCTCTTCCTAAACACCTCCAGTGATGGTGACTCCACCACCTCCCTGGGCAGCACATTCTAATGGGAAATCACTCTTTCTCTGAAGAATTTCTTCCTAACATCCAGCCTAAACCTCCCCTGGAGCAGCTTGAGTCTGTGTCCTCTTGTTCTGGTGCTGGCTGCCTGGGAGAAGAGACCAACATCCGTCTGTCTACAGCCTCCCTTCAGGTAGCTGTAGACAGCAATAAGGTCTCCTCTGAGCCTCCTCCTCTTCAGGCTAAGCAACCCCAGCTCCCTCAGCCTCTCCTCACAGAGCTTGTGCTCCAAACCCCTCCCCAGCTTTGTTGCCCTTCTCTGGACACGTTCCAGCAACAAAACATCTTTTCTAAACTGAGGAGCCCAGAACTGGACACAGGACTCAAGGTGTGGCCTAATCAGTGCTGAGTACGGGGGCACAATGACCTCCCTGCTCCTGCTGGCCACACTATTCCTGATGCAGAGCAGGATGCCATTGTCCTTCTTGGCACACTGCTGGCTCATGTTCAGCCTACTATCAACCAGTACCTCCAGGTCCCTTTCTGTCTGGCCGCTCTCCAGCCACTCTGACCCCAGCATGTAGCAGTGCATGGGGTTGTTGCAGCCAATGTGTAGAACCTGGCACTTAGATGTGTTAAATCTCATGCTATTGGACTCTGCCTTTCTATCCAGCCTGTCAAGGCCCCTCTGGAGAGCTCTCCTACCCTCTAACAGATCAATGCCTGCCCCCAATTTGGTGTCATCTGCAAATTTACTGATGATCGACTCAATCCCCTCTTCAGATCATCAATAAAGAAATTGAACAGGATGGGGCCCAGCACTGATCCCTGGGGGACAGCACTAGTGACTGGCTGCCAGATGGATGTAGCACCATTCACCACCTCTCTCTGGGCTCAGAGACAAAAGACTGGCTCAGGGGATGGGGAGGATGTGCCGGTCCACACAGCATGGCGCTTGAGTCCTGCCTCGGTGCACTGCAGTTGCAGGATCTGAAAAGGTTGCATTAGAATTTGGCTCCACAGGGGTGATCCTCATTGCATTGAGAGCAAGAGTGGCTGCACTCCAATGGACCTCAACATTTCCAGGCCATGTGGAGGATGTCTCATGCCTGGTAAAGCAAATATCTTTGGTGCCTCTCTTGCCACACCCCACACTGCAGCAGGAGATCTCACAGCACCTCACAGAAATACGGAATTGTCAAGGTTGGAAGCGACCCCAAGGATCTAGTTCCAACCCCATTGCTATGGGCAGGGACATCCTCCACTAGATCAGGCTGCCCAGAGCCACAGCCACTCTGGCCTTAAAAACATACAGGGGTGGGGCTTCCATCACCTCCCTTGGCAACCTGTTCCAGTGTCTCACCACCCTTACGGTGAAGAACTTCTTCCTAACATCTAATCTAAATCTCCCCTCCTCTAGCCTGGATCCATTCCCTCTAGTCCTATCACTACCCTACACCCTAAAATGTCTACACCGTAAAAAGTCCCTCACCTGCTTTCTTATAGGCCCCCTTCACATATTGGAAGGCCACAATAAGGTCTTCTCAGATCCTTCTCTTCCCCAGATGGAACAACCCCAACTCTCTTGGCCTGTCCTCATAGAAGAGATGCTCCAGCCCTCCTGTCATCCTCGTGGCCTTTCTCTGGACAGCTGAAGAGGATTTAGGATTCAGTGTTCATGAGCTGACATCAGTATGGCCATATCTTCACCTTTTCTTTTACCTTTCTTAATTCTGTATCTCCATCTCTGGGGAGAATGGACCAGATCTCCAACCTGTGCAACAGGGAGCAACAATAAAATTGATTTGCACTGTGAAATACACTGTAATGAAGGCCATCTGACCAGAAGTTGCCCATTTGCTATTTTATCTGGGCAAAATAACTTCAAAGACAGAGTTTCCTCCTCAGCTCTCAGCTGCCTGGATTTAGAATCATAGAATCAATAAGGTTGGAAGAGACCTCAAAGATCATCAAGTCCAACCTGTCACTCAAGACCTCATGATTACTAAACCATGGCACCAACTGCCACATCCAATCCCATCTTGAACACCATCGAGGGATGGTGACTCCAACAGGTTTATGCAAGCTCTATGCCATTACACTAATTAATTATTTTTCTCTTTTAATTCTAGTGTGTCTGCATAAAGAGAACAACAAAATATGGGCAGAAGGTGAGATAAAATAGAGGCTCTAACATTTTCCGGATTAACCCAGTTGCTTTGTGTCATTTGAAGACATAACACTTTCCTCTCATGACTAATGAAACTGAAACCTCAGAAATCCCTAGAAAGATAGAGTGTGCTCAGGCCCAGTCATGCTCCTTTTGCAATTGCCTGGAACAAGCAGAGCAGTCCAGATGGGGCCATCTAGACTTGTCAGTGAGGAGCTAGGACAGGCAAACATAGAGAGACATACCTGTTTCCACTGACTGGCCACAGCCAGACATACTGAATATTTTTCCCAATCACATCCAAATAGGAGAGGCTTCCACCCACAAAAGTGAGAAGTCCTTCAACCCCATGAAGCCCAAGCAGGAACAGAGCTCAGAGCCATCAGCCTTAATCCATTCAATTTTATAGTTCTTCCAAACACTGACATCTGGGGAGCGGTTGCACGATATATGCTACCTCAGAGATTAAATCGTATTGATACCATTTTTCTCTGGTTTTCCCAATGCCTGTATATGGCCTATGGCATTTAATGGTGCTTGAAGACTGTGTCAACAGCACAATGAACCAGGATCCATGCCACAAGGACTAAGCTGTCATACAGTCAACTGAGGATGGTATATCAGGCAGAGTAACATCTTGTGCGTATATTTAGCACGGAATGGTGAATATCTTCTAGAAGCAGAATGAAAGAAATCACTTAAAAATTACATTAATGTTTATAAATTAAATATAAGAAAGAAAATAATCCAAGGATATATTCACTACTTGATAGATATCTTGTTTCATGATTATATTTTTTCTCTCTGGTCTATTCTATTCTATTCTATTCTACCTCCTACCAGTGTGTATTGTGCTGTGGCATCAACTACTGCTTCTGAAATACAGAAGCAGGCTTACTACATAAGGAAAATAGGATCTAGGAAATTAGAATTCTACATGAAGGCCCATTTTAAGTTGGAAATAGATGAAACTTACCTGGTGTCTATGCACAAAACCCAAGCATTTGCATAAGCAGTTATCCAGACAAAGTTCCATGCGTGAGAGCACCTGGAGAAGGCACAGAACATTTGTGCAAGCTGTTTCCAAAATCACTTTTCTACAAATAGAGCATATAGACCCTAATCCACCCAAAGATAAAAGCACACCATTTAATTCTAAGCATATGAGTAATTCCCATTGCCTTTGTATGGTGTACCCGGACGGATCAGCTGGCTGCGCTTCAGTAAAGTCTTTAGTAAGTTTCATTTCATTTCAGGAGGACTGCACATGTATTTCATATTAAATTTTTACCTTGAGTACTTTGCTAGAGTTCCTCACTCTCAAGATGGGTTCTACTTTCTAATTTCCTTGAACCGGTGCTAGTGCACTCTGGAAATAAAATAATTCATTATTCTTGTCTTGCAAACACCAAAGAAAAGTGAACAGGATGAAGCTGCAAAATCTGTTTGAGAAGGTCTCAAGGCAAGGGAGTCAAAAAGATTGTGCTAAGTATGCAGTGGAGGTTCTGTTTTATTTCTGACAGCAAGTCTTCATATCACTCTCATATTAGCTGCTTTTGCCCTGAGGTTTCAAGTGCTCACACAAAGAAGACTGTAAGCACAGGGTTTGGAGAATGACAGTCTGACACTGCAGGCTTAGGGACAAGGCTTAATGTGGCAGTAACCAGCAGAAAGGATCCCTGATGCTTCACTGCAGGAAACAGTGTGTTTAGATGGCGCATAGGCAAAACACCTCTTTTCAAAGTGGGTGGTACTGTCCTGCTCTGCATTGCCCTGGGCAGCCTCCCTCCCAGCTGCACAGCCTGCCAGCTGGGGCCCTGGGGTCACCAAGGCAGTGAGAGATGACTTCTTTTATTATACACACATATATCATCTTGCTTTGACTGCAGATCCCAGCACAGCGACTGCACATGAGAGGATAGTTTGCAACGTCTCTACCGACATGCAACACTTTCTTTAGAGCACAGATGTTGGCATTTGCTTTTCAACACCTTCTTGTAACTTTACACACATAGAGTGGGTTTATTTAGAATTGACATATCACAGCATATAGTTTATAGCTGTCCTCAGACCCACTTCCAGGAAAAGACTTTGACTGTGTCACCCCACACCACTACCACCTCTGCTCCACGTCTGCTAAGATTGTTGTGCTTCAAGTCAAGTAGAAAAAGTATGTACTGGAAGACCAGACCTTCCCTGTCATTCTCTTGGTGCTGGACCACTATAAAAACCAGGCATGTTCCCTGCAAAACTCCCCTATAGCACATCCAGTCACTCTCCTCATGGTTAGAAAGAGTATGAAATACTTGCTTAATAAATTATTCTTGCTTCAGGTACAGTGTCTCTCTCCACCCCATCACCTCACTACTGAGGTTTTTTTTTTTAGCTGTCTGATATTTATGCCTTAAATACTCTACTCTATTTAGGTGAAATGGGTAGACCTACACCTGTCTTTGAAATTAAAGGAAAACACCTGAGGACTTGCAGAGCAGCCTGACCATTGCTTACCTGGGCAAGGATGGTACCAAAATTGAGTCATACCCAGGTGTCCTCCTGGCTGTAGGTTTCATCATACCTCAGAGTAGCTATCTGTATGTTTTGCACATTAGCTTCTGGTTTCACCTCAGGTCAAGTCTTCAGCTTGTCTTCTGGAGGGGCAAGGAATCTAGTCTTAAGTACACTTGGTGGTACCCTTCAAAACACAGCATATGAAAATTTGTGTTCTTGTGTCTCCCAGTCTGGCCACAGGTCTTTGCAGTGGCTTGGTATATTGAGAAAAGCACCATATTCTACATTCAGAGAGAAAGTTATCTGTATTTACATTTCTTCTGAAAGGAGGGATGAGAGAGGAGAAAAAATGTTCCAAACATGCTCTCAGAATGCCTGAATTTTTTAAAAACACAACCACAGTTACTGAAAAGTAAATGAAGGAGACCAAATGATTTTCACTGTGGTAATTTCAAAACAAGCATGATCTTGGCATGTCTTAGTCATGTTCTTTCAAAACAAGCATGATTTTGGCATGTCTTACTCATGTTCATGACTGCTAAGGATTCTCATGCTTACAGAGAATGTGGAACTGAAGAAAAGAACCTCCAGCATGACAGAAACAATAGGACCATCCCCCAGTATATCCTGAAGCTGCCCTCTCAGCAGTTATATATAGATGCTAGACTAACTCTCCTATTACTTACTAATCAGAACAACCAACATACCTAGATTTCTGCAAGAGGTGAGGCAGTGCACTGAATTCAGCTTGGCGTTGTCAGTGGGTGAGTGCAGTACCTACAATAAACCGCAAAGATAAAGTTGTCAGTGTCAAGGCAGTACTCTGTAATAATTCAAGATATTTGATCTTCAGTTGGAGCACGATCAGCAACACCACCAAGTGAAGATGCCATGCACGGTCTGTGCATGTGTCAACCCTTGGATCACAGTGGACTCCCTACAACACTGGAGCTCCAGCTGTCATGTACTCCCAGGCTGGCATGGAGTAATGGCAGGCTGAGCATCTGGTTCACTGCATTCATGCTAGGTTTCCATAGCTATTTTCCATAAACAGTCTGATCTCTGTTTCGATAGTGCACATATAGTTTTCTCCAAGACCTCTATTTCCATCTCTGGCCATCCACTCCACCTTCCTCATATTGTATCACAATCCTTTTCTCCAGCATCTGCTGTAAGGAGCTAGTTTGTTAAAGGGACAAAATCTTTAAAGATGTACAGGAAGAAGTCCATCAACACCACTTCCATCCCACTGTGTTTGTTGGAGGGGAGCCAAGTGTTAGGCAGCCATGGAGAACTTTGCAGGGCCAGTGCATTTTAAAATTAATGTTCTTCAAGGGCACATTACCCTCATGTCAATGGAAAAGGGGCCACCCTGGAAGGAAAACAGATATCTAAGAATGCCACTTTTCTTGGCCAAGGACAACCACCTGCCCAGGGTGCTGCAGGTGTGAGGGGACCATATGCAGCTCGCAGCTACCAATGGGAGCAAAGACACTGCCAAATTGCTGCTGGTGTAGTTGACTCAAGCAGAAAACAGAGGGGTAGTACAAGGTGGGCCAGACGCAGTCAAACCAGGATTTTGCAGCATCTGGGAGTGCTACCAGCCAGTTCCCTGGCCTCAATGCACAGCTCTGCATTTGGACTGCTGATTTTGAGTCAAAAAAACAAAACACCTAGACAATGCTCCTCATGATGTTATACACTCCATGTTCTTCATGAAGCTAAAAGCCAAACTCTCTGCCCTGAGCAGTCCCCCACATAGGAGGTGCCACCGACAAGTCCCTGCAAACTCAAACACAAACACCTCCACAGGCACAGCATGCAGGGGTAAAGCACGTGCTCATTCCAGCTGCAAACCACTAGACTGATCTGCTGAGACAGAGCTAAGCACTCCCATCAGCCCTGTCTGCTTTGAAGCAGTAATTTTTTTCTTTTTTGCTCTTTTCTCCCTAGATTCCTCCAATGTCCAGTGTCTTCCTGCAGCAGGTTTTAGAGGAGCACAGAACTGGGGATCACAGACTGCACCAGCAGGGACTGCACAGAGGAAAATGAAGAATACTAGTACACACAGCTCATCAGCATGCACTGGCCAGATGATTAACTGCTCTGGCCAAATGACAGCCAATACTACAGTGACACCATCACAGACTGATATGCACTGTATTTATGCCACACCTTCAGGAAAAGTCATACATCAGTATGAATATTTTCCATGTATCTTCATATTCTCCTGAGATTAAAACTGTTTGAGTACCAAGGAACACTTAGTAGAGACATGAGGGAGAAGGAGATATGTGGAAAAATTCAAGACCTCTAGAAGTCATATAAACCAGTCCTCCTTTAAGTTAGGGCAGTGTGAGTCCAAGGCTTACACTCAGCCAGGATTTGAAATAAATGCCTTACATTAATCAAGTGTGATGGCAGGAAGGCTCCCAACTCTCCAGCAAGAGAAGGCATGAATTTCCAAGTCTTTGTGATCTCTGTAAATGTTTAATGCTTCATTGTTTAGAACTGGTTATTTCAGAGCCTGAGATCAGATCAATGAACTTTTTCAGGTTTTGTGGTAAGCAGGAAATACTGTGGCAAATCTGACAGCTCTGAGTCAGTAGGGAATGGGTACAGGGAGAATAGAGGTAATTTATTATAGAGGTGGTGGCAGTCATATTTCTCTGCTAGAGTCTGGGGGAGCTCATGTGGGAACGAGACCTATTTTGGAGTCAACAAGGAGCCAGAGCATCAGACAATGTTCCATGCTCTGTCCCACTCCGCATGGGCAGCAACAACTGTGCCATTGCCTAGGATCATTAGGAGAGGGTCCTTCTTTGCTGGGCACAGCAAGCACTGCCCTTTCTTTGCCCTCCCTGGTTCTGAAGTCCTTATTGTCAACAGCTAAATAGAAAGGTTATGCAATAGGTCTGAGTCACGGAGATATGATGAAAAGAAACAGGAGAGTTTAAAATGAAAGCTGATGCCTGATGCCAGGTAAAAAATAATCAGGTTGCTTGATCACTATTGTGATTGCTAACAGAGAAGTGTATGTATATTTACTCTGTTTCCTTTCTATTGTCCAACCTGCCCTGGTCTTGTATAATTTACAGATAATTAAGTTCAGCAAAGATTATTGAAAAATGGAAAAGGATGCCAACCAAACTCTTTTATTCACCTGCCAATGCAACTGTGGTATAATCCACCATTTAGCTTTGGAAATGCCTCCTGCAGATTCATGCTAAAGGGAACTTTAACTATGCCAAAACCTAAAGAGATCCTCCCTGCCCCTTGGAAGGAATTGTATCAGAGTAAAAATCACTTTGGAAAATAATTTCTGCCAGTAAAAGGCCAATTACATCTAAGACTTCAGCCCTTAAGTGTTTACAGAGGTCTAAATCCCATAGAAGCCAAACAGGAGAGTGCCATTTTGGGTCCATGGAAAATTTGTCTAGATAGGCAATTAGAGGGAGAGAGAAGGAATGGTACTAATCAGGGTAACACAGAGACTGGGAAAACATTTAGATCTATAATAGTCTGCAAGAGCTCTCTCCAAAGATGTCATGATAGGCATATCCATGGAGAAAGACTACTTGGGCATTTGGTGGCTTTCTGGACAAAGGATTTGGGGTTACAACAATTATCTTCTTAATAGATAGTTTTCATTAAAAACATAATATTTTGCAGAAAAAGAAAAAAATATATATTCTGAACCATTTAAGAAATATAACCATGAATATGCTCCTGGATTTTGAAGTTCCAGAGCCAAATCAACTTTTGTCACACCTAGGCCATGGATGTCAACAGCACTTCTCATGCCTTATTAGGGGTTTTGGTTTTTTCTGTATTTCATACATCTAGGCCATCAAACATCCCATGAGCATGAGTTCTGGCCATGTGCTGTGTGAAAAAGTACTGGCTTGCCGTTGGTTTCGTGGGTTCAGGGGAGAGGGGAGTCACAGTGACTTCACTGCTCTTTGATCGTTTCAAGAGGAGCAAAAAATCCAAACTAGAAATGTGCATTCAAGATTCTTCTTAGTGATCTCAAGGGCTGGGTGACATAAATTAGAATATAATCTGGGCTTCTATTAATTTTAAAAATACTTTCTTTATTGCTTTCAGAATTACTCTTTTGTTTAATTTCTCTTAGGCACAGAAATACTACTGATTGGCTGCCTCTCAAGATGCTTTTCACGGCAGTGCAGTTGTACAGATTGCCTGTGCTGGAATGAGTTGCACCTTCTGCAAACAAGAGCTTCATTTCTAGGCCCGGACATCCATCTTCAAAACAATTATTTTTCATTCCACTGTAGAGAGACCGTTTCAGAACGATGTCATGAAAACCTGTGGAGTTAGGTTAGATTTTGTCAAAGTCAGAATCTGTCCTAAATTCCAGGGGCATCTCATGTTAAAAAAAAAAAAACCAAAAAAAAAACCAAAAACCAACAAAAACCAAACCACAACAGATTCACTGTTATTGCCTGCTGCATCATGGCAGTGGGTGACACAAAGCCATTGTGAGAGTAGCATTTTAAAATATTCTGTATGTAATTGACTCAGAAGTCAGCTTACCAATCCTAATGGGCTGGCTGTTTCAAATTAAAGTGAGTCCACATCAAAGGATAAGGGCATGCAAAATGGAATAGGAAAAATGGAGCCAGTTTCCCTTCCTGCTCATGAACACACAGGCACATCAACAACTCAGAAATCACCAGCTATTAGTATATTGGCAATTCAGGCAGCTTAAAAATAGCTATGGAAATTTGTACCCAGACCACTACCCCCCTCAAAATCAGCTAATCATAACTGCAGTAAAAACAGAGAGCCCAAGGTAAGGAGTGGAAGGTACAGATAAAAAGCTTGCACAACAACCCCATGCAGTGTTGGGGTCAGAGTGGCTGGAGAGCAGCCAGGCAGAAAGGGACCTGGGGCTACTGGTTTATAGTAGGCTGAACATGAGCCAGCAGTGTGCCCAGGTGGCCAAGAAGGCCAATGGCATCCTGGCCTGCATTAGGAGCAGTGTGGCCAGCAGGAGCAGGAAAGTCATTGTGCCCCTGTACTCAGCACTGGTTAGGCCACATCTTGAGCCCTGCGTCCAGTTCTGGGCTCTTCAGTTTAGGAAAGATGTTGACTTTCTGGAATACGTCCAGAGAAAGGCAACAAAGCTGTTGAGGGGTCTGGAGCACAAGCCCTATGAGGAGAGGCTGAGGGAGCTGGGGTTGCTTAAGCTTGGAGAAGAGGAGGCTCAGGAGAGACCTTATTGCTGTCCACAGCTACCTGAAGGGAGGTTGTAGCCAGGTGGGGGTTGGTCTCTTCACCCGGGCAACCAGCACCAGAACAAGAGGACATTGTCTCAAGCTGCTCCAGGGGAGGTTTAGGCTGGATGTTAGGAAGAAATTCTTCACAGAAAGAGTGATTTGCTACTGGAATGGGCTGCCCAGGGAGGTGGTGGAGTCACCATCACTGGAGATGTTTAGGAAGAGACTAGATGGGGTGCTTGGTGCCATGGTTTCGTTGACTAGGTGGTGTTGGATGGTAGGTTGGACTCGATGATCTGGAAGGTCTTTTCCAACCTGGTTAATTTTAGTCTAGTCTAGTCGAGTCTAGTCTAGTCTCAGGCTGCGCCAGGGGAGGTTTAGGCTGGGGGTTAGGAGGAAGTTTTACACAGAGAGAGTGATTGCCCATTGGAATGGGCTGCCCGAGGAGGTGGTGGGGTCGCTGTCACTGGGGGTGTTCAGGGTGAGGCTTGACAGGATGTTTGGTTGCATGGTTTAGTTGATTGGGTGGTGTTGGATGATAGGTTGGACACAATGATCTTGAAGGTCTCTTCCAACCTGGTTTATTCTCTTCTCTTCTCCTCTCTTCTCTTCTCTTCCCTTCCCTTCCCTTCCCTTCCCTTCTCTTCTCTTCTCTTCTCTTTTCTCTTCTCTTCTCTTCTCTTCTCTTCTCTTCTCTTCTCTTCTCTTCTCTTCTCTTCTCTTCTCTTCTCTTCTCTTCTCTTCTCTTCTCTTCTCTTCTCTTCTCTTCTCTTCTCTTCTCTTCTCTTCTCTTCTCTTCTCTTCTCTTCTCTTCTCTTCTCTTCTCTTCTCTTCTCTTGCCAAACTTAATTATCTAGACCTCATGAGTCAGAATCATAAGGGTGAGTTGAAAATTCTCATAAATTTGATTTTTTTGTCTTACAGATTTTTGAGACTTTAGTTTGTACCCTTTGCATGTACTACAGGGTCAACAAACAAGTGTTTCCATAATAAACCTGGGAGCCTCCCTTATTGCACAGCCAGGCAGGCACTAAGGAAAAAAAAAAAAGAAAAGAAAGGAAGAAAGGAAGAAAGGAAGAAAGGAAGAAAGGAAGAAAGAAAGAAAGAAAGGAAGAAAGGAAGGAAGAAAGGAAGAAAGAAAGGAAGAAAGAAAGAAAGAAAGAAAGAAAGAAAGAAAGAAAGAAAGAAAGAAAGAAAGAAAGAAAGAAAGAAAGAAAGAAAGAAAGAAAGAAAGAAAGAAAGAAAGAAAGAAAGAAAGAAAGAAAGAAAGAAAGAAAGAAAGAAAGAAAGGAAAGAAGGAAGGAAGGAAGGAAGGAAGGAAGGAAGGAAGGAAGGAAGGAAGGAAGGAAGGAAGGAAGGAAGGAAGGAAGGAAGGAAGGAAGGAAGGAAGGAAGGAAGGAAAGGAAGGAAGAAAGAAAGAAAGAAAGAAAGAAAGAAAGAAAGAAAGAAAGAAAGAAAGAAAGAAAGAAAGAAAGAAAGAAAGAAAGAAAGAAAGAAAGAAAGAAAGAAAGAAAGAAAGAAAGAAAGAAAGAAAGAAAGAAGGAAGGAAGGAAGGAAGGAAGGAAGGAAGGAAGGAAGGAAGGAAGGAAGGAAAGAAAGAAAAGCAAACACCAGAAGCTGAAACTATGTCCAGATCTAAATAGAAACAAAGCATCATTTAAAAAAAAAAAAAAAAAAAAGGTTCTGCCCCTGACTGACATGGATGAGGGGGCAAAACCTGTCTAAACCTTTCCTCCTCTCCAGAAAGAGCATGACTGGAATTTCAGTGGTTCCATGAAAGATGGCATCAAGCCATGCCATAGCCAAGCAGGCACTTCCAGTGTACCTACATATAAAGTTTTTTCCAAGCTTTCCGGAGAAGTAACAGTGCTGATGGAGTGAAAGGGTTTCAGCTCTGTTTCTGACACTTTCTTAGGGGTATATTATTCTCTTGGTGTAAACATACGCAATTCCTGTTAACAGCTTGTGAGTGCTGTGTTCACACAAAGAAGGAATATACCCCCTAGTGACTAAATCAGAAAGGGTCTACCCAGCAGAGTGAAATTTGTCCCCTGTATGTGGCAAATCACTTTGTCATGCTTGCACATTACTCAGGGACATTTCTTTCTTGGGTACTGCTGATTGCCCCAAGGGTCCAACCCCAGGAGAACAAGCCAAGCAGGTGCAGAAGGAAGTATTCCTGTAGTTTGTGTGCCATACTACACTGTGTTACACTGCACACTCTGAACACAGCTCTCTTATATGAACTAATCAGCAAAGTCTTAGGATTAAGCTAATATTTTCAAGCTGTGGAATCAATCTTCCCCCATTTCAGACACCATCATTGAAGTTGGCACCCATCCCACATCAGCTGTATTCACTGTACTGGATGCAGTGACGCTTAGTGGCACACCATGTCAGCCATATATACTCAGGATGAAATCTTGATTAACCCAACTTAGATCTATGTTACCCCAGAAAAGCTTAGACCAGCCAGATGGCAATGAGACAGCAGGCCAAATGTCTTCACACAGCACAAGCAAAACCTCTGACAGACTTGCAAACGTACTTGCACATGCACACCCAACAATGCTACCAGTTACCCAAATCTTCTGACTGTTTCAACTTTCCGGGCAATCAGTGACTTCTCCCAGTTGCTCTCATTCTCTCATTTACTCTGCAATTTATCTTCACATACATCTTAAAAAAAATTCAGTGCTTCTTTCTAAAGAAAGACAGCAGAGGAAAAGCCTCCATTCCCTGGGGACAATGATCTGAATTTGTTCCTTGTCAAATCCTGGTGGCAGGGGGCAGAAAGAACATTCCTGTTCACAGGTGTTCGTACACTAAAATATTCTGAGTTTATCACTGGGTTTTATCTGAAAGAAATCCAAAGGGCTGAAGTCCTCCTGTTTTAACACAGCAGGTTGGAGTTTGATCTTTTACAGTAATGTCTTGCATGGAAAGAAGTCCTTGGTTACTAACTACGAGTTGCAACTAGTCCAGAGGTTTTTTAGGAACCAGAATTTGGTGTTCTGAAGAGGCAGGTAATTGAGATGTTTGTGACCTCAGGTGTCAAACTGCAGCAGAGTAATTGCACAGGGGAATCAGATGTGGGAACACCAGCACAGATGGGGCTTTATGGACACCAGGACTAGCAGCTGCCTCAGACAACTGAGCCATATGAAAATCGAAATCAGTGCAGAGGTTTGCCAGCTCTGCTCACCACCTATATGGCTGATGGTCGGGAAGCCATGGTCACCATGGGCACAGAGCAGTTCTCCATTACTTTCACAGCCTACTCTAGATATTTCATGTTTGTCACACACAAGATGAATGGCTTCAGAAGGTAAAAGTAGAACTCTGCATACAGTGGGGTATTGATGTACCACTCCACTGCAACCCATCTAGCCTGTCCTCTGCTAGACCTGCTGCTGCAGGAGCAGCCAGGTCATTGAGTGCAGTGGCAAAACTACTAAACATTATGGGTTTGGTTTGTCTCAAAAGTCTGGGCAGACTCTACCCAGGCAGGCCTTGTGGGCAATGGAAGATGGCCTAGAAGAGGTCCACTGAACAAGAGAGGGGCCGAACTGCCTCCACATGTCTAAACTGGCAGCATCTGAAGAAACATTTATGGGCTGGAGATGAATCTGGTGCTGCTCTCCATCTTTTCCCAACTCACAGTAGAGGACATAAGGAGACACGCTCCACCTGACAAAAATAGGTAGATCCTACTTAGAAAAGTTTTTTCTTGCCTAACCACAAAGAAATGACACAGGTTTGTGGCTTAGGATGCCTTTTAGGGTTGCTGTGTTTGAAGTGGTTTTGGCTGTTTTGTGCTGGGTTTTTTTGGAAGCGACGTCCCATCTTGTTATCACAAAATATGGAATGGAAGAAGTCAGTCCAGGTCTTTACACATTTTGTACTCCAAATCCCCTCAAGATGACACTCTCCACATGTACTGTCCTGCATTTTGTGGCTCATGTATTTCAGAATGATTTTCAGAGGTGTGTGGTTAATACTATGCAAACCTAAGAAAGCTCTCCTGGAACCCTGTTCCCTTATCTGAGCATCAAATGGCAGCAAAGTACTCCTGAATACTCAGTCTCAAGCAAGGCATGAGGCAGAAAGAAAAAATAAGGATCAGCTCCCCAAACACATTAGCTGCAACAAGCAGTCAGAGTGATTCTAATCCTAACCTAAAATCTGTGCTATTTTGGGCCACTGGAACTTGGGCTTTGCATAGTCTCTCTGCTTTGATCTGTCTGCAAGGGAATTAAAATGGCTTGCCATTAGCAGATTCTAATCTTCAAAATACTGATGGCAACCACTCGCTTTGCAGAAGAGGGATTCTCAGTCACACTTGGGAACCCCTGAAACAGGCAGAAAACAATGTTGCATGACACTGATGATCACGCCACCTTTGGTATTGCCAGTGACAACCTCTACATCTGCCAATATCCCATCTGGAGACTTTAATTTGAAACAAGGCCCTGCTTTGCTATAATCTGTCACGAAGTGGGATTTCCCAATGTTTTTGCCTGCTCAGCAGACTGGCTTATCTCAATGAGTCTGATTATCAGACAGTGCAGTTTATAACAACAGCAAGATGGCAGTTAACCCAATTTGATATGTCTTCAGGCAGTAACAATCAGCAAGCTTTTCCAGGACAGTGAAAGCATTTCAATAAGTTGCCTATTTCTGTGGTGATGAAATAGAGCTGCAGCTCCTTTGTTGAAGCCTGAATGCTCTATTGAGGCCGTGGGATTCATAAAATGTACCAAGTTAAGAAAGGGGCAAAGATTCCCTTTCAAGTCGAAAAAACAGCCCATGATAAGAACATTTTTTTCTCCTCTTTATTTTTTCTTCTTCTTTTTTTTTCTGCCCCAGCACAGAAAACTGTGCAGTGCACTGAGCAGAGGATGCAAAGCAAGATTCCACAGAGAGGATAAACAGAAAGATCTTTAACTCCAGGCATGAACTGCGCCATCACAGGTGGAAAGTTAAATGCATCCTGCAGCAATGGTTCAGCTTGTAAAGATTAAAATTAACACCTTGCTAAGATAGTTTGAGGAGTATTATGGTGGCTGATTAATGCAGTGTTCTTCAGTCATCATTACCTCCTTCATCTACCTCCTAAAAACTTAGTCATTTGCATTTCTTCCTTTTATTTTTCTTATTTTGAGATTGTTGTCCTTATATTGATTCAACTCTGATCAGAGACAGAGCAAAGCTATCATGCCAGTGTTCAGACAGATGAGATGGCTGCAGTCAGGACATGATGTGACTGAAGTAACTATCTACTCGAGACAAAAGCAAGCTTCACAGGTTTGCATTTCTATTTTGTATTCTTTCTAGAAGATAAGGGAGCAATAATGCTCACAATATGGGGAGCTTTGTGGCTGTTTCTTACTTTTAAATAAATGGGGGTGGAAGAAGTGTGTAATTCTTCTCTTAGGGAAAGTCTTTCTGATTTGGACAGCAAGAGGAAAGAACGTCATCAACAGGCATAGTCTAGGTGGATCCAACAGGTCATTTCATAATCTATTTGCTTAGGAAGCTTTTTTCAAGAGCTTCACATGTAGGACCAAACCTTCTAGTATCTCACCACTCTGAGAGTTCCTGGTAGTTTCAGAGGGCTGCAGAAAGGCTCCATTGTCCCTTTGGAAAGTCATCTGTACCATGACTGGAGAGCTGGGCCCTACAGGAGTAGAGAGGATTCTAAACCAAAGGACTGAAGCATGTGGTGCTATACCAAAACCACAACTTTCCATGTACTTTGTGGAAAGTCTGTAGCAGAGAGGGTCCTTTGGGAAAATATCTATGTGAAGCACTTTTTCTTCTAGTTTTAGTGGGTAAATGGTATTTGGTCTGCCCCAAACTCTTCCCAGAAGATGAGATTTGAATGTCCCCATTAATGAGTTTCATTAATATTTCCTGTGGTACAGACCTATTACTGGCCTTACTGGAGACCTAGACCATGTCCACATAGGTTTGTTTGCCCTTATAACCCAACATTTTGCTCTCTGCAGCCTGAAGAAAACCCCCAGCTACCTCTTCACAAAATCTTTCTGTGCCAGTGAGGTGGCTAGCAAAAGGCAGGTGCCATCTCATAACCATTAGTCTGGCTGTAAGTGTGCTGGGCCAAACTACATCCATGTGTATAGGCTTTGTGGAGTAAAAACATCAGTACAGGTATTACACACCTTCCCTAGGCATATGGCACTTTTCATACATAAAATGCCATTTCTGGATGGTCTTGTTCCAGTCAGTATTAACATTAAACATAGCCCTGTGTTTTCTACATCCCTACAAAATTACTGGGGTGTGTGTTCAATTTACTCAGATCCATTTGATCCCACCGGTACCAACAGCAATGTATGGGTATGAGTCAGCTGCACAATACTGGGTAAAAATCTCAGATTTAAAGTCTTATTTTTCATGATGTTAATGTTTAAATCTGGGGGGAAAAAAGGTACTTTGGTAACTGCTACTGGAGGGTTTCGTGCTTATCCAGTTATAATGTTTTAGGACATAAAACTCCCTCAACCTTACACTAATCTGAACAAAATATTTGTTATCCTATTGATGAAATTGCTAAATACAATGTGTTGTTCTGTCTTTGGTCCAGCCAGGACATCTGTTTTCTTGGCTTTATGCTACTTAACACAATGAATGATTTGCCTCCGGTCATTTGTTGTCCTGGCACATTATGCTGCCTAGATGTTAGGAAAATTCCACTCAGTCTCCTCCAGATAATCCAGCTGTGCCACACTCCTTGCTCCCACAGCAATAGTGGTGGGATCTGCCTACCTTTCTCTCTCTCATCATCTCTCTCATCAACCCCTTACATCTGTAGTTTACAAAGGCTTGGCTCTTGCCTACACAAATTACATGTCTGCCCAGCGACATGTAACCTATTTTGAAATGCCTTCAGTTGCCTCTTCTGGACGCTATAGCTGTATCTGTATTAAAAAATAAAACCTAAAAACTAAAATAAATAAACAAATCAATAACCACAATGAATAAATAAATCAGGTCCTTAACTAATCCTCATGGCACAGGTCCTAAATGCCAAAATGCATATGCATGCACGACTTGGTTTCTGCTGAGTATGACTCTCATGAAAGAAGTCTCCACTTAAATTACTCAAAGCTCGTCCTTCAACTGAGTGTCAGTGAGCAATGGAATAGGGACCTATGAGTCTGGAAAATGTCTTTTTGCAGGCTTCATGGAGGCCAGAGACAGGACTAGGGCTCAAGAACAGCAGCATGCTGAGGCCAGAGCAAGAACATTCTCCTAGCATGGAGAACTGGTCTTGTCTCCCTATGGGGCTTCCCAGAAGCACAGACAGCAGAATTAGAAAGCAAAGGTAACAGGGCATTACTTAGGCCTAGAATGGACATCCTCTGGTGGGGACGGTCAGGTATATTTCCAGTCCAGGCTCTCCTCTGAGGAAAGGTCCCCTTTTCCTTCGCATCTCTCCATGCGGGTCTGGGGAAAGGAGAGGCTTGGCCCAGCTGAGGGACATCTACCCAATGTCCTTGCCTGACAGTCCCCTGTTATCCACGAGTGAGGAAGGTGAGAGGACAGAGTAAAGACTAAACTTGGAGCCCAAAGCTAGCTATATGCATATCTACCCCAGCAAGATAAATGTCTCCCTAGGTCTCCGTGTCCCAGATTTGTATCCCTAGCTAAAGCCTGCTACCCCTGAAAGAAATCCTACAGTGGCTTGGTTTGCAACCCATCTTAGAAGAATACCAGAGTAGAAGACATGCATTTCAGAGAGGCTGCATTAGGGCAGAGGCAATGACTTTCCAGGACAGCAGCTATTGTGCACCTTGATTTGAGACTTGTCGTACGGAGCCTATCCCAAAACAGCTGTACAGAATCAGTGAACTCCACTCCTCTTGCCTGCAGAGGCAATAATTTATGCTTTCTATAGCAGAGGTTTTTAGAGATCTTAACAATAATCTCCTGGGGACTTCCTAGATGCATGTTAGGCTGGTCACAGGGCAAGATGCTATTTATAATCTATGGTATTAAGCACTAGTGCAGAACAAAAGTAAATGTTACAGCACTGCTTAAACATCCTTCTTGAGTCAGCTGGCTTTGGGCCAGTCTGGTAAATTACAACAGTCTTCTGGTCTCTGCCATGTACCCGAGGACCAGAAAATAAGGAGGGAATCTCAGGAACAAAAAGTCTTTGACAGGCTTGCTGATGCTTTTGACACTAGCTCTGTGTTCTTCCTCACACACACCAATAACTTAAAACTCTAGCTTCTAATACAGAAAATACCAAGTACGCAATGACGATACAAAGCCATAAATCTAACAGTTCTGAGGTGTTTTGGGTAGTTTAATTCATTAAGTGGTAGAAATACGTGGTTCAGTATCTAGAACAGTTGAAAATTTGGAATACCACCAACCAGAAAATGGAGAGAAAAATTAACTGAAATTTTCACAGTCTGAACCTCAGGCAAAAATTCTCATCTGCTTTAGAAAAGTCAGTTCTCCCACCACTAAGAGACAAATGGAAACACCTCAGATAACTTGTGCTTTAAACAGGTAAATGGCAATAATTTATCTATAGTCAGTTATGCAGAGACCACTTCACTTTGATCTATTGATTACATGATTGAAATGTTCATATTAGAGGAGAAATAAGAAAGAGTAAGCTGCATCCCCAGGGACAAATTCTGCTCTTTTCAGCCTGTGTGGCTGAAAGATAGGGGTGGGTGACTGAAGGGGAATAAGATATTTAAAACATGCCCAGGTTTCCTTACAGCCCTTGCCTGTCTGGAAAGCATCTGTGGCTCCCAGACAGTTGTGTAAGTACAGTGCATTACATGAGGGAGGTACTGCATTATTTATTAAACAGCCAAATGTGGGAAACTGAAGAAATCAGTATGCTAGGATGAGTAAAAATAGACTATTACATTGTGTTTAATTTTACATTGGACAGAACCATGAATATTCAGGATGTCATCTCTGATCCAGCGAAGGAGCCTTTTCACTCTGTCTGCCTGCAGGTATTCTTATCTGTGGAGATAGAGCCTGGCCAGCCCTACCCTCATAGATCAAGGGAGGACCTTGCTGACATTAAACACTTCTATGATTTTTGACCATCTTGGAAAAAGGTAGAGGTGTAACATTCATACCTTTGAAGTAGATTGTAGCAGATAATGCTGAAGATTTGGTTTACTCTATTTGTAGGTCTTTGTATCTTAAATCCTGTGTATAATATGTTCAGGGTAGAACATATGGTGAATCAAGTCTTCTTTATTAATAAGAAATGGAAAATGTAAGAATTGGAACTAACATGATCTAAGTTCTCCTTTAAGGGAAACATTTCTGTCTGAAAGAAGCAACTGTCCTGTTTGTGGCTTGGCCTTGTAAGATAAGTGGAAAGGAATGTTATTTTAGTGTAGCTGGAAGTCTTGTAATCTTTAACCATATATTATGCCAGTTGTGTTAGAATGAGCTAATTTGCACGTCTCTGAGTATTGTACCTTTTATGGGTTACAGTCTGTTAGACATGCTGTATTGCAGAATAGGGCCGTTGCAGATTTCTTGTTACTTGTCCACAGATATAGATGTGAAGACTTTGATGGGATGTGTTGTTACCAGGGTGGATACAATCTCTTATCAAAGTTGGATTGTTGATTTTATTGATTGCTTTTGCTATATTGTTAATTTTACGTTGCTTGCTTTTATGTGTGCAAGGAATGTTAGGTTAGAATCATATATTTCTGCTTGCTATAGAGTTGTTCGCCAAACTTTGTAGCAAAAGACAAACTTTATTATAACATGTGTGAACAACTAACAGCAACTAACAGTTAACAGCAACTGTGGAAACAACTTATTTACAACAATTATTGAGATAACATAGAATGGCAGTAACAAAAATGAGGATAACAGCACAATGAGGATAACAGCACAAATTGAGACATCTAACAGTGAATAAACTAACATTCTAAGCTGCCTTCAATCAACCACCTCAGCATCTCGGTGCAGCATAGTGCAACAAGTGGTGTGGGCTCTCTCCCTGAAAAGGAAGAAATAACAGAAAACAGAATAACCTTGATTTCTTTTGAATGAACCATGTAGGGTAAGAGAAACTTCAGGGCCTTAACAGTACTAACTTCACTGATTGTTTTGGAGGGCAAACAAGAGCTTGTCTAGGCTTCTCCTCTCTGGTGGGTGACAGTGGCCTAACAGCCTAATGGTGAGAAAACATTGCAGCGTTATAGCCAAGTTAGGAAATTTTCCCTGGTTTTTGGCTATGGCACTGTAGAGGAGAAACATTACCATTGGTGGACTTGCTGGTGTCTTGGGAAGCTCTGGAGATGGGTCCAGGATGGTCTTGTCCTTGCTGGTGCTGGACATCTCTGGCAGCTTGAGTGGTAACACCTCATGATTCAGGTGTGAGAATGCACAACTCCAACCTTGTGCAGGTGCTATCACCCTCTATGGCTCAGGCGTGATGTTGTGACACATTAAAATCAAGTCCATAACTAGCAGAAGAGAGTTTCTGTTCGATACAATTGTTTTACCTTTTGTTGTGAGCCCCACCAACTTGGAGCCAAAGGTGTCATGTAAGCTACCTTGCAAAACAGAACCGCTACAGATTTTGTTGCTAGAGCAAGATCATGGTTGTCAAGAGTTTGAAGGATTGTGTTGTGTGAATGTGTCGGATCAGTTTCTATACATAAATGTATTCAGGAACTGGCACAGGGAGTAATGCATTTGTGAATAGACAATGAAGGACGGTTTGAAGGACTGTTTAAGGTATGGGGAGTCTCTGGGTGGCTTCTTTCAATTGTTAAAACTGGGTTGCTAATTTTGGTAATTGTGATTGCAGTGCTACTGATGTTTCCCTGCCTGATTAATCTGCTGCAAAGGGCACTGCAGTGGATGGTCAGAGCAACATTTCTAGCACAAAATCAAAAAGAAGGAATTGTGGAAAACTGATGAATCTGTGGACCCTTTGATGGGCCAAGACGAGATTGATCTCAAAAATATTGCTGTGTATCTGTGAAAAAATATTGTTGTGTACCTGTGAATGAATACATTGTCATGTACCCTTGAACATCTGGAAAGACCCTGGGCTGAATGTGTAACTTGTTTGAGGCAGAGACGCTGCAAGATTGAGATAGAAGAATTGCAGGAGAAGAAACCTGGCCTAGCTCAGCAAACAACTGTCGCAATGTATCAGTAACCAATAAGAATCTTATAAACAACTTGTAAACCGATTAGAAGTAGCCACACTGGCATAACAAACATGCAATATGCTTGAAAAGTTATGCTTGAAAAAATAAACAGTTATGCTTGAAAAAATAAACAGTACTCGGTGCTCTGTACTCTGTATCTGCTCACTACGAGTGCGTGTATGTCACTTTTGTCAGTCACCGTAACAGCAACAGCCAAACAGTCAGTCACATAATCCCACTGGTAATGGTCAGAGCAAAAAAACGAGTATCACAGTATCACAGTATAACTAAGGTTGGAAGAAACCTCGAGGATCATCGAGTCCAACCTGTCTCCACAGACCTCATAACTAGACCATGGCACCAAGTGCCACGTCCAATCTCCTCTTGAACACCTCCAGGGACGGTGACTCCACCACCTCCCTGGGCAGCACATTCCAGTGACCAACGACTCGCTCAGTGAAGAACTTTCACCTCACTTTGAGTCTAAACCTCCCCTGGCGCAGCTTGAGACTGTGTCCCCTTGTTCTGGTGCTGGTTGCCTGGGAGAAGAGACCAACCCCTTCCTGGCTACAACCACCTTTCAGGTAGTTGTAGAGGGCAATGAGGTCACCCCTAAGCCTACTCTTCTCCAGGCTAAACAATCCCAGTATTTTGCTTTGGGCAGAGCAGCCCTTCCACATGTACCTCTGGTTTGGCATTTGGGTTTTGGGGTTTTTTGATTGGGTTGGTTTCGGGGTTTTTTTGGGGGGAAGAGTTTTGTCTTTTGCAAAATATCCTTGCGTATTTAAACAATGATGGGACCTGTGTCTTGGGTTTAGAGGGAGTGAGACAGATGCTCTTTTATGCCTCCCAAAAAGGGGTAAAAGAAAACACTCCACACAGGATTGGAAAATTAAATGGAAGTACTATTCATAACTATATACCACAGTACAAAATCACACACAATACACAAATCCATATTCCACCTCATTAAGCCTAAAGCTTTCCACAACTTTCCCCCCAACCAGGGCAAAACCTAGGCCACAAATAGTATCATAGTATCAGTCAGGGTTGGAAGGGACCACAAGGATCATCTAGTTTCAACCCCCCTGCCATGGGCAGGGACACCCCACACTAGATCAGGCTGGCCAGAGCCTCATCCAGCCTGGGCTTAAGCACCTCCAGGGACGGCGTCCCAACCACCTCCCTGGACAACCCATTCCAGGGCTCCACCACTTTCACGGTGAAGAACTTCCTCCTCATGTCCAGCCTGAATCTCCCCACCTCCAGCTTCATTCCATTCCCCCTAGTCCTATCACTACCTGAGATCCTGAGAAGTCCCTCCCCAGCCTTCTTGTAGGCCCCCTTCAGATACTGGAAGGTCACCTCAGAGCCTTCTCTTCTCCAGACTGAACAGCCCCAACTCCTTCAGCCTGTCCTCATAGGAGAGGTGCTCCAGCCCTCTGATCATCCTTGTGGCCCTTCTCTGGACACGTTCCAGCACGTCCATATCTCTCTTGTAATAGGGGCTCCAGAACTGGATGGAGTACTCCAGGTGGGGTCTCACCAGAGCTGAGTAGAGGGGGAGAATCACCTCCCTTGACCTGCTGGCCACACTTCTCTTGATGCAGCCCAGGATCTGATTGGCTTTCCGGGCTGCAAGTGCACACTGAGAGCTCATGTTGAGCTTCTCGTCCACCAGCACGCCCCCAAGTCTCTCTCCTCAGGGCTGCTTTCCAGCCAGTCACTGCCCAGCCTGGATTTGTGCCTGGAATTGCCTCAACCCAGATGCAGGACCCTGCACTTGGTCTTGTTGAACCTCATGAGGTTGGCTTGTGCCCACCTCTCCAGCCTGTCCAGGTCGCTCTGGATGGCATCCCTTCCCTCCAGCATGTCTGCTGCACCACACAGCTTGGTGTCATCAGCAAACCTGCTGAGGGTGCACTCAATGCCACTGTCCATGTCCCCGACAATGACCTTGAACATGACTGGTGCCAGGACTGATCCCTGAGGGACTCTGCTTGTCACTGGCCTCCACTGGGACATGGACCCATTGACAGCCACTCTTTGGGTGCAGCCATCAAGCCAGTTCTTTATCCATCTAGTGGTCCACCCATCAGCACCCACCATAACTCCCTGCCTCCCTGCCCTGCCTCCTGAACCAGGCCAAATGGTGCAGCCATGCAGCAAACCTCTCCTGCATCAAGGTAACAACCTGGTGTGCTGAGAAGGAAGCAGTAAGAGGGAAAAGTGTCCAAATAGCTTGTGCTGTTCCTTTATAAATGGGAGATGAAGTATTCTGGGAATGAGACAACAAAAGATTACACTTTCTGGTCTACCCCTGGACCTCTCTGGTACTTGAAGGACTTCCAACGCCACGGTTTAAGACATCCCACTTCTTAAACCCATAATAATTTGATGATTAATTTATGGTAAGGCATTCACTTTACTCTTCTTCTAATTAAAGTTCATAAAAACACATATAAGACTTGCTGTTACATGAGTGTCTTAGTCCAAATGCATTAATAATTCGTTGCTTGGACAGTTGCTTCCCACAAGCATAGTGTGCTTAGTGGTCAACTGCTGCTCTGCCCTAGCCAAGGACCTCAGGGAGATAATCTGATGTACTTTTTCCTGGACAATTTCCTAGAAATTTTTAGCTCTTGTCCAGTTTTCCAAAGGCTGTATTTCTGGGGGGGTTGTAATAAAAATGTATATTTTTATATACTTTATAATTAATATTTCCTGGTGGCAGTATCTTCATACACCACCGTAACTTACTTACAAACTGTTTTCACAGGTTCAGTTATTCGGTTGTGGGTTTTACACTGGACATACAAAGACAGTTAAATGATTTAAGCACAGATCTGACATTTCCAATACAGCAATTCAAACTGGAAATACAGGTGCTGTGCTCTGTGGTTTTCCCACAAACGGGATTCCGTGGCAGATTAGCTGGCAGATTCATTCCTCTGTCTGGTATCTTCCCAGGTGCTGTGGCTATAATTCAGGCAATCCTTGCCTCAGAGAGGGCTAAGGGGCCTCTCTCTTGTGTGCTCTGTCACTGGGTTGCAGCCTCTTCTGGGATTCAATTCCCTTGGAGCTTTTCCCTTTTCTGCCTTGGTCTAGGTGCAAGGCCTGGGTGAAGTTGTGGTTCTGCTAGAGCAGGTTCTTTAGCTGCTATTTGGGCACCATTTAGCTCTTGTATCTTTGTGGTAATCAGGCCCTCAGCTGCTGCTCCAGCATCATTCAGCCCTAGTTGATTGCTGGATGAGAACAAGGCAAGTTGCCTGACTTATTCGATGTTCTAAACACTGTCCCAAGACAATTAATGCTCTTTGGTAACACAGAACCCTGACAACTGGACTAATAGGATGGGGCATATCCCAACATAGCCAGGGGCACACAGAGTTCACAGCTGTGTCACAAAGTTATTTACACATGGTACATGTTTATTTGGACCCCAGGAAGTGTCCAGGTAAGCACATTCACAGGTGCTTAGCCCATTGTCAGGGCTAGGGCATGTTTGGGGGTTTGACCCTTCAGGACAGAGTTTTGGGTAGGAGCAAAGGCTTGGGAAAACACTTCAGTCTTGCAGAATATGGTCCTTCTCCACCAGAAGTAACAGCACCATAAAAGCTCATAAATCCAAGAGGTAAAGAGGACTCTTCCTCTACAAACCTGCTGACAAGGTATTCCATGTGAGCACAATTTGGAAAAGGTAAAAGAGAAGAGTGAAAAATGGTAGCATAGATGTGTTACTGCTTAAAGCAACCTAATATTCCCAGCCAGCTTCTCCAGGTCACCATTTTTAATTCTCCCAGCTCAGTAGGATATTGCAAAGCGATTAGCCTAAATGCTTAACCTTAATTCTGGATGCTGCAAATTGCTTCTGCAAGGAGGAGAAATTGATATTTAATCAAGATTTTTTTTTCCCTAGCACAATCTGAGTTTTCTTACAAAGCACTGACAAATGTCCTGTTTTCCACAATGCTGTGAGGCACTTTCCTTCTCACCTCTCTGAGCCTCTTGCTGGTCAAAACTGTATTTTCCAAGTGGTTCTGCAATATACCAGCTGCTATCAGTCATCTGATCTCCTGTAAAAGAGCTCTGGAAGATGACTTTCCCTATCATGTTGTTCAGTTCACCATGATACAGCTCCCTTCTCCCTTGGCTACACTTCTTAAATGGTCTTCTTGGCAGGGTGACACACACTGCTTCTTGCTCTTGAGATACTGAAGTAATTTGTAGCTGTTATTTACCCTAATATCTCTGGCTCTCATATAATTTAACTCGTATCATTTAACCTGTTGATTTCATCCTTACGCCTAATGTGGCAATGTCTGCTCCATTTCCAGGTACTTGTGCTGAGACTGATGTTTCTTTTTACACATGAAGGAGATTTGAGAGGAAGAGGGAGATTTAGGGCTTAATAAAACTTCATGTTGCTGCTTGATCATGTGAGTTTTCCTTTTTGTCCCACTGCCCAGATTTACAGGGCAGATGTGAGGGGTCTGGGAGCCCATGGACATGTTGGAGTAGGTCCAGAGGAGGGCCATAAAAGTTATCAGATGGGATGGAGCACCACTCCTGTGAGGAAAACCTAGAGAAGAGATGGCTCCAGGGAAACATCTTTCCAGTATGAACAGGGCCTTATAAGAAAGACAACCTTTTTAGCAGGGCCTGTTACAACAGGACAAGGGATAATGGGTTTAAACTAGAAGAGGGTAGATTTAGGCTAGACATAAAGAGAAACTATTGCAAAGAGGATGGTGAAACACTGAAACAGGTTGCCCAGAGAGGTGGTAGATGCAGACAGGACTCTAAGCAACCTGCTCTAGCTGAAGATGCCTTTAAAGGTCTCTTTCAACCCAAACTATTTTTTCGTCCTATGAAAAGAAAGCCACATATATAGTGAAAGATGATGGCAGTATGTCTCTCTGGTTTTCATGGGAGAAGTTGAGGTCCAGTTTGAGGAGACTGAGCTCTGAAGGGGGAGGAGATATAAAACCAAGTAACCAGTGCACATACACCCATGTCCTCCCCATGGGAGTAAAAAGCAAAGTAGAGAGGTAACTATTTTAGGATGTGCTCAGTCTCAACGTAGAGCAAGATGTTGCTGGAGTGCCAGTCATAGGATAAGAGGGCCAGTGCAGCGACAGAAGCATTGTATAAATTAGGACAAATTCAAAACCCACAAATCATCAGGACAAGCAAAGGAATTAACTCTGATTAATAGCAGAGACTAGAAACCGCATGTCAAAGCCAAGGGCATAGAGCCTCATTCGAGGCTGGAGATTTTCCAGCTGACTGTACAAGCAAAGAAAATATGGTGCAATCTCAGGCCTCCAGATGGAGAATGGGGTTAATCCACTAGAAAAAAAGGTACATAAGTATCCAAAATCAGGAAAAGGAGAAATCAGATTTCTCCTACTCAGTCAGAATAGAGAATAAAAAAAAATACAGCATTAAAATCTGAAGCCTCATACAAAGTGTTTCAGATGTATGGTATATGGAGCAATTTTGCTGCTGGCTTCCACTGACTTTAATACTTGAAGCATTTCATGAAATGGAGAGTCGTTGCAAAGGAACTGCAGCCTTCTTAGCCGATCTATTAGAATATCTTGTTATAAGGTGTCAGCTGCATCACTAACTTCTACTAATTCTGACCACCAGTACTGAGGTCATATTCTGCTTGGTTTCTCTTTCTGGCAGGATCCCCACACTTCTGCCTCCACTTCCGGGGGCCTCCTTGCTGCGTGTGAGTTGTACTGCAAAGCAATGCATCAGCAGCACAAAACCCAGGCTGTTTTCTACAAAAAGATTGAAAATAGGCATAAGAGTTTTTAGACCAAGGGCTGCTGTTACCTTAGCTTGCACAGCAGCTTGAGGGAGAAACCATGAGCACATAAAAGATGGCTTATATTTCCTTAAAATCAAAACCCAGGCAACTAAGCCAATTTCTTACTAGCTTGGCTGTGCACAGCCTCATGTGTACTCTCCCACAGACATGCAAAAACAGAGGTTTATGTGTGGTTTAATAGGATGCCTTCACCAGTGAACTGAGAGTGAAAATTAATCTGCTTTGATGGCAAAACTACAAGCATATTAGGAACAAAACTGTGAATAGAGAGAAGAAATCAGGCCCCTGCCATAAAATGTTGGCCTGTACTATTACTCAGATAGAAGACCACCAAAATAAAAGTCAGTTGTTCCAGAAAATAGTTTTGGTGATTTAGTATATAGTATCCTTCCAAGTTAACACTGAAATCCTGCTACAGCTGATGACTAGGAACAACAAAGCTGTTAGAGGCTCTGTAAAATAAAGTGTTCTTTAAAAGGTCCCATGGCATCTTATGTGCGAGTAGGAGATATCAATCAAAATGTTCAGTTCAAAGTCTGCATCTTGGCTACTACACTGAGAAGATGTATAGAGTTCCCTGCAGTTTGTCATCTTTATATTCTTTCCTGAATTACTGGGTGCTGCTGCTGTGGTCTGTTCAGCACTTTCCTAGATTTTATTCCGTTAGTAGCCGCATTTGTTAATGAAAGAAAGCACATTAAAAGCATGTTTCCCAAATACTGGAAGTGACTTATGCAGATATACCAAGTATTACTTTTTTTCCACAAGAGGACATTTACATCATCTAGGAAGGCTACTTTTCCAAGTTTTATCAAGTTTATGCTAAATGCTATTGGAGTTCAATTCCCATTCATCTTCTTACAAAGTCTTAGCTTCTAACTCAGCAAAGCACTTCAAACAGGTTAATGATTGTACTGAGTTCAACCAACAAATAAAAATAAGGCTGTATTTCATTAATTGGCTACATCAGCACTTTGTCTGAGTTCCAACTAAGCATGCTTCAGAGAAGCCACTGGAATCTTTAAAAACCTCATGTCAGCCTGTGTAAAGGCTGAAAAAGGCATTTGTCCCGTTTATTAAGTAGAAAATTGCAAAAGATCCCAGCCTCAGCACAGTCAGTGAAAGATTTAACTGCTGCAATGCCGAAATTTTGCTCCAGTGTTCAGGTTCCCTTTTGATTTGTAATATTGCCCATGTAATAATTTATTTCAAATGCAGAGGATGAAAGCTGAGCTTTGTCAGGCACCTTCCTGATGGTTTGTGTTTAGTAAATGTTGTTATCAATTGAAATAGTATATTGCCTATGAAAATACTGCTTAAACAAACTTGTCTTTTGTGAGCTGCATCATTCTCCTTCTATGATCAGGTGACCTGCCTGGTGGATGTGAGGAAGGCTGTGGATGTAGTCTGCCTGGACTTCAGCAAGACCTTCGACACCATCCCCTACAGCTAACTGCTGGACAAGCTGGCACAAGCACTATGAGGAGAGGTTGAGGGAGCTGGGGTTGCTTAGCCTGGAGAAGAGGAGGCTCAGAGGAGACCTTTAGAATAGAATAGAATAGAATAGAATAGAATAGAATAGAATAGAATAGAATAGAATAGAATAGAATAGAATAGAATAGAATAGAATAGACCAGATTGGAAAAGACCCTCAAGATCATCATGTCCAACCCATCAACCAATCCAAGCCACTTAAACAACTGAACCATGGCACCAAGCACCCCATCAAGTCTCCTCCTGAACACCTCCAATTATGGTGACTCCACCACCTCCCTGGGCAGCCCATTCCAATGGGCAATCACTCTCTCTGTATAGAACTTCTTCCTGACATCTAACCTAAACCTCGCCTGGTGCAGCCTGAGACTGTGTCCTCTTGTTCTGGTACTGGCTGCCTGGGAGAAGAGACCAACATCCGCCTGTCTACAACCTCCCTTCAGGTAGTTGTAGAGAGCAATAAGGTCACCCCTGAGTCTCCTCTTCTCCAGGCTAAGCAACCCCAGCTCCCTCAGTCTCTCCTCATGGGGCTTGTGCTCCAAACCCCTCACCAACTTCGTTGCCCTTCTCTGGACTCATCCCAGTAAGTCAACATCCTTCCTAAACTGAGGGGCCCAGAACTGGACACAGTACTCGAGGTGCGGCCTAACCAGTGCAGTGTACAGGGGCACAATGACCTCCCTGCTCCTGCTGGCCACACTGTTCCTGATGCAGGCCAGGATGCCATTGGCCCTCTTAGCTGCCTGGGCACACTGCTGCCTCATGTTCAACCTACCATCACCAGCACCCGTAGGTCCCTCTCTGCCTGGCTGCTCTCCAGCCACTCTGACCCCAGCCTGTAGCTCTGCATGGGGTTGCTGTGGCCAATGTGCAGAACCTGGCACTTGGATGTGTTAAATCTCATGCCGTTGGACTCTGCCCATCTGCCCAGCCTGTCGAGGTCCCTCTGCAGAGCCTCTCTACCCTCCAGCAGATCAACTCCTGCCCCCAGCTTGGTGTCATCTGCAAATTTACTGATGATGGACTCAATGCCCTCATCCAGATCATCAATGAAGATGTTAAAGAGCATGGGGCCCAGCACTGATCCCTGGGGCACACCACTGGTGACTGGCTGCCAGCTGGATGTGGCACCATTCACTACCACTCTCTGGGCTCAGCCCCCAGCCAGTTCCTAACCCATCGCAGTGTGCTCCCATCCAAGCCATGGGCTGACAGCTTGGCCAGGAGTTTGCTGTGGGGGATGGTGTCAAAGGCCTTGCTGAAGTCCAGGCAGATTACATCCACAGGCCTCCCCACATCCACCAGTCAGGTCACCTGATCATAGAAGGAGATCAGGTTGGTCAGGCAGGACCTGCCCTTCCTGAATCCATGCTGGCTGGGCCTGATCCCTTGGCCATCCTGTCAGTGCTGTGTGGTTGCACTCAGTATGACCTGTTCCATAATCTTGCCTGACACTGAGGTCAGGCTCACAGGTCTGTAATTCCCTGGCTCATCCAACCGGCCCTTCCTGTGGATGGGCATCACCTTGGCCAGCTTCCAGTCTTCTGGGACCTCTCCAGTGAGCCAGGACTGCTGAAAAATAATGGAGAGTGGCTTGGCCAGCTCATCTGCCAGCTCTCTCAGCACCCTAGGATGCATCCCATCCGGTCCCATGGATTTGTGGGGATCCAAGCAGCTGAGGAGATCTCTAACTATCCCCCTCCACTCCTATTGCTGTCTACAATTACCTGAAGGGAGGTTGTAGCCAGGAGGGGGTTGGTCTCTTCTCCCAGGCAACCAGCACCAGAACAAGAGGACACAGTCTCAAGTTGTGCCAGAGGAGGCTTAGACTGGGTGCTAGGAAGAAGTTCTATACAGAAACAGTGATAGGCCATTGGAATGGGCTGCCCAGAGAGGTGATGGAGTCACCATCAATGGAGGCGTTTAGGAAGAGACTGGATGGGGTGCTTGGTGCCATGGTTTAATTTATTAGGTGGTGTTGGATGATAGGTTGAACTCGACGATCGCAAAGGTCTCTTCCAACCTGGTTAATTCTATGCTGTTCTATTCTATTCTATTCTATTCTATTCTATTCTATTCTATTCTATTCTATTCTCCCAGACTTGTCACCTTGAAAGGTAATAAGGAACCCTCAGTGATACTCATGAGAGCCTGCATTGGCAGCAGGAATTTTGTACCAGCTGTATGGGTTAAAGTAGCTCCCATTGCATCAGCCTGAGAGAAACATTTAGGAGGGAACAGTGTTCTATCCTTCCTCTGAGGCTCATCACTACCTGTTTGGTACAGGTGCACTGTCCTCTGTACTGTCTGATGCTTACCTAATTGTCTACCGTAAAAGGGCTGAAAAAGACCTTCCCATGCTTCTGTCCTCCTGCAATTAATCTTGGCAGGGACACCCCATAAATTAAACCCAAAGCATGAGCATTATCCTTTAAATCCTCACTAAAGCGTTTTGTGTGTGTGACACTGAAAAGAAAACCAAGCTCTTAAGCCCCATTCTGCAGCCACTGCATGGGCTGCCTGTGCCACCTTGTTACTCTCTCTAGCTGTCCTCAGTGTCTCCAGTGGTATTCTTCTATAGGTCTCCGTCCTGTGTATGGTCTAACAGGGGCATCACTGGGACTTGGATGGTGTGTGGGACAACACAGTCCTCTTCACTGTCTGGATTTGAGTGCTCACACAGCACCTGAGCCTGTAATGCCCTACACCTGAATGTCAGGGCTGTCAATTCTCTCAGCTTTCCAGTCCCCATGCCCTGGGAGGGCATATTTCTTCAGCCTACCTGCTGCAAGGAGGATCAGGACAAAAGGGTACACAGCTCTCCTGCTGTGATGTGAAGATCTTGCTTGCAAATTGTGCCATGATCTGTATTCCTGTGTCATGCCAAGTTGGCATCACTAACACAGGGCTTCAAAAACCCAAGCCCAGCCAGAGCCGGCCCTGGTTCCAGGAATATGAGATGCCTAGATCATTTCCAGATGGCTTTTACAAGTACAACGGCTGGGAACAACACAGGGAAAGTGACATTGGCTGGAAGTGTCATCACATACCTGCACTCTGTGTGCTCACTGCAAAATCTGTTACAGCGTCCCCCCATCTCCATTGCATCCAGAGACTGGAAGTACCACAGGAAGGGGAAGCACCAGAGAAGCAGCATTGCTTTGTACCCCTGCAAGAAATGGGTGCTCTGAAACATGGAAACCTGCCACATCCTCAACCTCCCTCTCACCCATCAAATGTGTCTCCCCAGAGCAGGAGGAATCACAGAATCACAGAATCACCAAGGTTGGAAGAGACCTCAAAGATCATCAAGTCCAATCTGTCACCACAGATTTCATGACTAAACCATGGGACCAAGTGCCACACCCAATCCCCTCTTTTAAACACCTCCAGGGATGGTGACTCCACCATCTCCCTGGGCAGCCCATTCCAGTGGCTAACAACTTTCTCTGTGAAGAACTTTCTCTGTGAAGAACTTTCTCCTCACCTTGAGCCTAAACATCCCCAGGCACAGCTTGAGACTGTGTCCTCTTGTGGTGCTGGTTGCTTGAGAGAAGAGACCAACTTCCTCCTGGCTACAACCACCCTTCATGTAGTTGTGGCCAGCAATAAGGTCTCCCCTGAGCCTCCTCTTCTCCAGGCTAAACAATCCCAGCTCCCTCAGCCTCTCCTCATAGGGCTTGTGCTCAAGGCCTCTCCCCAGCCTTGTTGCCCTTCTCTGGACACGTTCAAGTGTCTCGATGTCCTTCTTAAACTGAGGGGCCCAGAACTGGACACAGGACTCAAGGTGTGGCCTAACCAGTGCTGAGTACAGGGGCACAATGACTTCCCTGCTCCTGCTGGCCACACTATTCTTGATGCAGGCCAGGATGCCATTAGCCATCTTGGCCACCTGGGCACACTGCTGGCTCATGTTTAGGTGGCTGTCAGTCAGTACCCCCAGGTCCCTCTCTGTTTGGGAGCTCTCCAGCCACTCTGACCCCAGCCTGTAGCTCTGCATGGGGTTGCTGTGGCCAAAGTGCAGCACCCAGCACTTGGATGTGTTAAATCTCATGCCCTTGGATTCTGCCCATCTGTCCAGCCTGTCGAGGTCCCTCTTCAGAGCCCTTCTACCCTCTAACTGACCAACATCTGCTCCCAGCTTGGTGTCACCTGCAAATTTACTGATGACTGACTCAATCCCCTCATCCAGATCATCAATGAAGATGTTAAAGAGGACAGGGCCCAGCACTGATCCCTGGGGGACACCACTAGTGACTGGCTGCCAGCTGCATGTGGCACCATTCACCACCACTCTCTGGGCTCAGCTCTCCAGCCAGGTCCTAACCCACAGACTACATCCACAGCCTTCCCCACATCCACCAGATGGGTCACCTGATCACAGAGGGAGATCAGGTTGGTCAGGTAGGACCTGCCCTTCCTAAATCCATGTTAGCTGGGCCTGATCCCTTGGCCATCCTGCAGGTGTGCAGTGACTGCCCCCTAGATGGTCTGCTTCATAATTTGCCCTGGCATTGAGGTCAGGCTGACAGGCCTGTAGTTTCCATGTTCCTCCATCTGACCCTTCTTGTGGATGGGCATCACATTGGCCAGTTTCCAGTCATCTGGGACCTCTCCAGTGAGTCAGGACTGGTGGAAAATCATGGAGAGTGGCTTGGCCAGCTCATCTGCCAGCTCTCTCAACACCCAGTTTATGGCCAAAGCTGATCCAAAATGCAGGTACTGGCTAGACTGGGCAAGACACACTGGTTAGCTGCTCTGTGTTGGCATACAAAGTGAAGTACATCAGGGAGGCTCTATAGGCCATGGAGCTAGAGATAAGGATGATCAGGTTGAGCGCCTGTGGGTGACAATCAGAGAGAAGGCCAACAAGGCTGACATCCTGGTTGGAGTATGTTATAGACCACCCAATCAGGATGAAGAGGTTGGATGGTGGATGTGGGGCAGGCTGTGGATGTAGTCTACCTGGACTTCAGCAAGACCTTTGACACCGTCCCCCACAGCAAACTCCTGGCCAAGCTGTCAACTCGTGGGTTGGACAGCAGCATTCTGTGCTGGGTTAGGAACTGGCAGGAGGGCCGAGCCCAGAGAGTGGTGGTGAATGGTGCCACATCCAGCTGGCAGCCACCCACTAGTGGTGTCCCCCAGGAATCAGTTCTGGGCCCCATCCAAGTGCTGGGTTCTACACATTGGCCACAACAACCCCATGCAGGCTGGGGTCAGAGTGGCTGGAGAGTGGCCAGGCAGAAAGGGACCTGGGGGTACTGGTTGACTGTAGGCTGAACATGAGCCAGCAATGTGCCCAAGTGGCCAAGAAGGCCAATGGCATCCTGGCCTGTATCAGGAACAGTGTGGCCAGCAGGAGCAGGGAGCTCATTCTGTCCCTGTACTCAGCACTGGTTAAGGCCACACCTTGAGTCCTGTGTCCAGTTCTGGGCCCCTCAGTTTAGGAAAGATGTTGACTTGCTGGAAGGTGTCCAGAGAAGGGCAACAAAGCTGTTGAGGGGTCTGGAGCACAAGCCCTATGAGAGGCTGAGAGAACTGGGGTTGCTTAGGCTGGGGAAGAGGAGGCTCAGGGGAGACCTTATTGCTGTCTACATCTACCTGAAGGGAGGTTGTAGCCAGGTGGGGGTTGGTCTCTTCTCCCAGGCAACCAGCACCAGAACAAGAGGACACAGTCTCAGGCTGCGCCAGGGGAGGTTTAGGCTGGATGTTAGGAAGAACTTCTTCACAGAAAGAGTGATTGGCGATTGGAATGGGCTGCCCAGGGAGGTGGTGGAGTCACCATCACTGGAGGTGTTTAGGAAGAGACTGGATGGGGCGTTTGGTGCCATGGTGTAGTTGATTAGACAGCATTGGATGATAGGTTGGACTTGATGATCTGGAAGGTCCTTTCCAACCTGGTTTATTCTATTCTATTCTGTTCTGTTCTATTCTGTTCTATTCTATTCTATTCTATTCTATTCTATTCTATTCCATTCCATTCCATTCCATTCCATTCCATTCCATTCCATTCCATTCCATTCCAAGTTTGGCTGCTCACCAAATTAAGTGCAGTAGCATCAACAAAATTACCATCCACACAGTGATTATTTCACAGCCCCAAAGCTCTAACCGTGATGCTGTTGTTAAAAACAGGACATAAATGGAAGATCAGTTTCAGATTTATCACAGGAAGGAATTGTGTTCCTTATCTGTAATGGCTTATGAGTTCACCTTGGCTTATGCCATATTCTGTTATTTTGCCTTTCTTGAAGATGTGCTTTTTTGTAAAAGATTTTACATGATTATGACTGTTTTTACTAACAGAGAATAAAATGAACCTCTGTTCCCTTAGTCCATAGGGTTCCTGGTACCCCTCACAGTGTCATTAATAAAAAAATAAATTCGTAGGAGGGAGCTTTTTATAGTTCCAATCACCTCTTGCTTGTTCTGGAAATAGCTCAGCTGGGACTGCCCAGTCAGTATACATTCATCAGGGCTGCTTTGCATCAGGTCAAGCCAAGGTCAGGCTTCTCAGAAGACCAGACAAAACCATGGTTTGGCTCTCCTTGTTGCTGTTAGTCTCCCGCATAGTTTGAGTTGGATTCCCCTCCCTGCTGTGGCTTCCATCTTTTAAAATGTGGACACTGATGTGTTGTTTTGTAAAAAAAGAACTGCTACAACCCTGCCCCCACCTGCAGCTTTGCCTGACTTCAGCGCTGCCTGAAAACAAACTACAAGGCACAATGTAGCCAACAAATAAAAAACAGCTGCAATCTGTACGCCCACCAGCATGGTGATTATACCCTCCACATGCACTCGGACACTTATTCCTGCTGAGGGAAGTAAGCGATTACATTGCACAAATCAGGTGAATGGTTAGCACTGAGATTTTCATCAGTAAAATGAAAGAGGGCTGCAGAGGCCCACAAAGCCATGCAATGCAGGCACAACCACAGGTCTTGGTGCTTTGTGCTTTGCCCCTGCTTCAGCCCTGCAAGTGTGGGAAATAGTACTGGAAAACAGAGTGCCTGGAACTAATTCCTTCAGAATTCCTTCCTTCCTTGCTTCCTTCTGAATTCCTTCCTCCCTCCTTCCTTCCTTGCTTCCTTCTGAATTCCTTCCTTCCTTGACTTACTTCCTTTCAAATTCCTTCCTTCCATCCAACTTCCTTCCAAATTCCTTCCTTCCTTCCTTCTGAACTCCTTCTGAATTCCTTCCTTCCAAATTCCTGTCTTCTTTTCTTCCTTCACATTTGAAGTAAAAATGACAGGGTCAAGAAGGCTACTGAGAGAGCCTTCTCCTGCTGATGGCCTGAAAGGCAAATATTTTGATTTCCTGGGTGCATGCAGCACTGTAACAGTTGGGAAAAAACAGACCTCCATGATTTTAAGGGCAGGTTCAGGGAGCAGCTGACTTTTTAGAGGCAAGTTAGAATCAACAGAACAACAAGAAAAATAGCAAAGTATATTCCTAAACAGGAAGCACACCTAATTCCCTTGAAATAGCAGTTTCTTTTTAAGCCATCAGGAACACTAAATGCAAACCATATGAAATAGTACTGAGGAATTACACAGAAGTGGGGAAGGTAGTGAAAAAAGCCTTCTTGCTGCAGGTTTCAGAGGGCAGCACTGCCCACATTTTCCCTTTGGACGGAGATAAAGGATGGATTTCCTAGTGGGGGGGGGAAGTATCATGCTTCCCTGAGATCCAGATAAGCTCAACAGCAGTGCTCACATTCTGAGAGGTAGCTGGAAAGGCCAACTCTGTGGAAGAGTTCAACTTTGGCTTGTTATCTGCATCACTCTGACACACTGAAAGGTGTCCAATTTTATACCAAGTCAAAGTAGTATTATCTCAGAATTTGAAGCTCTTCCAGGTCTTATTTACTATCAGAGAAAGGTTAAACAAGCAAACTAAATCCCAGGGAAAGTCTGGTAATCTTCTGCAGAGGCAGCAGTAGTCTGTCTTTCAGGAGAAATTCCCTGCCAGCCATATAATTTCCTGCTACTAAAAAACATCACACCTCCCTCCCATGTGTTTGTATGTGATGCTGTGGCATGCAGCCACCACACACCTGGCCCTCCAGTCTTCAAAAAGAAGGAAGATTCAGGAAACTACTGACCAGTCTGCCTCACCTCCACCCCTGGAAAGGTGATGGAGCCACTCATTCTGGAGGTCATCTTTAAGCACATGGAAGACAAGAAGGTTATCAGGAGCAGCCAGCATGGATTTACGGAGCAGAAATCACGTTCAACAAATATGATAGCCTTCTATGATGGCGAGACTGAAAGGGAAGATACAGGGAGAGCAGAAGATGCTGTCTACCTTGACTTTAGCAAGGCTTTTGATACTGTCTCCCACAATGTCCCTGCATGCAGGCTCAGGAAGGCTGGGTTAGAAGAGCAGATGGTGAGATGGATCATGAACTGGCTAAACAACAGGGCTCAGAGGGTTGTGATCAATGGCACAGAGTCCAGTTGGAGTCCTGTCATTAGTGGTGTTCTCCAGGGCTCAGTACTGGGTCTAGTCCTATAAAACAACTTCATCAATGAGCTGGATAAGGGGACAGAGTGCATCCTTAGCAAGTTTGCTGATTATACAAAGCTGGAAGGATTGTCTGATACACCTGAAGGCTGTGTGGCCATTCAGCAAGACCTGGACAGATTGGAGAATTGGGCAAAGGGGAACTTAATGAGGTTCACCAAGAACAGGTTTAGAGTCCAGTAGCTAGGGAGGAACAATACCATTCACTAGTACAGATTAAGGGTTGACCTGCTGGAAAGTAGCTCCATGGAGAAGAACCTTGGAGTCCTGGTGGAAAGTAAGTTATCCATGGGACAGCAATGTGCCTTTGTGGCCAAGAAGACCAATGGTATTCAGGGGTGCATTAAGAAGAAGGCAGCAAGTCAAGGGGTGCCCCTGTACATCAGGGAGGCTCTAGACACCATGGAACTAGAGATTAAGGATGATCAAGTTGAGTGCCTGTGGGTGAGAACTAGAGGGAAGGCCAAGAGGGCTGACATTCTGGTTGAAGTCTGTTATAGACCACCCAACCAGGATGAAGAGGTTGATTAATTATTCTATAAGCAGCTGGAAGCTGTCCCAAGATCACGAGTCCTTGTCCTAGTGGGCAACTTTAACCTGCCAGATATCTGCTGGGAACTCAACACAGCAGAGAGGAGGCAGTCTAGAAGGTTCTCAAGAGTATATGAAGGAGAGCTTCTTATCCCAGCTGCTGTGTGAGCCTACCAGGGATAAGGCTTTGCTCAACCTTCTTTATACAAACAGAGAAGGGCTGGTGGGAGATGTGGTGGTTGGAGGCTGTCTGGGGTCCAGTGACCATGAGATAATTCAATATGCAGTCAAGCTAAGAGGGGCAGCCACAAAACCTCCACTCTGGACTTCCAGAGGGTGGACTTCAGGTTACTTAAGGAACTAACTCAGAAGGTACCTTGGGAAACAGCCCTTAAAAACAAAGGGGGCCAGGAGGGCTGGACCTGCTTCAAGAAAGTAATCTTGAAGGCTCAGGAACAGGCTGTGCCAGTGTGCCAGAAGATGAGCCACTGGGGTAGATGGCGAGCCTGGATGGGCAATGAACTTCTGAATGAATTAAGGGAAAAAAAGAGTGTGTATCATCTTGGGAAGGAAGGAGAGGTAACCCATGGAATGTTTAAGGATGTTGCTAGGTCATGTATGAAAAAAATCAGAGAGGCAAAAGCCCATGTAGAGCTTAGAGCAGCCACTGCTGTGAAGGACAACAAAAAAATCCTTTACAAATATATTAATGGCAAGAGGAGGGGCAAGGAAAACCTCCACTCCTTAGTGCACATAGAGGGGAATACTGTAACTAAAAATGAGGAAAAGGCAGGTGTACTTAACACCTTCTTTGCCTCAATTTTTAATAGCAGGACAGGTTGTCTTCTGGACAAGTGGCCTCCTGAGCTGGCAGATGGAGTCAGGGAGCAGTATAGTTCCCCTGTGATCCAGGAGGAAGTAGTTAGAGACCTGCTCAGCCACTTGGATCCCCACAAGTCCATGGGACAGGATGGGATCCATCCTAGGGTGCTGAGAGAGCTGGCAGATGAGCTAGCCAAGCAGATCTGCATCATTTTTCAACAGTCCTGGCTCACTGGAGAGGTCCCAGATGACTGGAAGCTGGCCAGCGTGATGCCCATCCACAAGAAGGGTTGGATGGAGGAACCAGGGAACTGCAGACCTGTCAGCCTGACCTCAGTGCCAGGCAAGATTATGGAAGAGGTCATCTTGAGTGCAATCACACAGCACTTAACAGCACAGCCAAGGGATCAGGCCCAGCCAACATGGATTTAGGAAGGGCAGGTCCTGCCTGACCAACCTGGTCTCCTTCTATGATCAGGTGACCCGGCTGGTGGATGTGGGGCAGGCTGTGGATGTAGTCTACCTGGACTTCAGCAAGGCCTTTGACACCATCCTCCACAGCAAACTCCTGGTCAAGCTGTCAGCCTGTGGCTTGGACAGCAGCACTCTGTGCTGGGTTAGGAATTGGCTGGAGGGCCAGGCCCAGAGAGTGGTGGTGAATGGTGCCACATCCAGCTGGCAGCCAGTCACTAGTGGTGTGCCCCAGGGATCAGTGCTGGGCCCCATCCAAGTGCTGGGTTCTACACATTGGCCACAGCAACCCCATGCAGTGCTACAGGCTGGGGTCAGAGTGGCTGGAGAGCAGCCAGGGAGAAAGGGACCTGGGCGTACCGGTTGACAGTAGGCTGAACATGAGCCAGCAATGTGCCCAAGTGGCCAAGAGGGCCAATGGCATCCTGGCCTGCATCAGGAACAGTGTGGCCAGCAGGAGCAGGGAGCTCATTCTGTCCCTGTACTCAGCACTGGTTAGGCCACACCTTGAGTCCTGTGTCCAGTTCTGGGCCCCTCAGTTTAGGAAAGATGTTGACTTTCTGGAACGTGTCCAGAGGAGGGCAGCAAAGCTGGGGAGGGCTTGGAGCAGAAACCCTGTGAGGAGAGGCTGAGGGAGCTGGGGTTGCTTAGGCTGGAGAAGAGGAGGCTCAGGAGAGACCTTATTGCTGTCCACAGCTACCTGAAGGGTGGTTGTAGCCAGAGGGGGTAGGTCAGGGGAGGTTCAGGCTAGATGTTAGGAAAAAGTTCTATACAGAAAGAGTGATTGCCCATTGGAATGGGCTGCCTGGGGAGGTGGTGGAGTCACCATCACTGGAGGTTTTCAGGAGGTGACTTGATGGGGTGCTTGGTGCCGTGGGTTAGTTGTTTGGGTGGTGTTTGATTGGTTGATGGGTTGGACGCGGTGATCTTGAAGGTCTCTTCCAACCTGGTTTATTCTATGTATTCTATGTATTCTAGTCTATGTCTCTTTTCCCAGGTAACCAGCCCCAGAAGAAGACACAGTCTCAAATTGTGCCAGGGAAGGTGTAGGCTGGATTTTAGGAAGAAATTCTTCACAGAAAGAGTGATTTGCCATTGGAATGGGCTGCCCAGGGAGGTGGTGGAGTCACCATCACTGGAGGTGTTTAGGAAGAGACTGGATGGGGTGCTCAGTGCCATATTTTAGTTGATTGGATGGTGTTGGGTGATAAGTTGGACTTAATGATCTCTAAGGTCTTTTCCAACCAGGTTAATTCCATCCTATCCTATCCTATCCTATCCTATCCTATTCTATCCTATCCTATTCTAATTCTATTCTATTCTACTCTATTCTATTCTAATTCTAGTCTATTCTGTTTCCCCTCTACTCTGATCTGGTGAGACCACATCTGGAGTATTTTGCACAGTTCTGGGCTCCCCGCTTCAAGAAGGACAGGGATATGCTAGACAGTGCCCAATAGGGGGTGTTGAGGATGATTAGGGGACTGGAACACCTGTCTTATGAGGAAAGGCTGAGAGACCCGGGGCTGTTTAGTCTGGAGAGGAGAACACTGAGAGATCTTATTAATGTTTATAAATATCTGAAGTGTGGGTGTCAAGAGGAACATGCTAGTCTCCTTTCAATGGTGTCCTGTGATAGGACAACGCATGATGGATACAAACTAGAACACTGGAAGTTCTGCCTTAATATGAAGAAAAATTTCTTTACTGTAATGGTGACAAAGCACTGGAACAGGTCACCCAGAGAGGTTGTGGAATCTTCTTCTCGAGACTTTCAAGACCTGTCTGAATGTGTTCCTGTGTGACCTGCCCTAGCTGATCTCATTTGGTAGGAGGGTTGGACTCAATGAACTTCAGAAGTCCCTTCCAACTCCTTCCATTTAATGATTCTGTGATTCTGACATGCAAAAATAATTGCATATGAATTTTGTTGATGTCCATGCTTTCAAAGTTAGATGCCCTGTGGGAATCTTTCCCTTCCAACTTCCATATCTCCATCAGGGAGGTGGTGGAGTCACCATCACTGGAGGTGTTTAGGAAGGGACTTGATGGGGTGTTTGGTGCCATGGTTTAGTTGATTAGTGTTGGATGATAGGTTGGACGCGATGATTTCAAAGGTCTCTTCCAACCTGGTCTATTCTATTCTATTCTATTCTATTCTATTCTATTCTATTCTATTCTATTCTATTCTATTCTATTCTATTCTATTCTATTCTATTCTAACTGGTTTGTTAGCAAGGTTCTATGCACAGTCTCATCAGAAATCATCATGGAATGTGAAGTTTGTAAGGAAGGATGAAGGCCTTAGTTTAGAAGAACATTCTTGTCAGAACACCTGCCAACCACCCTGTGCTTGTTGATGGAACTGCTCTTGTGGGGTTCCACACCACAGCTCCCTGACTGCCTGGCATGCTGGGATACATTTTGCTCCCCTTTATAGGTGCCTATAGTAAGATACATGTTTTGCTTGTGTCTGGAATAGCATAATATCCCTCAGGTGATATTGTGGACTAAACTTCATACATCAAACTAACTGGCTGTTATGTGACCTTCAGACATAATGCCATAAATCCAAGTGCTCCTCTTGTAGCAGTTTAAAAAGCAGTTGTGAAATGGTACAAGACTGGCGCTCCAGTGCCCAAGCACCTTTGCAATGAAAGAGGCATATGGCTATAAAATCAGGTTGAAACATTTTTAATCATATGATGTTATTTAAGACTTAATACTTCTTTTTTTTTTTTTCCCTAAGGAAACACAATCCCATGAGCCTTGCACACTTCAAAGCCTTTCCACCAGGAAACTCTGGGAATGTAATCTGAGCAATCAGCTCAAAGGGCCACAGCGTGGAATGTAGGATCTAAGTTATGTTCATGTTTGTACATGCCTACACAGCAACCATAAATCACACCTTCACCACAGAAGTATCAAGTAGAAGTTCAGAGCCTCAATGCACTCACACTGCCATCTCAGCATGGGCACCCATCCTTAATCTAAAAAAAGGAGAGGTTGTTGGACTGAAAAGATTTTCTTCTTGTGCTTGTAGTCAACAGCATCCTTCCAGAGATCTTTCATCAGAGAGTATGACCATCTCCCCTAAAAAATAGGTGGTAGAATCCAAATCCATCCAAACTTTGCTAAATCCCATGATTAGGAGTGTGGTTGGTGTGGAAGTGACCAACCTCAGAAGCATGCCAGGATCTAACAGGACAACTAGAATCAGTCAGGTAAACACATTCTGCTGGGCCACTGGCAAACTGCTCTCTGCCCCAATGCACAGAGAGTAGATTAAAGAATCGAATGGGGTGTATCACAGTCTTGAAGCTGGAACTGGTTATAAATCTATCAGCATAACAAAAAGGAATGTACCAGGGTGGGAGAGCTGCCAAGGAGAGTGCTGGTAATTGCAGTCACAGGAAGAGCAAACAGAGCTCATGCAGGGGCTGGCAGCAAATGAGCACAGCAAAAGCTGGCAAGGGCTTCCAAGGGCTTTGGGGAAATGGGAAGCTCTTATACTTTCTGTTTTGATCCTGAGCAGTTGTGCAGAAGGAGAAAAGAACACACTCAGTATTGACCAGCAGAGAGTCCTGTGTTTCCAAAGGACCAGCTGTTTGGTCAGGGGATGAGGAGTAAAGCAGGTATCAGAATCCACATCTAGAACACACCAGTGGAGCAGTACATCAATTGATCTGTTAAAGACCATTTTGTTACACCAGTTGGCTCACAACAGAGAAGTAAAGGTGAAGAAAAGCTGGTCAGCAGCTATGTGCCCCCCACCCACTCCTCCACCACAGAGACAGTCTGGGAGAGGAGCTGAGTTAATGGGCACTCCTCCATTCAGAAGATCAGTAGATTTCTTCATTTCATTAATTTAATAAGGAGGAAAGTCAAATATGCTGAGAAATAGTTCAGCTAGGAAGGGGGACATATTTGTGTGAACAGAAACAGAAAGGAAGCTGAAGAGCAGGAGTGGAGGAAAAAGCAATCCTTTTGCCCACCCTTCTGCGATGATCCTCTGGGGCTGACCAGCACCTATTTGTGCTCTACCTGCAATGAATGGTTTCATTTATTTCAGGACAAAGAAAATGTTCAACCAAACATGGTGTTGGTTAAAAATGGGGAAAAAATTACTCCTCTAGGCCTCTCTCTTCTCCTCCCTTTAATAGAGAAAAAAAAGTAACATCATACTTTCAGAAATCCTCTCTACACAAGATAAGCTGTTTGGATAGAAGAATTTGCCAAGCATGTCCTGAATATATGAAGTGTCTTTTCCTACCTATAGCTGAGTATTTTTGGAGAGTTTATGACTGAATGGCAGAAACAGTGTTCCGTTTAACTTCTCATCAGACTTGCACAGAACTGGACATGGCTGCCTCCCAGAATAAGTCAAGCCTGGGCCTCTATCTCTCCTGGATGAGCCAGGAGGTCATTTTCAGATCTCAGCTGTTAACTATGCCAGAAATGCGCTGCAGCACCCAGTCCATGGCCCTCACTCCCCATGGGCACCTCCTGGAGGAACAGCACCGACAGAGGGCACAAGGCAAGTAGTTTCAGCAGGAGCTAAACCACATAGCCTCAGGCTACATACTACTCTTGCAGACAGTAGCATATGTTTGTCCCAGTCTCTGCAGCAGGAACAGTAGAAAAACAAGAGACAAGGCAGCAAGCAAGCACTTGACCTGACTGAAAAACAAGGGAGAAATTTAGAGGTCAAGAACTGCTTGAAAAGTTGTGATAAAAAAGAATGCCTCCTGCAGTTTGCTTTCACCCAAGCTGAGTGTGGCAGGATTATGGTAAACAGTAATTGTTCAACAGCTCCCATTGCCTGTATTCTCCAAGAGCAAACCAGCCGTGGAAAGCCTTTGGCCACCCATCTAGGTCATGCTGGAATAACAATGCAGTGGGAATGGATGTCTTGTGACATTATTTCTTGGGCCAAACATACCAAGTAGTGCAAAGTGGTTTACACACTCAGATCACTTGTGCTTTTACTTCAGCTTTTACGCTCAACTTACCATACACCACTTCAAAAGTTACCTGGCCCTGGCGCATGACCTCCGAGCAAGCAAGCCAAGGTTTTTAAACAATATCTGTTTTTTCCTCTGTTTCACAGGTCAGTACTCATTATAAACAGCCAGTGTTAGCCTGAAAGATTTATTGTGAAAGGCAGCATAGAAAACATTTGTGCAAACTAACAAGTACATGGCCTCTGTTTAAGAGACACTCTCCACATGATGTGGGTGTAAAAATACTCCACTTAAAAATACACACTTATTTCTATGCAGGCTTGTGATCACGTAACTCCTTGCAGCACTTCAATGACAATTATACAGACAATGTAGAACAAGTAGAACAAGCAGGAATGGGAGGCTAACTGTACTGATTCCAGGCAGTATTTTGCCAGTGCAAACTTGTGAAATTTTGGCGGCCAAATACTCTTAAGATTTATTCAAGCCAGAGAACTACTACCTACCAGTTCAGGTTGTACTTCTTCCCTTGCTCCTCTTTAAACTATGTGATTCCACAGGGCCAAGTTGCTTGCATGTTTATTTTCTTTTAACACAGCAAGCCTGTAGCTGGCAAAAACTTTTTGAGTTGTCTGGCTGCAGACTTTGCATTTCATCTCCTGTGTTGCCCATTGTTGTTTCTAGTCAATGATAGTCAAGACCACAAACCGTGTTTCTGAGGGAGCTGGGGTTGCTTAGCCTGGAGAGGAGGAGACTCAGGGGTGACCTTATTGCTCTCTACAACTACCTGAAGGGAGGTTGTAGACAGGTGGACGTTGGTCTCTTCTCCCAGGCAGACAGTACCAGAACAAGAGGACACAGTCTCAGGCTGCGCCAGGGGAGGTTTAGGCTGGATGTTAGGAAGAAGTTCTATACAGAGAGAGTGATTGCCCATTGGAATGGGCTGCCCGGGGAGGTGGTGGAGTCACCATCACTGGAGGTGTTCAGGAGGAGTCTTGATGGGGTGCTTGGTGCCATGGGTTAGTTGTTTAGGTGGTGTTGGATTGGTTGATGGGTTGGACGCAATGATCTTGAAGGTCTCTTCCAACATGGTCTATTCTATTCTATTCTATTCTATTCTATTCTATTCTATTCTATTCTATTCTATTCTATTCCACCATCTCTGAGAGTAGAACTATTCTTATGCAAACTTCTACCAGTATCAACAATGCAGGAAAAAAAAAGAAAAGGAAAAGAAAAGAAAAAAAGAAAAAAGGCAGTACCGCTATAAATACTTTTATTGCTGGCATGGATGACTGACTGCTTACATGGCTAACAGCATAGCTCAACACCTCTAAGTTGCATGCATACAGATGACTAATTAAATACACAGTTAAATGACTTTACCTGGCACAATTCTGACCACTAAAATCATTAAAGAAATAGAGCTTGCAGTTCCCTCAAAGCTATGTCTCCCAGTGAGTAATTTCAGTGTTGCACTGGCCTGGAGCAGTTTGGGACAAAAAGGGTAGTCACAAGCCAGAGGGAAAGCCAGCACCTCTCGAACTGGTTATCTGAACCCACCTTTCAGCCTATCACCTGGGCTCTGTGCCATGGAGACCACAGTAGCAGGACACACAGAGGACACTGGTACTGGAACAAAAGTCAAGTAGTACTAAAAGATAAGCCATAAGGATTAATTCATATTATGACAAAGCTTCAGCTGAAATCAAGCACTTCAGTGTGATGTTTGGGTATAAATGCACATCTGTCTGCTTTTGGCCCTTGGTCCTGGCAGAAGCTCAGAGGTCAAGGGCATGATGTGACCAGAGCTGGGCCATCACAGCTGGCCACACAGAAACCCCTAGCAGCAATTAACATCAGCTTTGTAGGCTACGCTATAGGCCTTCCTGGGCTGAAACTTCAGTCTAGCTTGGACTATTTGGAATAAGTATGTTCTGGTGACAAGAAAGAGATTCATTAGAACAAGAGCATCCTTGAAAGGATGTCAATCTGTGCTTTCATTAGAAAGTTTTCACTGCAGCTGTTATTCTGAGGAGTCTGCTGCTCAACCTCAAGTTCACTGCTGCTGTGTTCACGTTTGGTAGGCATCTTGTTGCTAAATGCAGTTTAGCCTCAGAAATTACTGTACTTCTACTTACTTAAACAGACCTAATTCTTCACAGAAGTACTGTTTCAACAGAAGCAATTAAAGCATTTGTCATTGTGGCAAAACACCTGCTTCCATCAAATCGTCATTTAGCTTATCCTTCTGCTTGACTTTCTGGAGTAATTTTTGAACAGGCAGGGCTTCCTCATTATACTATGAACATTTCTCTTTGAGAAACAGCAGTATTAACTAGAAATGTTCTTGTGTTTTATGATGTCTAAAACTGAACTACCACAATATTTGTGACTATTTTTAGAGGACAGCAAGGTGAAACTCTGCTTTTCACCCACTACTTAGCAGGGGAAAACAAGTATGACTATGTAAAAATGTTTCCAAAATGATTTAAAAAGTGTAACTGTACTTTGTCTGTGAAGTGCAAAATGCCATCAGTAGAGTCTAAGCCAAGTATCTTAACAAAGCTATTGTAGCAGCAGTCTGCAGTATGGGCCCCCAGGGGAAACAAAGGCCTCATTTATGTTTAGTGAACTGAAGCACTGTTTTAATTTCCCATGAAATCCACTCATTTTGCAAACAGTCAACTAATAAATATCACAGTGGCTGGAGGTTTGACTGACAGCAGCTTGCTGCATTTCTGTGTAATCAGAAGACACAGGGAAAGGTGCATATACGTTTAGCTGCACACAGTCCTACTTATCCACCTGCCTGCAGGGCTCAGGGTGGTGAAGCCGCGGGAGGAGAGGACAGCCATCACGGCCCATACCAGCTGCTGATGGAGGCAAAAGGTGTGGACATGGAATGGGACAGCTCCCCACGGTCATATTGCCTCAGAGCCTGCCGTTTGGTCCCGCCGGTCACCAAACCCCTGCGGCAGCTTCGGTGCTGGTTCTGCCGCCTGGGAAGAGCTGCCGGACGGCTCCCCGCATTCCTGGCTGCCAGGGGCTGAGGAGGATACTGGCGGGGCTGGACGCCACGCTCCCGAGTCCCTCTCTTTAAAACAACACCCAGCCACCTCCACCCCCAAAACAACGGGGCGGAGGGGGAGAAACAAGCCAAGGACGACAAACTCGCGCAGCTGACAGTACCCTGGCTGACGACTGGACTGGACTGGACAGGACCGCCGCGCCTTGCTCCCCGCCCCCGGAGCTGCCCCCCTTCCCTCGGCTCCTTCAAGGGCGGCCTTCCCCCGCCGCTACTCCTCCTGCCGGCCTCTCGCCCTGAGCAAACGTCTGCTGCAGGCACGCACGCACGCACGCACGAGCTCGCGGGCAGTCGTACAGCCCCCCGTCTACATTTGCCCCGCCTGTCCCCGCCTCCATTGAGAGGCCGCTGGCCGCCGGCGCGGGGGCGGGAGGCTGGTGGCTGGGCTGCCTCGCCGTGGGCCGCTGCCGTGGGCTGCGCGGCGCTGACCGGGCCGCTAGGAGGACCTGCCGGATCTGCCAGCTCGCGAATCGTTCCCACGTAGAGGTGTCCCACCACTTCCTAACCCAGCACAGAGTGCTGCTGTCCAAGCCATGGGCTGACAGCTTGGCCAGGAGTTTGCTGTGGGGGATGGTGTCAAAGGCCTTGCTGAAGTCCAGATAGACTACATCCACAGCCCTCCCCACGTCCACCAGACGTGTCACCTGATCATAGAAGATCAGGTTGGAGAGGCAGGACCTGCCCTTCCTAAATCCATGTTGGCTGGACCTGAGCCCTTGGCCATCCTTCAGGTGCGCAGTTATTGCCGCCAAGATAATCTGCTCCATCACTTTCCCTGGCACTGAGGTCAGGCTGACTGGCCTGGAGTTTCCAGGTTCCTCCATCCGTCCTTCTTGTGGATGGGGACCACATTGGCCAGTTTCCAGTCATCTGGACCTCTCCAGTGAGCCAGGACTGGAGGAAAATGATGGAGAGTGGCTTGGCCAGCTCATCTGCCAGCTCTCTCAGCACCCTAGGATGGATCCCATCCGGTCCCATGGACTTGTGAGTGTCCAAGTGACTCAGCAGGTCCTGAACTAATTCCTCATGGATTTCCAGGGCATCACACTGCTCCCCGACCCTATTACCCAGCGCAGGAGGCCACTCGTCCTGAACTCCTGCCTTGCTGTTAAACATCGAGGCAAAGAAGGCGTTCAGGACCTCAGCCTTTTCCTCGTCTTCGGTCACCGTGTTCCCCTCCAGGTCCAGTAAGGAGTGGAGGTTCCTCTTGCCCTTCTTTTTAGTGTGATATATTTGTGTTGCAGTTTGAGCTGGGTGCCCCCCTGGTGTATTCACTTCCTGTGTCCCAGAAGTCCAGCCCAGAGGGATGGACACAGGAAATTGTGTATTTCCTACCATAATTCTTTGCAACCACTATAAGATCCAGTGCGGGGTCTAGCACTTTCTCTTTTCTTCCTCCTCCGCCAGCCGGTAACTGGGGGGAGATGTCTGCTGGCTTTGGGCCTGGCTAGGCCCAAGGCCACGGGGGGATGGGCAGTCTCAGGCCTGGCCAGCTGAGACTAGCCCAGCAGAGGGAGGGGGAAGAAGGAGCCCTGAGGGTCTCGGGTGTAACCCTCAGGTGGGGATGGGATGCCTCTGGGTCTGCTTTGGGATCTTTCTTTGTCACTGCGCTTTGGGTTCTCTGTAACATTCACTGCTTTCTATTTAAACTTTCATCACTTTTGCAATCCGTTTGTCTGAGTGTTTTATTCCTGCCCGTGGTGGGCAGAGAGGGGGCTGCCTCAACCCAGCACAATTTGTAAAAATGCTTTTTGTTGTCTTTGACAGAGGTGGCCAGCTTCAGTTCCAACTGGGCTTTTGCCTCTCTAATTTTATTCCTACATAATCTAACCACTTCCTTGAACATACCTTGAGAACGTCCCTCAGCAGCGTTTCGCTGTGCATGCACGGAGCAACGGCAGCTGCAGCTGCGGAGTCACCCGAGGCCGAAGGGGCTGTTACAGAGCGCCTGCGCCATGTTGAGTTACATTTGGAAGTGACCTGGCATCCAGTACAAAAAACCTGGGCCTTTGTATTTTCATCTCTGCCTTTTCTATAAGCATCCACTTGTGCCTTTGAACAGAAAACTGCCCTTGCTGTTCCGGGCACTGCACCGCCCGATCATTTATTCTTGCCAGCTTCCCCACGGCTCTAACAGCTCCAGAGGCTTGTTTCAAAATGTGCTTAAGTCTTTTTTTCAAGAACATCATAAAATGTATTTCAGAGAAAATTTCTGAAACAGCCTGGACTAGTGTGAGTAACACAAAATCTGAGAATGAGGAGGAAAAATAAAGCTTTCATTGATGTCACATTAGGCTGCAGACTCACCAGAAGGCAATAGGTGGAACCTTACATTGATCTCCCAGCTCCATGCCCAGTCCTTGGTTTATGAGTAAGAATTACAGACCCCGTGAGAGGTTTTTCCAGGACACATGGAGGCCTTGGAGCACAGGTGGATGAGACCACAGTGTCTGCAGGTAGAAACCATCCTCTGACGTCCCAGATAATTACATTACTCACTATCCAGGGAGCAAGAGCATTATCTATACAGCTAGCTGCAGCTATATATCATATGGCAATGGCATGTCTCACTAAAAACCAGTGGCAGTTGTGAACAAAACTTCATGATCCACTTGTTTGGTGCCCATCCTTTCACAAGTATGGAGAAGTTCACAACACTCCATGCTCCACAATACAACACTGAAGAACAGTCAGTAAATGTTTACAGGAACATTTGCATCACAAGTGGCCTTCTGTTTGTCATCTGAAGGGTAAATTAATGAACATTTGTATTAGCTGATAATTCGTGAGTGTAAGCAAACTGTATGTGATGCTCACCATCTGATCAGTGCCACACTGCTGAAATGAGAAGAAACAGTACTCACCTTTCTTTGGGAGCACTTCCTGTTTTGTGTCTGTTTACATGTATGGCTTCTGGTGAAATAAACAACCGCACAAAAACCCAACTTCACTGGGAATGATTTCCAAGCAGAAACCGGACTGCATTTTTAAGATAAGTTCTGTCTACTTCAACTGTGATTAGCTGCCTGACTAATAACTGGCCAACAGAGATCAAATAACAAGTATGATACTCATTCATTAGTCCAGTCTAAAAATAATACTGTGAAGCATTTTGAGAATAAACTCTAATGTATTGAAAGGAACCACAGTTGCCTCCTGAACAATCCGGGAGCAGAAGATGAGGCAAAGTTTGCTGAATGAATTATTCACTGTGTATTTTGCCCTTGACTCCAACTTTGACAAGATGCCTCTTAGAGAGCTTCCTTCTTAAGTAGATAATGTACAGCTACATAGGGGGGGGGGGGGGGGGGGGGGGGGGGGGGGGGGGGGGGGGGGGGGGGGGGGGGGGGGGGGGGGGGCAAGAATGAAAGTCCTGAATTTTCTGCTGAGTCAAAGTTTATATAATGACTATTCAAGGAATGAGGGGGAGAAAAACAGTACTGACAAAAATAAAAACAAAACAAACCCACCAAAACCCCACAACAAAACCAAAACACCACCAAAATCAAAAACAGTGTCTTGTTTCATTATTTTTCATCTTCCATCTTTTTCTTTTCTTTTAATCTCTTCTTTTTTTCCTTCTCATTTACCCCACAGTGTGATCCCCAGATTACTGGTTCCAGATTTGGGAGAGTCCCAGTTCATTATTCCAATTTTGGTTTTCCCTGTTTGCATAATCTGCTGACTGTTGTCTCTGGCAATTGCTCTGGGCTTTTTCCAGGGTATTTATATCTCCCAGCCTTTTTCCTACCAGTGAAATTTTAGTTTGATCTCGCAAGCAGAATCAAGAAGAAGAATAAATGCCATAACTTATTACAGTACCTTTTAAATTGATGGATTTTAAAACCCATTTCAAAATTCATCATTTAAATGTTGCATCAGGTTGAATATGAACTGTAAAATACAATACAGTAAAGAGCTGACATGGCATTGTGCCTCATAAACAACTCTTCTTACAGCTATGTAGGTCACTCACAAGGTTCTGGGAGTCCATGAGAGGAGGAACCGCTCCTGCAAGTGGGGATTGAAGGGTATGGCAAGTGTCATGTTTGCCACCATGGTGAAAAAGGCACTTCACACACCTGCTTCATGGCTGTAGCATGTCACAAGCTAGCATTGACATGGTCTGGCTTGTGGCATACCTCAGAGTAAGGGAAGGCATGTGAGATGCTATATCCCCAGACACAGGCGTGCTGCCAGCTGGAGCCCCAAGCCTCCTCGCTTTCCCAACACTGCCAGCTGTTGACAAGCAGCAGAATCAGATGGAAAGTTCAAGGGAGACTTGTGATCCCTCACCTACTTGTCAGCTGTAACTTTAGAAAAAGGAAGGTGGAAGACTGTTAATCTAGACCATAAAATAGTATTCCACAGTACTAATAAGAGACATGCTACTGAGGATGCTATTTCAGCTTATCAGGTGCAGCTACTGCAGCCTAGACTGAGTGAACAATGTTGTGGGAGGACAGCCCCACACAAGTTGTGTTAGCTATAAATGTTCCGCAGATGGCCACAAGATAAAGCAGGCTAGTATGCTCAGACCCTAGGCTCACAAGTGTGAAAAACTGCACAGGATAAAATCAGTGAAAGACCATTGCTCATAAAGATGTGGCCACTGCAGAATGAAGGTTGTAGCAGCAGCACTCTTCAAATTCAGCTTCTAGTGCCACCCTCACAAGATCACTGCTTGCCTGCCTACATCTTCTAAAGGACAAGAAGCATTCCTTTTCTGCAATGCTTATTTGTAGGACACATTGCCCAATCTCACTCCTGAGTCTTCAGCACAGATAAGGCTGATGCTGCCAGGGTCCAGCCTGATGGTTTTCAGACAGGAGTAGCATCCTCTGCTAGAGATACACCCCAAATCTTGCATGAGAAGTTTCTTGTCGCTCATCTGACTTCATCTTGGCCTTTGCCTGTCATACTTTCATTCTTGCTGTGTGGCAGAACTTGTATTGGAGAAGAAAGAGGAAAGAAAAAAAAAAAAAAGGTTTTTTTCCTAGAAAAATTCTGCATGAAGAATAAGAAATGGTAGGTGGATGCTGTGGGGTCTGGACATACCTCACTTGAGGGGAAACCTCAGCACATTCAGGTTTTTGATACCTCTGGCTTCCTCCTTATTACAGTACTAGGTTCACTGAAGCAATCCCTAGCAAACTGAACTTGCTCAGAGTTCACTGCACTGTGTTGAATGTTCAGCATTTTTTTCACTTAATACTTGTGTTCAGCACATTTTTGTTTCCACCTCTGCTATACACTCCTGTGACACCTAGCAGGACACACTGTCTGTTTACCCAGGAAGAGGAACAGGATGGGTTGGTCTCCTGCTTATGACTGTCATGAGAAGCTGGAGGAAGCAAAGGAAGAATAGATAGAATAGAATAGAATAGAATAGAAATAGAATAGAATAGAAGAGAATAGAATAGAATAGAATAGATAGAATAGCATTAACCAGTTGGAAAGACCTTTGAGATCATCAAGTCCAACCTGTCATCCAATACCATCTAATCAACTAAACCATGGCACCAAGTGCCCCATCCGGTCTCTTTCTAAACACCCCCAGTGATGGTGACTCCACCACCTCCCTGGCAGCCCATTCCAATGGCCAATCACTCTTTCTATGAAGAACTTCTGCCTAAACCTCCCCTGGTTCAGCTTGAGACTGTGTCTCTTGTTCTGGTGCTGGCTGCCGCCCGGGAGAAGAGACCACCCCCACCTGGCTACAACCTCCCTTCAGGTAGCTGTAGACAGCATAAGGTTTCCTCTGATCCTCCTCCAGGCTAAGCAACCCAGTTCCCTCATCCTCTCCTCATAGGGTTTGTTATCTCCTCTTACAATTGTGATCCAGAGCTACAGCTTTTCCCACATGCTGGCAACAGTAGGATCTTACAGTGGATTTTCAATGTAGCTTGGTTGCTAGAATTTGTTATTCTGGGGTGTAACAACTGAATCCTCACCCAAGACAAGTGTGCAGATCCTTCTGTAATGTGCTAAATGCAAAACTGCTTTAATGTAGTGAGAGCAATGATAGCTGTGATGTGGGAGAAAGCAGTTACATATGTTGATTCTCCTAAAGCAGACCAAAAGGACAAGCAGTTCAAGCCAATGCTGCTCTAATCTCTACAGAGAACAATTACATCTAAGGCTCCCTCAGCACTGACAGAACAAGAGCATTTACAAACCTGCATCTTCTCATTTTGAGTTACTTGAGGAGGTACCAGATGAGTGCCTACAGCCATTGCTCTGTTTCATTCATATCAGCGCTGCTGGGTTCCTCTGGCACAGTCTGTCCGCCAGCGCTAACATGCTGGTACGTTAACATGCTGGTGTATACTGGAAACCCAACTCCTGTCCCCTGTTACATACAGGCAGTCTTCAAACAAAATTCAAAGAACCTGAGAGGGCAGGAAGCACCACTCCAGCTTAATTTGGTGCCTCTGCTGTCTTTTCACCTCCCTCTGTCTGGCACAGGCTGGCTCTAGTCCCAGCTACCAGTGCTGAAATCCCTTTGCAAGCCCTACAGCTTCCCTCAGCCCTGGCCTTGACAACAGCAGGACTTAGCCATCACTTGTCAGCTAGTGCTGATCTTGTGCTCGCAGGACCTTCTTGATGCATGAACAAGTCTCCCACGTTTCTTTCACACTGTTCCACAGCAGTACATACCCTTTTTTCATAAAATCTGATCATTATTCTTAAATGCCTGCTGACTTGCCTAGAGATGTTACCTTTCTTCACTGTGCTTCACAGCTATGTTTTACTGGATCCCATTCTTATTTCATAGAATTTCATATTTCATAGAGGACACAGTCTCAGGCTGCGCCAGGGGGGAGGTTCAGGCTAGATGTTAGGAAAAAGTTCTATACAGAGAGAGTGATTGCACATTGGAATGGGCTGCCTGGGGAGGTGGTGGAGTCACCATCATTGGAGGTTTTCAGGAGAAGACTTGATGGGGTGCTTGGTGCTGTGGGTTAGTTGTTTGGGTGGTGTTAGATTGGTTGATGGGTTGGACACGATGATCTTGAAGGTCTCTTCCAACCTGGTTTATTCTATGTATTCTATGTATTCTAATCAGGGAATGGTTTGTGTTAGAAGGGATCTTAAAGATCATCTCATTCTAACTTCCTGGCCATGGGTAGGAACACCTTCCACTAAACTAGGTTGCTCAAAGCCCCATCCAACCTGGCCTTGAATACTTCCAGGGAAAGGGCAAAATTTTTTAACGCATCTCAATGTTGCTACTTGAAATACAGCAAAATAGGGTGTTTCAGTTGTTCACAGGACATGATGAGCAAGGAAAATACAGGAAAGATGGCAAAAAGATACTACTTGTAAAAGCCAAGGAAATACTGCTGAAAACTGTCTTTTATGTGCACCTCATCTTCCTGCATCAGCCAATATCACTTGTTACACTGTCACCAACAGCCCAGGTAAACTTTTTCTGATGGTCACAGTGGATGCCTACAGCCACCCTGTGAGATGTGTTGTGTCCCTGCAACAGCTTCATCCCCATACTTTGGGTAGACACAAAGGTGTTGAAAATAGGGGAGCCCAGATGTCCGGGTTGCAGCTGCTGTTTGCCTTCTTGGAGTCTGAGGCAGTAGGGTGATACACCCAGGATAGGTTGGAAAGAAAAGGAAATGAAATGGGATTTATTTTTTTTCCCAATTGAGATGGGATTTCCTGTCTCTTTCTACATGAAAGAGGTATTTAATGTGGAAATCAGTGTCTTCTCACTCCCTTCCTCCTTCCAGAGGCCAAGTGTCCAAGGAGGTCATGCTGTGTCCCAGGGAAGAGCAGAGACAAGGAGTCTCATTGGTATATATATTTAAAACAAAAAAAATGAAACAAAGGCAAGATTTAAATGACAAAACACCATCTTTAGACTCTTCATCTCATTCCTCTCTTCCCCTCCCACATATTATTCCTCTATTAGATTTTCCAATAAAATCAGACATTTTTTGTCCCCTGCAGCCCAGATCTCCAGACACAACACTCAGCTTTTGTGATGATCTCATAGCAGTCGCCAAAGCAAATTATTATTGCCAGAGAATACATCAGTTTTTGCTAGAATCATTCTCTTGTCATTTAGCATCTGGAGAATTAAATAATGGCTCTGAAGCAGCGCAAGGACCTCAAAAATGCCATTCCTTCCATGTTGTCTTCCAGCGATGTAGCTCCACCACCCAAAGTCCCTTTTTATGGCATGGCATCTCCCACCTAGGTCCTGCCTAGCCACAAGCAGGAAGTGCAAAACTATTCCAGACAGAAAGAAGTGAGGGGCCTGCTGCCTTTGAACTTTGTGGGAATGATGGTGTGAATCCAAGAGACTTCATGGCAGGAGGCTTGAATCCAAGCTAAATGTGCCTGTGTCCCTCCTGTCAGTCCATATGCAAAATCAGATAAAAGTAAAGAACTTAAAACAAAGCTGAGTTCAACATATCTCAGCTTCCAAAAACTTTATTTTCTGAGACAAGACAGCAGTATATTGACATGCTTTAAACTGCATCAATTTAGTTACCATCTTCACTAATTAGTAAAATAAATTTTATGTGCTCCAAGATGTGTATTATTCAATCAATGTCAAATAAGGCTGTCAGAGAAAATCTTCCAGCTCATTGACACATTAATTATACCTTTTCAGGCTGCAACAATTTGAATTTAAATTTTTATTCAAAATTGAAAGTTTTTTATTCAAAACAGGAAAATTTTGATAGTCTTGTTTGTCTGACATTCGTTTGAGTATCTCATCTCTCTTCAGTATTTCAGGAAGAAATACTGATCACAGGAAAATGATTGGGAAGCTACGAAATGGAATAAGCCAACTCTCTAAGTGTGTTGGAGTTTAGATAGGAGGTCTGGATGAACCAGTGTTTTGGTTCTTTTGACTTGACAATGTGTATATATGTATTATTTCACCACCACCACACTGAAATTAACATTTAAAAGAATGACTTCTCCTAAATAAAGCAATGAGTTTGATGCTGAGCATGTTGACAGTTTTCTGATTTACTTGGACTTTTACAAGTCAGCAGGAAGTGGACATCGTGTTTCTGTCACATTGGAGGGGGCTGGTGATGCTTCAGATGGCACACACACTTTCACTCAATAAAGCTAGTTTTCATTTGATTTTCCAGGTGAACTTGGTGTTTTCATCAGCTCAAGCATACTGCTTTTTAAAGGTGGGAAAGGTTTTTTTACACTAAGCATGTGCTAATAACATGGGAGAGAGTTGAGTTGGGCAAGGGTCCTCAGCCAGGGAGGCAACTTTATATTCAAGAACATAAGGCAGAAGGAAAAGAAGACTGAACACTGGGAAAAAATATTCAGTATATAGTACAGCAAGCCTGGTCCCTTGGGTCAAATAAGTATGGGTTGCAAAGCACACTGCAGAGCACAGGAAATAGTCAGGCATTAGCAGAAGGATGGGATACAGTATGTAGAGGTTTGACATTTCAAATTTCTATGATGCTGTGAAACCCTTCTCTAGAACAGTTTAATAAGCCAGAATTAATACTGCACTTTCCCACAAAAATGCAAGAGCATTTTCTTTGCTAAAGTTGTCTGGCAGAGAGATGTTCCCTCTGAACAAATCACAAGAGTTAACACAAGTGGAAACTTTAGCCACAACATTGTCGAAGTACAAAAGTTAAATAACTTTTTTAGGGTTTTGCTGTGTGTCAAGGATGCATGGAGGCTGTTCCTCAAAACAGTTTGCTTGTGTGCTTTGTAACACATTCTGGAATTTCCTCTCTCCTCCACACTCAGTTCACTTCTAAATTCAAACACTGATGAGCACAATCTGTACCAGACTGTGATACTATAGTAATACTTTGGGTAATTCTGTTGTGCAGGTACTAATACATGTGTTAAAAAAGATGCTTACATTAATGTGGTAAATTTACAAATCATCATGTGATGTATGTTGCCCTCTTTATGTTACAGCCTTTATAAGGTTTTTAGACAAATATTTCCCCTAATGGGTGCAGCAAGGTATATTCTTGCTGTGGACAGCATGACTCATTCATTTATTTACTTCAAAGAACCTTTTTAAAATCCTACATCCCATTACTCAGACACTGGTTTCTTCAGTCTCTTTGGCAACCAGAGCCTGAGAGCTACAACACATATGCCAGAAAAAGAGAGCACCTCTGACTATAAACATGTAGCAGACCTGCTGACTTAACAGCTTTTCACTTTATCAGTCTTCATAACATTTGTATTGTATTAGGGAATCCTAAAATTCTCATAAACTAGAACAAATATATAGTGTTAACCAGGATGTATTGTGCAGTTGCAAACACTATCTATTAATGCTGAAGTATTTGTCCTCCACTGTCTTTGTCTACTTTTAAGGGTTTCCTTTGTCCAGATAATTTTTCACCTGATTGTTACTTAATAAACTGTTCCAGAGTCATGTGCCATTGTCAGACCCGGTCTCAAAATGACACTTCTTTCCCTCTGGCTGGTGCCTTGCATAATCTTGCTATATCTTGCTATATCTTGCTATGTCTTTAACCACACAAATATTATTAAAGCAGTCTCAAGAGGATGGAAGGTTGACCATGAGTCAGCAAAGTGCTCTTGTGGCCAAGAAGGCCAGTGCCATTGTAGGGTGTATTAGAAGGGATGTGGTGAGTAGGTTGAGGGAGGTTCTTGTCCCCCTCTACTCTGCCCTCGTGAGGCTGCATCTGGAATATTGTGTCCAGTTCTGGACCCCTCAGTTCAAGAAGGGCCTCAGGGAACTGCTTGAAAGAGTCCAGCACAGAGCCACAAAAATGATTAAGGGAGTGGAACATCTTCCTTACGAGGAGACCCTGAGGGAGCTGGGGCTCTTTAGCTTGGAGGAGAGGCGAATAAGGGCTGACCTTATTAATGTTTATAGGTATGTAAAGGGTGAGCGCCAAGAGGGTGGAGCCAGGCTCATCTTGGTGATGCCCAATGACAGGACTAGGGGCAGTGGGTGGAAGCTGAGGCATAGCAAGTTCCATGTGAACATGAAGAAAAAAATTTTCTCTGTGCAGGTGACAGAACACTGGAACAGGCTGCCCAAAGGTATTGCCCTCTACAACTACCTGAAAGGAGGTTGTAGCCAGGAAGGGGTTGGTCTCTTCTCCCAGGCAACCAGCACCAGAACAAGGGGACACAGTCTCAAGCTGCACCAGGGGAGGTTTAGACTCAAAGTGAGGAGAAAGTTCTTCACCGAGCGAGTCATTCGTCATTGGAATGTGCTGCCCAGGGAGGTGGTGGAGTCACCGTCCCTGGAGGTGTTCAAGAGGAGATTGGACGTGGCACTTGGTGCCATGGTCTAGTCATGAGGTCTGTGGAGACAGGTTGGACTCAATGATCCTTGGGGTCTCTTCCAACCTTAGTTATACTGTGATACTGTATTGTGGAGTCTCCCTCTCTGGAGACATTCAAAACCTGCCTGGATGTGTTCCTGTGTGATCTATTACAGGTGATCTTGCTCTGGCAGGGGGGTTGGACTAGGTGATCTTTCGAGGTCCTTTCCAACCCCTAACATTCTGTGATTCTGTGTGATTCTGTTTAGTTGCTTTGACAGTCCTGTCCTGTATCTGCACATGACTATTGTTCTTTGAAAGATGAAGTTCATGTGTATCTTCCCTTAAATGTCACTGCCATGTGCTCTTGGCTGTGCAGGTACATGGAATTATTGATGGATTGATATAAATATCATTGCCTCTTTTGATGAAATTGTTCCTACTCACTGCTTGAGCAGCAGCAGAGCCAGGCACACCGCTCCACTCCCCCATGCAGTTCTGTCCTGCCACAGGGAAGGTCACTGAGACCCCAGCAGCACTGTTAGCCCAGGCAAAAGGGGCAAGCTTCCTGGATGCAGCTACTAATACCATCCACCGAATGCAGGTTGCTGTCATGGCCCATCCTTCAAGCCATGCTGTGTATTTAAGAGATAAGGGCTAAGCTGTCAATGTATTCCCCAAGTCTTAGTCTCTCTGCTTGGAGGATTTGCAGTAAAGATACCACTTATTGCCAATATTGATTGACTGCTTTGATACTGATACCCTTTTAAGCTTAGCTACTGTGTTCACATAAGCTATGACAAGGCACAGGAAGAAATGTCAGTCTCCCATCACTGTGGGCTGGCTGGTAACCAGTAAACTAAATGCAGAAAATTGTGTGTCCTGACTACTCAGCCCATGCTCTGCCATCTTCAAGATAGCATCAAAATGCTATGAATGTTAAGAATATACTGTTTCACCTGAGTATTTGATGGGGCAAAGGGACTAGTGCAAATTAACCTAGGCACTTCTTTAAAACATTGTGTGCAACTTTTAAATAGAATTTGAGAAGGAGAAAAGGGGAAAAGCCCTCTAGAGTGTCTAAAGTTTTTTCTGCATTTTGCATTGTTATAAATACCAAAGCTATAATTTGCTGTATCATCTCTCCACAATCACTCCTTTCTTGAAGTAGTTGCTAAAATACAGGGCTCTGCTTGAGTGTTAGATCCACTGTGGTGGTGGAGGGAATCATGCTTTTGCATGAACCCAGAAGAGATAAATCCCTCAGATTAGCAAGACATGGCCAGCTTTAATCAATTGCTGTGGCTGTCAGAATATGGTGCCTAGATTTACATCCCTGATACAAGGCTAGAATTTCAGCTTCCTTTCAAAGCTAGTGGAAATGTTCAGGAGAGTGTGTGAATAACCCAGAAACACCCAATCACAAGTTCAGTGTCCTGAGGAGGAAAAGAAGTCAAGCACCAGCCCTGACTTCATTGGCTTAATAGAAGGTTTAATTGGTACATAAAGAGCAGGGGTGGATTTACTGTGTCTTTGCAGGCTAACTGTTGCAGGTAGTTTCATGGATTCACTGCTATCATCATTCTCCTTTTGGAAAAAAAAAAAATTACTTTTATCTATATTGTTGGATTGGGGTTTCCAAAAGTATTCAGTCATTGACTCAAAAATGCCATTAAATTCATTGTAGTAAGGCAGAACACTCCCCAAACTCAACAAACCCTATTGACCAGTATCTAAACCTTTATTGCTAAATAGGCATCATTGAGAAAATTCTAATGAGTATTCTTCCATCTTCTTGCAGCATTTGTAAGGAGACTGATTTTAAGCTACCTTTGGTGAGGTTTCATTTTTAACAGAGTATCTTTCTTAAAATGAGTAATCATGTTCACAAAGAGAGGCTGCTTTCATTATGCCTAATGGACTTCCAAATGCCTCCTTTTAGTCAAAATAGTGACCAGTGATGAGATCAGGTAGATGAAGCACTCCAGATAAGGGTTTTTTAAGACACTTTGCAGTGTATCTGGATAACACTACTTCATGCATTACTCAGAATATTTGCCTCCACTCCAGATAAGCGTAATCTCAGTAGGAAAATAGACACTAATGTTCACAGGTAGATCTATTGGTGTGTACCAGTGGAACCAGGATGTTTACTGGATCAAGTTGTGTGAGTTTCAAACTGTTCCACTCTAAGTATCTGTCAGATACCTTGCTCTGTGTCTTATTTTACTTGCTGGTTTATTCATCTGCAGTTCTTGTGCATTTGGAGTATCATTTGCAGGGTTTTAGAAGCTGTTCCTAATAAGGCTTCCAATATTTCTGAAGATCATAGTAGTACTATCATAGTAGTATCAGTCAGGGTTGGAAGGGACCACAAGGATCATCTAGCTCCACCCCCCCTGCCATGGGCAGGGACATCCCACACTAGATCAGACTGGCCAGAGCCTCATCCAGCCTGGGCTTAAACACCTCCAGGGACAGCACCCCAACCACCTCCCTGGACAACCCATTCCGGGGCTTCACCACTCTCATGGTGAAGAACTTCCTCTTCACGTCCAGCCTGAATCTCCCCACCTCCACCTTCATTCCATTCCCCCTAGTCCTATCACTACCTGAGATCCTGAGAAGTCCCTCCCCAGCCTTCTTGTAGGCCCCCTTCGGATACTGGAAGGCCACACGTAGGTCACCTCAGAGCCTTCTCTTCTCCAGACTGAACAGCCCCAACTCCTTCAGTCTGTCCTTACAGGAGAGGTGCTCCAGCCCTCTGATCATCCTCATGGCCCTTCTCTGGACACCTTCCAGCACATCCATATCCCTCTTGTAATAGGGGCTCCAGAACTGGATGGAGTACTCCAGGTGGGGTCTCACCAGAGCTGAGTAGAGGGGGAGAATCACCTCCCTTGACCTGCTGGCCACACTTCTTCTTGATGCAGCCCAGGATCTGATTGGCTTTCTGGGCTGCAAGTGCACACTGAGAGCTCATGTTGAGCTTCTTGTCCACCAGCACCCCCAAGTCTCTCTTCTCAGGGCTGCTTTCCAGCCAGTCACTGCCCAGCCAGGATTTGTGCCTGGGATTGCCTCGACCCAGATGCAGGACCCTGCATTTGAGCTTGTTGAACCTCATGAGGTTGGCCTGTGCCCACCTCTCCAGCCTGTCCAGGTCCCTCTGGATGGCATCCCTTCCCTCCAGCGTGTCTGCTGCACCACACAGCTTGGTGTCATCAGCAAACCTGCTGAGGGTGCACTCAATGCTACTGTCCATGTCCCTGACAAAGATGTTGAACAAGGTGTTTTACCTTAGTATCTTCAATGCTAGCAGACACTTAGTCAAAGGTTTCCATTTGGCACAAGCAACGGTGCCACCAGATGAGTTGCTTAGACATTTACAGTAATACCAGGCAGCAGTATCAAAACTGCTGTTGGATACAAAGTTTGTCCAAAGTTTAGAAATAAATATTATTATATAAAAGAGCATTGTCATAACACTTAACAGGGAGCGCAAACCCAATTTATGTGAAAGCTTTTAAAGCAGCTGATGTGGTCCAATATTTACATCATCACTGTGGTCTGTTAAAACCTTCTCCCAGCAAAAAGCAAAATAAAATTACTCCGTTGTCTTAAAAGACTATTTTGTATTATTATTATTATCATGGTTCAGAATGAATGTGAGTCTTAAATCCTCTGGTACCTTACAGAGTAACAGGAGTTGCATGACCTTCCCTGGCAATGCCAGTTATGCTCACAGATTTTACAGGATATCCATAGAAAAAACATAAGTTCAGACCCCTGCTGCCTTTTTAAAAATGAGTATTTCCTAGTTTGGAAACTTTGTTGCATACTGCACAGAAGGGGAAAAAAAAACACAACAGAAGTGCATTTTTTATTAGCATCAACAGAAAATCTGTGCATCCTGCTGTACCTAGAGACCTTCAGGAATGTTTAATTCAGCCTGATGGTCTCTTTAAGCTGCATTAAATTCAGAATTAGTTGTGTCTCCTTCAAGGCACTGGTCATCTCTCTTACTCTGATATACAATTTGTTTCTCATTCTTCTATTGCACATTTTAAGCCATGTAGCCTTTGGCTGTAGCATTAGAGAACACCTCTGGCTACCCTGAAATTTTATCTGACGGCCAAAAGGCTGAACCATGAGGACTTTGAAGGTGTGAGGATGCTTTTTACTCTTGTAATGGGTTGGGTGACCAATTCTCCCACCACAGGCAAAAGAAAGACACGGACAAAATGGATTGCAAAAAAATGGTGCAAAGTTTAAATGGAAAAAAAAACAATGAAAGTTTTACAGAAAACCACAAGCACTGTGACAAAGAGAGAGAGCTATCCCAAAACATACCCAAGAACGTCCCATCCCCACCTGGGGGTACACCCACCTCCCCAGCCCTCCCAGGGCTCTTTCTCCCCTCCCCCAACCCAGCCTTGGGCCTGGGCAGGCCCAAGGGAGGCAGCTCACGCCGTTTTACCTAGGCAGCAGCGAGGGAGGAAAGAGAGCGAGAGGACCCTGCGCTTGATGTTTTATGCAGGAGCAGGGAATTACGGGTGAAACTCCTGGCTTCCTGTGACCACCCACTGGGCTGGGCCCCCTTCTGGAACATCCCTGGTGTGGCCTGTGCAGTGGCATCTGGGCTGGCACCCAGCCTAAACCACCACACCTCTCAAGGCTATTTCGATCATGTAGACACATGTATTTGCTTGCACTTGCCGTTTCATTTTCTTTGCTTTTGTTGTCACTGACTGCACTGAGCACCACCAGGCAGGAAGCTCTGTCTAGTTTCACAATATCATGGGTTGAGTGTTAGTCTGCAGCTGTTCATACCATCCTGCCTTATGCCAGCTTCAAATGAAAGTGCTGGCTGGAGCAAAGTATTATGGGGCTTGGAGTTCAGATTGTGACATGGGAGGATTTCTGTTCCGGTTGCTGCTTCTTGGTGCTGGGGTTTTTGGATGTTGGTTCCTTTTCCACAGGCATGGAGGTGAGATGGGCAGAAGTCACATAGCTGATGGTTTGGAGTTTTTTTCCTATCTCATGCTGTTTTGATTTTTTTTTCCTCTTTCCTGTATTTCACTGTGCTTTTCTGCAGGGAGGCTAAGCTAAGGTAATTGTGATGTTGTGGTATGTGGTGGGTTGAAAATTCGCCTCAACATTAAATTGCCAGACCAGCCCGGTTGGAAGCAAATGAAGCTGTATTTACAAGCAAAACTACAATCTGCAATGAAATGCAATGGACATGTACAAAATATACAGTATTTACAATATTTATGGGTATTTACAATTTATAAACAGCACAAGACTCCCCCTGGCCAAAAACCAGAGGAGCTAATAGATTCCCACTCCCTGCCCCCTTCCCTCTACCTGCCCTGTATACAAAAGGACAAGAGAAAAGAGCAGAGAGTTATTCTGTTAGGCTACTTCACCAAAACAAAGCAATGCAGCCAAGGTCAGCAAAGAGCCAGCAGAAACAAATCAGTGTCTCGCAGGCCAAGGAAGATGAAAAGAGAGAAAGGTAGTGTACACATCTAACTTTATGTCTATTATCTCTCCAAAGGGATTGTTTAGAACTTACAATTATTTTTCTTTTTATACCCAATAGTGATTTACATTCTACCACTTTCTGTTCAAGATCTGTGGAAAGTTTTAAAGGTGCAGCCTGAAACTACCACATGGCATATGTTATGTAATCATTTTCTGTAAGTAGGCTAAGCTAAGGTAATTATGAATTATGATTGTGTTACGTTATATTAAACTCTTACCTCTTTATCTCAACCCCGAGTTTTGTGTGTCACTTTTCCCTCACTTCCGTGCTGCAGGAGCAGGCAGGTTAACCTGTTGTTTTAAACCATTACACAGGGAGATAATTTATGTTGTCATAGCTCAATGAAAGAGCCTAAAGTTTTGAGGAAATCTACCTAAGCACCTATTCTGTCTCCTCCTCATCCTGTTCTACATCATTAGACAAAGCTCCTTAAATGGAGAACATCTTTTGGTGATGCAGAAAGAACTCTACTCTTCACTGGCACATGTGTGGGACTAAGATTTAAATACTCAAGCCATATTTCTATTGATGTTTGCAAGTCAGGGGAAAATCCACCACCATGATAGCAGATACACTGAAATGCACACACCTGTAACAATCAGCACTTCTGCAATCTGCCACAGAAAGCAGTAATACCTTTTCCATTCACCTGACGACTCCTGCATCCACAGCAGAGAGGGTGGCTTTTACAGGTGGCTTTTGCAGCCTATTAGAGGTCTGAACTCCAGGATACCAGCAAAGGAGTGAGCCCATGATTAGTGACAGGTTGCAAAGAGGCACTTGCCAGCGCTCCTCCTTTCTTCATCAATTAGTCAAAACTTATTTGACTCTTTGATGGTGTGGTGGGTTGAAGTTTCCCATTCACATTAACTAGGCGTGACTCAGTTGGAAGCAAATGGAAGCTGTATTTACAAGCAAAATCTACACTCTACAATAGAATGCAATGGATATGTACAAAATGCACAGTATTTACAATATCATACAGGTATTTACAATTAGAAAATAAGACAGAAATTTCCCTGTACCCCCTCTGGGTTCCCAGAGAGCAGGGAAGCTGCTCCACTGCCCTCCCCCCCCCAAACCCCCCCCTCCCCCCCCCCCCCGCCTCGTAACAGAAGACAAGAGGAGTCAAGAGGAGGAATGTTAGTGTTCTTATCTCTTCTCAAGGTCAGCCAGAAGCTGTTATTGTCTCCCCAGTGAAGCAGAACAACCAAGACCACAGGAGAAAAGAAAAGGAATGGGAATGGAGTGAAATATGAAAGATTGTTATGGAACAACTGCCCAATGAATCTGTTTAGAATAATCTTTTGTTTTCCTTTTTAAACCCAATAGTGAATTATTTATATTTTTCTACTTTTCTGGTCGAAATCTGCAGCTAAATTTTAAGGGCTTAGCCTAAAACTGCCACAGATGGGTGGATTGTTCAGTGGATAAGGAATTGGTTAGATGACTGCATACAAATGGTAGTGGTTAATGGCTGGATGTCCAGATGGAGATGGATGACAAGTGGTGTCCCTCAGGAGTCTGTATTGGGACCAATGCTGTTCAATATCTTCATCAATGATACAGACAGCAAGACTGAGCAACTTTGCAGCTGATGCCAAGCTGAGTGGTGCAGTTAATAAGACTGAAGGACAGGATGCCATCCAGAGTGACCTAAACTTGCTGGAGAGGTGGGTTGAGGAGAATCTAATGAAGTTCAGTAAGTCAAAATGCAAGGTCCTGCATCTAGATTGGGGCAATACAGGCTGGAGAATGATTACATGATGGGGGATGATTAAATTGAGAGCAACTACAGAAAAGGACTTGGATGGTGGATGAGAATCTGGACATGAGTCAACAATCACAGAATCACAAGGGTTGGACGTGACCTCTAGAGAGGTCCATCCCCCTGCCAAAGCAGGGTCACCTAGGGCAGGAAGCACAGGAATGCAGCCAGGCAGGTTTTGAAAGCCTCTGGAGAAGGAGACTCCACAACCTTTCTGGGCAGCCTTTTCCATTGCTCTGTCACCCTCACCCTAACAAAGCTTCGCCTCATGTTAAGGCAGAACCTCTTGTGTTACAGCTTCTACCTGCTGTTCCTTACCCTACCACTGGGCACCACTGAAAACAGACTATCACCTTTATCTCGACACACATGATTCAGGTATTTGTAGACATTGATAAGAACCCCTCTCAGCCTTCTCTCCTCACAACTAAACATCCCCAGGCATCTCAATCTTTCTTCATAGGAGACATGTTCAAGTCCCCCTGCGTGGTGGGCTACTGGACATATTTTGGCATGCTGGACATATTTCTCTTGATGAACCTCAGGAAAACTATTTTGCTGTCCAATAGGCCACCACTGGCACTTGCAACCCAGAAGGCAAATCACATCCTGGGATGCATAAATTAGACTAGACTAGACTAGACTAGACTGGAATAGAATTAACCATGTTGGAAAAGACCTTTGAGATCATCAAGTCCAACCCATCACCCAGCACCATCCAGACAACTAAACCATGGCACCAAGTGCCTCATGTAGTCTCCTCCTAAACACCCCCAGTGATGGTGACTCCACCACCTCCCTGGGCAGCACATTCCAATGGTCAATCATTCTTTCTGTGAAGAATTTCTTTCTAATATCCAGCCTAAACCCCCCCTCGCACAGCTTGAGACTGTGTCCTCTTGTTCTGGTGCTGGTTGCCTGGGAGAAGAGACCAACCCCCACCTGGCTACAACCTCCCTTCAGGTAGTTGTAGACAGCAATAAGGTCACTGAGCCTCCTCTTCTCCAGGCTAAGCAACCCCAGCTCCCTCAGCCTCTCCTCATAGGGCTTGTGCTCCAAAGCCCTCAATAACTTGGTTGCCCTTCTCTGGACACATTCCAGAAAGTCAACATCTTTCCTAAACTGAGGGGCCCAGAACTGGACACAGGACTCAAGGTGTGGCCTGACCAGTGCTGAGTACAGGGACAGAATGAACTCCCTGCTCCTTCTGGTCACCCTATTCCTGATACAGGCCAGGATGCCATTGGCCTTCTTGGCCACCTGAGCACACTGCTGGCTCATGTTCAGCCTGCTATCAACCAGAACCCCAGGTCCCTTTCTACCTGGCCACTCTCCAGCCACTCTGACCCCAGCCTGTAGCACTGCATGGGGTTGCTGTGGCTGGTGTGTAGAACCTATCACTTAGATGTGTTAAATCGCATGCCGCTGGACTCTGCCCACCTGTCCAGCCTGTCAAGGTCCCTCTGCAGAGCTCTCCAATCATCTAACAGATCAACACCAGCCCCCAGCTAGGGGTCATCTGCAAATTTACTGATGATGGACTCAATCCCCTCTTCCAGATATTGAACAGGATGGGGCCCAGCACTGATCCCTGGGGGACACCACTAGTGACTGGCTGCCAGCTGGATGTGGCACCATTCACCACCACTCTCTGGGCTCAGCCCTCCAGCCAGTTCCTAACCCAGCACAGAGTGCTGCTGTCCAAGCCACAGACTGACAGCTTGGCCAGGAGTTTGCTGTGGGGGATGGTGTCAAAGGTCTTGCTGATGTCCAGGTAGACTACATCCACAGCCTTCCCCACATCCACCAGGCAGGTCACCTGATCATAGAAGGAGATCAGGTTGGTCAGGCAGGACCTGCCCCTCCTAAATCCATGCTGGCTGGGTCTAATCCCTTGGATATGCTGTAAGTGCTGTGTTTGTGCTCAAGATGACCTGTTCCATAATCTTGCCTGACACTGAGGTCAGGCTGACAGGTCTGTAATTCCCTGGTTCCTCCATCCAACCCTTCTTGTGGATGGGCATCACCTTGGCCAGCTTCCAGTCATCTGGGATGTCTCCAGTGAGTCAGGACTGTTGAAAAATGATGGAGAGCAGCTTGGCCAGCTCATCTGCCAGCTCTCTCAGCACCCTTGGATGGATCCCATCTGGTCCCATGGACTTGTGGGGATCCAAGTGGCTAAGCAAGTCTGTTAACTTACTTCCTCCTAGATCACAGAGGAACCATACTGCTCCCTGACTCCGTCTGCCAGCTCAGGAGGCCAGTTGTCTGGAAGACAACCTGTCCTGCTATTAAAGATTGAGGCAAAAAAGGTCTTGACTGCCTCTGCTTTTTCCTCATCTTTAGTTACAATATTCCCCTCCATGTCCACTAAGGAGTGGAAGTTGTCCTTGCCCCTCCTCTTGCCATTAATATATTTGTAAAAGGATTTTTTGTTGTCCTTCACAGCAGTGGCCAGTCTAAGCTCTTAATGGGCTTTTGCCTCTATAATTTTTTTTCCACAGCCAGCAGATTCAGAGAGGTGATTTTGCACAGCCAGCAGATCCAGAGTGGTGATTCTGCCACTTGCTCTGGTGAGATCTCACTTGGAGTACTGTATCCAGTTATGAGACCCCCCAACACAAGACACATGGAGCTGCTGGAGCTGGTCCAAAGCAGGCTCACAAAGATGATCAGAGGGCTGAAGCACCTCTCCTACAAAGACAGCTGAAGGAATTGAAAAGAGGAAAAGAGGTCTGGGGACACCTTATAGCAGCATTTCATTTTCTGAAGTGGAGTGACAGGAAGGGTGGGGAAGGACTGTTTAGAAGGGCTTGTAGTGACAGGACAAGGGACAATGGTTTTAAACTGGAACAGGGTAGATTTAGGTTGGACATAAGGAAGAAGTTCTTACAATGACAGCAGTAAAGTACTGGAAAAGGTTGCCCAGGGTTGTGGTTGAGACCCTGTCCATGGAGACATTCAAGATTGGACTCTATATACCCTGTGCTGTCTGATCTAGTTGTAGGTGTCCTTGATGACTGCAGGGGTGTTGGACAAGATGACATTTGAGGGTCCCTTCCAACCCTATGCAATCCATGAATCTGTAAACTTTGAATGGCTCATACCCAGCCTACATGCTCCTTGCCTCTTCTGGGCTGTCAGAGGAGCTGGTGTGTGCTGAGGAAGGAGGCAGAGTGCTACTGAGATACTCAGCCAGTTGTGTGACTCTGAAGTGATCCTGTGCCCTCCATGTAGCACTCCTGTAGGCAGAGAGCCTTAAATGACCCAATCTCCAGGTTGCTCAAAGGTTTGTGTGTGTACACTTCATTAGATTGACTGTGTAGCGAGGCTGTGACATGCTGAGAAACAGCCTCTGTGTCAGGATGATTTACCCTCTGAAGGGATTCTAAACTCTCCAGAAAACTCTGCTTAAATAAGGCCTATCATGAAAGGGAGATCAAATTTGCAAAATGAAATTGAAGGAAGAAAGACATGAAATGCTTTTAGTACTGTATAATTTAAAATAAATTTAAAAAATAAAAAAGGTCAGAAGAACATAACCAAGCATAAATGTTCCTGGTCAGATCTGCAAAATCCATGAAGCAGTAGATGTTTAACCTGGTGCATGGATGACACAGAGCAGGAACATTACAGTGTATTATGTCTGCACCATGTTGCTGAACTGGTAGTCATGCTTTGGTCCATGTTGTTGGCTCCTGAGCTGCTGTTACCACTGCACATTCTGAACTGCCGCGCTGTAGATGTTTAAATTGCATGGTTGTAGATGTTTGAATTTTACACGGAAGAAGGCTGTCAGAGTCCTGTAATGTTTCTTAGTTTGACAGGCTGCACAATTCACATCAGCATTTTCTTTTTCTGTACAGTAGTTTCTGAGGGGAACATAACAACCTCCTACTGGTTTTGTGCATGTTTAGTCTCTGAACTGTAGGAAGACATTGACAAGTGATGAACATAAGTTCCTTTTCTATTGCTCTTAAACTCCATTCATGTACTTACGTTTTAAATTGTGGGACAGAGGTTTCTCTGGCTGATATCCTGTGGTTAATGAACCTGAATATGGAGGATGTAACATAAATGGGAAGTGCTGGACAGGAGATGGATATATGCATTTCCCATGCTACAGGTTCTTTAATGATGCCAAAAGCATGACATCACATTATTGCAGTTTGATTTTTTTTTCCCCCTCCACCTAAACACATTAGCTTCACTTTCCTAGGAAGAAGAGGGCAGTACAGAATCTGTGCAGTAATCATGAGACCAACCACTGAAATCTGGTCCAGGATATACTGCTGAAGCAGGTCTTCAGAATATACAAGATTTCTCTTGCTATGCACAGGGCATCCAGAAGCATTTAAAGGATTGTGTATAGCGTCTTGTGGAAAGGGAAAAAAAAAAGGCACATACAAAGCTGTACAAGTAAATCTAATTGTGATAACCTGGTGTTTGGATTAAAAATCTGGTTTTCATTTGGGGTTTGGAGCAGGGGGATGTTGTTTTCCTACTCAAACCAAATTAGTTTTGGTTAAACATGAATTTGTCCAGCTTTGATCTTAAAACTGGACAAATTCATTACATGCCACATGTTTTAAATTAACAAATGTTCCTTTGTTTTGCTTTTTTTCCACTAAAGAGCATAACATAAACTACAGCTGTTTTGTTTTTAACTTTCCTAAAATTTTGAGAAGAATGTGTCAGTAACAAGTTAATAGTAGTGCCAGAATCTCACCTGTAGGGTCTAAAAGTCTCTTTGGGAACACTCACAATCTTTTTCTGTGTTCATCAACCCTCAAAAATTTGTTGAAGTTTTAACAAATAAGATGGCAATGTAGTACAGTTTGGGACTTCTGAACATCTTCAGTGACCGTAACAAGTGCTGGTAGCAGATTAATACCCCTGAAGGCTCTCTGAAGTTCCTTACACTCTCTAGGAATATAGTGTCTATGCTACAGGCCTTGGAAGTCATGTCAGCCAGAACAAGGATGCAGAGCTGGAGGAGCTGGTCTGGGGGCGACCCTCACACAAACTTCTTATTGGTAGGAATAAGGGTAAAAGGGTTTGTTTCCATAGCTAAACAAGGAAATGTAGTGTTTTGTGATGGGGGTATTTTTCAGTTTCCTCTACAAGAAAACAGGACCAAAATACTTTGTTTTACTAGTGAAGCTTTATTGATTTCCAGTAGTTGAGTTAAAAATAAAGGACAATGTTGCACATCTTTTGTGTTCTACAGGTAGCTGGAAATTTGGGGTTTAAGCATTGCAATCTAAAGGGAGATCATCAAAAGTCCCTGTTTTAGAAAAGAAGATAAATCAAAAACTGTGTCTTATCATTTTTCCTCATCAGTCTTGTCTATGACTGAGATGATATTTTGAGTATGACATAAATATGTTCTGCTTTTGTTATAGGACTCTTTTCTTGAATAGACTTTGATATAAATCTGTGCTATTTGATTTCCTTTGCCATTAAAATTCCTGACACCCTTGTTAAAACATCATTTACAGTATTCCAAAGTGAACTGCAGATACTGCTGTAAAGAGATTATTTTCATGCTTTCCAGATTGCATGATAATGTGCTTTCCATTTTATGTTAAATTTTCCATTCCATTGAACATTACTTAATTGTTTATGTTGCCTTCTTTTACACAATTCCAAAAACCTAATATATGATTTGTAAAATGGCTGAGAGTAAACGGCATAAGAATAATATTCCACATCAAAAATTATAATGCTCATTTGCATCTGGATTGTACCCTCTTTACCAATGTCTTTCATGTGTATCCTAATCTATAGCACAGCCTCTGCTCTCAGGATCATGAGGAAGTGTCAGGGCTCCATCTCCATCCCCTTTACATTCCTTTTTGAAAATGCAGCTGCTGGCCTTATCTTCCACCTACATGCTTCTCATTCAGCCACAAATCTTGAAGTCTTATTACCCTCCTTTTATACCTTCTTTATACTTAGCCCAAATAGGATAAAGATGCACATAAAATTTTAAATAATAATTAAAAAAAAATCTGAGTAAGATCCTGGAGAAAAAAAAAAGATAATGAACACATTTTTGTCTATTTTGAAAACCTTTACCTAATGTGATGGGTTTTTTTAATGCAACCTTTTAAGAATGTCAGGGTTTATTATGAGAGGGAAAGAAAATGAGTAACCCCAAACCCACTGTGCCTGAGAAGAGAAATAAGGGTTTAAAAGGGGGGAGGGGCAATAGCTGGTTTTGTTAGTCCTGCCTTTTTTTCTCAGACAGAAAGCAGGGAAATATTTCTACTGTTTCTCCATTTCCTCTCCCCTTTCCATAACTGTCCACTGGAAAAAAGTGAGGAGCAGGAAGTGGCATTCCACAGGAAAACAAAGTCTATTTCTTCAAGATTAGCATATTGCCCTTGAATTCAGCGTTGTCTGGCTGCAGCACAGGGACATAAAACAAGTTAGGAAAGAAGGACAGAAACCATGCAGCAGTTCTTGGGCCCCTGAGACCAAGGCCAGATTTCTGAAATTCATCATTGGCGATCTGATGGGAAGTTGCCATAATGGTTTTCCTTTACACTTTTAAATGCAAATTAATTTCATCTTTTCATAGAATCATAGAATGGTTTGTGTTTGAAGGGACCATCCCCCTTACCATGAGCTGATTAGACCAGATTGCTCAGAGCCTCATCCAGCCTGGTCTTAAACACTTCAAGGGATGAGGCATCTATGGGCAACCCATTCCAGTGTCTCACCACTCTCATAGGAAAGAACTTCTTCCTAATGTCTAATCTAACCCACTCTACTTTAAAACCACTGCCCGTAGTCCTATCATTGCATGCCTTTATAAAATGTCCCTCTCCAGCTTTTCTGTAGGACGCCTTCTTCAGGTACTGGAAGGCTGCTATAAGGTCCTCTCGGAGCCTTCTCTTCTCCAGGCTAAACAGATCTAACTTGCTTAGCCTGTCCTCATGGGAGAGGTGCTCCAGCCTTATGATCTCTTTGAGAGCAGCCATCTAGCCATGTGGTGCCATAGTCCATCTATCAGATCCATGTCCTTCCAATTCAGAGACCAGGACGTCATGTGGGACAGTGTTAAATGCTTTTCACAGGCACAGGAAGACAACATCAGTTGCTCTTCCTTTATTTTGAGTGCTGTCACATTCCACTTTCTTCCCCCTGCTTTGGTGAGAGGAGATCATTCATGCATTGATGTTTGTTTGGTTTTTTTTGCAATGGTTGCATGAGTGTGTTTCTCAAATATGGAAGGCCATGCATCTGCTACCTGTACCCCAACTTACAACAGGAGCCTCTCTGTGGTGAGGGAGTGCATGCTTGTTTTCTCAGAGTGACAGTTCCTCAGAGAGACAGAGCATCCCTCTTTGTGTCCTGGTTCACTTTTCTCTTCTGGCTGTGACTTTCAATTAAGAGATCAACATAACAATACAGGATTTTACCCCAGGGCTAAGAAGGCTCCATAAACTCCCTCTTATGTGATGGGTCTGAAGAAGGGTAAAGAATCTCTTGTACATAGCAATTCAGTATGAAGGTGGATAGCACCTTCTATTTGACTTGATGATTTTGCTCAGGACAGGATGCTCTTTAGAGCTGCTGTGGCTGAGCTTAGCATCTCCCAGCTCCTAGCTATTCCAAATCCAGTTTAGATGTCTGATCATATCAAATACATAATAGTGCCGTGAATTTCCTTGATTTGGAAGATGAGTAAGTGGAGGGCTAAACTGGAAATTCTTGTTGCATGTCTTCAGTGTTCAGTATTTCTTCAGTGTTTAAATGTAGAAGACAGGCTCTTGGGAAAATGTGTGTCTCCAGCTAGCTACAGACAACCTGGTAGGCACTGTGGCTGGCCATCATCACCCAAATTTTCCTTCATTATAGTTAAAGTCCCCCATGAAAACACAAGATAGGTAGTGAGCACTAGAGAAGAATTGGCACCACGAAGTTAGTTTAAAATACACTGCAAATATTTCATGAAGTGTCCAAAGTGAGATTTACAGTCACCATCCATTCCAGAGTGTGTTTGACAATTCATTCAGTGTCACACACTAGAAACCGGCACCTTTTTTTCCCTTTTTCCCAAGGCAAATCAGTCTGCTTTCATTCAAGATCTGTGCACTGCTTATGATCACACAGTGTCTCGTGAGCAGCTTGTTCCATTGTGAGTCCTGCAGGCCATTTTGCCCACCCTGCAGCAGTGGTCACCTCCTCACAACCGGTCTGTCGCTTGTGTTTCTGCTCTCCGTGTTGAGACTGGCAGGTCCGGGATCCACGTATCGCTCGACGCGCTCAGGAGAACCCACACGTCCTGTGTGTTGGAAATTATTCTGGTGTGTTGGTTTGGGTTTTTTGTTGTTGTTGTTGTTGTTATTTGTTTGTGTTAAAGTTTATTTTACTGCAGGTTAATAGGCAATTAACTGAATCATAATTGGTACTTTAAGGACTGGCAGAAGTGATGACTGGAGTGAAAAGGCAATTCAGCTACAAGCCCCCTCACTGGCCATCATGTGTCCAGACCTCACTGATGGTGAGCAAGATGAACAGATTATGCCTGACAAAACAGAAACAGAACCACTGGAATAATTCAAAAAAGAAAAAATTTTAGCACAATAACAGATGATCACAGTGTTTTGTGATAGAGAAGACAGAGAAGTTTGGTGAGGTTTTTTCCTTGATATTTTTTGACATTGTGACAGGGCATGTGTGTCTGTAGATATATAGATATGTATTTTGTGGTTTTAAAATAGAGCACATACACATGTATAAGCATGTGAGGCCCTTAACAGGTTTTGGTGTGCTTAGGAAAGACCCCCAAATTGATGGTTCACTTTCAAATCTGTCTCAGTTTGGTTTTTTTTTTTATTTAGAGGTCAGGTTCTAGTTCAATCCCAATCATAATCAATCCATGTAAGCCCCAGCAGATAAGGGCTGTCTGATGGCTGCATATGAGAAGAAAGCTCTTCTTCATGCATGTTTTAAAAGCTTCACTATTCATCTTGCCATGAAATCTTAGTTAAGCCATTGTGGAATATTACATCAAAGTTATCTGGTGATCAGCAATGTGACTTATTTTCTGACGAGTAAAACTTTGTCATTTTTATCTGATAGGCATCACATCTTCACACAAAAATAGCTTTCCTTTCTTCTTCTCTCCCTTTTTTCCCCCTGAGCTCAACTATAGTACAGATTTGTATTCTTGGCATTCTTATCCTATTTGATGAGTTTTAGGAAAGTCTAACTGTCATTTTCTTCCCAGAAGCAAAGCAAACACTGCCCTAAACTGATAACAACACAATTTAGCTGCCCTATAAACAATCATTTTAACTTCACGATATGTGGCTGGTGCTTCAACATTCAAGCACTGGAAATGCCATCTTTATTAGGCAACTCTAGAAGATGAAAAATGGCCTGCATTAGGGAACACTGTGAACCCCACAAATCTTCAGCTATCAGTCATCACCATTAAAATGTACTTGTCTCTACAGATTTAGGCCTCTGATAGGATTTTCAGCAAAGAAATCTAGAAGGTAACATATACTAACATGAAGGAGCAAGGAGATTCAGAGCAGTGAATGCAAACAGGAAGAACTGTCTGTCTCACAAAAACACTAAGACAATGGCAAATGGTCAGAAAATGCTTCACAGAATTTGGTAGTGAGTGAAGGGAAATCTCTACAGCTGTGTGGAATTAAATGATTTCTGCAATTGCTTTCTTGATCCATGGCATGATTTGACAGAGTTTTTTGAAAGCTAACGCTAGGAAGTCTTTTAAAGAGTAAAAAGGGACCTGGGAGTGCTGATCAACAGCTGGCTGAACATGAGCCTGGGCCACACCTTGAATACTGTGTTCAGTTTTAGCCCCATCACTGCAGGAAAACAATTTGGTGCTGGACTGTGTCCAGAAAAGGGAAATGAAGCTGGGGAAGGCTCTAGAGAGCAAATTATGTGAGGAGTGGCTGAGGGAACTGGAGTTGTTCAGTCTGAAGTAAAGGAGGCTCACCTTATTGCTCCCTACAACTACCTGAAAAGAATATAAAGAGATGTTCTCTTCTCACAAGTCACAGCTGATAGGGCAAGAGAAAATGGCATCAAGTTACACCAGGGGTGGTTTAGGTTAGACATTAGGAAGAACTTCCACACCTAAAAGGTTATGAAATACTGGAATAGGCTGCCCAGAGAAGTGGTTGAGTCACCATCCCTGGATATATTTAAAAACTGTCTCTAAGCATAGCATCATAGAATGGTCTGGGTTGGAAGGGACCTTCAAACGTCATCTAGTCCAACCCGTTCTGCAGTAAGCAGGGACATCCTCAGCTAGATCAAGTTGCCTAGAGCCCTGCCAAGCACCTGTCTACATATGGTTCTCAAAGATATGGTGTAGTAGTGGCTCTGGAATAGTTAGATAAATGTTGAACTTGATGATCTTAGAGGTCTTTTCCAACCACAGTGATTCTGTGGCTCTGTAAAGATCTTAAAAGACTTTGCTTCCTGGAGGAAAGAAATCTTGCCTTTGAGAAGCCTGACCTTGTGCTTCTCCCAGAGAAAGATGACTCTGTCCCTTCCCAACCAGAGATGGGTTCAGGCAGTGTGGTACACCCAAAACAACAATCCCCAGGCTGCATCTCATTGCTTATTTCTCACTCGGATGTTGAACAGAATTTGAAATTTCACCAAGACACATCTTGCTGGCTCACCAGCTCCACTTAACATCATGATAGGACAGTGAAAAAGTGCATTTGATAACATCTAACTGCCATAGCAGGGATTGCTGCTCTGGGCTACTCACTGCCCTACAACTCTCCCACATAGCCCCAGGCAGTTCACATGCCCCACACTGCTGGGGCCAAGGACAAATTAATTCATTAGAGCTGTCTGGCTATTCGTAAGGGACAATGCTCTCATTGCCTCCCCTTTGTATTCATTGCAGCTCATATGAGTCCCTCATCTCTCCCTTCTCATTTTAACTCAGTGCTGCTGAAGTTCCTAGGTAGTTGTCAGAAGAAAGGACATGACAGCTCTAATGCTTTGCAGATAACCCAAATGCTCCAATTTTAAGGGCACTGCAAAATGACAGGATGGATCCAAACACATCCACAGAGATTTGGGCCCAAATACTTAAAAACCTGACATTCCCCTGTACTCTAAGAACTTGCATCAGTAAGATGTTGGCAAACTCTTCTGCACCTCATTCATGAGAATGAGAAGGTTTTCAACTTGTTTCTTGAAGCTATAATCTCTGTGTCATTAACAAGAATGAGAGATGGAGTATGTGTATGTATGCACAGAGTTAAACAGGCATTGGGCTTTAATCCATTTCAGCAAGGACACATCATTGAAGATGAGAGGATATTAATATGTACTGGTATATAAACACTCATGAAGCTGATGGAAATAGGGATTTGTGTGAACAGAAATAAGAAAGCTATTGACCAGACCACTGACCACAATGGGTTTATGACAGTATCCACTAAGCAGAGAGGACCCACAACTCTGTGTTAAAAAGATGTCATTTTCCTTCTCCAATTTATTCTCAGACCTCTTATTTCTAAGAGAAGAAATTATTTATGTCCACAAGAATAACACCAGCTAATAGGTTTTGTGGCTGGTCTGTTCTGAAAGATAATAACAGTATCCTGAATTTGCAACATCCTATCAATATTCAGAGGAAGTAAAGATCCCTTAACTATTAAAATTACGGCAAGTGCGAGTGGGGGAAATGAAAACACAGTTTAGATTTCTCCAGCTGTCGGCAGAGAGGAGAGATTCAAAGCATAGAAACTCTATGCAGAGTCTCTAAGACATACAAAAGCTTTTAGTCAGTTAAAAAAAAAGACCAAATTCATCTGTGGGAAACAATCTCAGGGAAATTGTTCCAGGGAAGAACTTGTTCACTATACATACAGCATCGTATGTCACATGGTCTAATTACTGCAATGAAAGCAACAGAGGAATTAGATGGTCTTTTCAAGCCTGTAAGGAGTGTGAACAAGGAATATAATTACACATTGAGCCTGTTGATTAACCAATTACTAGTTAAAGCAGATTTAGACTTTAAATTAATTTGGTTCTGAATTCAGAGGATTTGGGGGCTAAGATAAACAGTGTTTGAAGATTAATTATCCTTGCCTAAGATGAAGGAACTCATTTCAATTTTGTTAGCCTGTCAAAAGACTCTGGCTGTTGCAGGGGAGAGAGTAGACTGCAAATCTCAGCAGTACTGAACTGACTGATTAAAGTGAATTCTGAGACTCCTAATCACTAATCCTCAGAGAGAGCGGTGATATTACACACTAGGTTGTGCTAGCCTAAATTAATATTTAAATTTTAAACAGACCAGCATTTATGTAGAGGAGAAAACGTGTTGTCTCCAAACGAAGTCTGGCCAAGGAGTCATAAACTCAAGAGTGAGGAAACACAGGAGGGAGCAGAACTCTCTGTGTACCTTTGCCCAAAGAACAATAACAGGGATAGCAAAGGTGCTGCTGCTGCACCTGACATTTTACTCTGCAGTACCAGTAGCATGCCACAGCATCTTGATTGAACGACATGGGAGTGGTAATATGACACGACACTTCCCTGTCAGGAGTCCAGCTATATAGCCACAGGCAAGCATTTGATAAAGGAAAAATTTCGCATTCCAATAGCTGTCCTGGAGTGTAGACAGATTTCCTCCAGCATGCCTAGCAAGCTACTCAGCTGCCTAAAGTCCCCTGGCACACAGGGGAGCAAGTACTACCATGGATTTAAAAGACGTGAGAGGTGTGGACCTCTTGTGCTATCTGCTGTAAAAGCAAGAGAGAGGCACCCTGTATCTCAGAGAACATAGCAAAAGTTATACAGGAAATTATTAAATACATGGAAGAGTTTAGATTGCCTGCAGAACAAGTCAAATCTGATGGAGTTTTCACAATCCAGAGAAGCAAAGATCTTGCAAAAGCTAGGACTGCAGAGACCAGATCAAATAAAATATCAACACCTACTACTGAACAATGTCCCCTCATGTCTCTCTGCTTCCAGCTAAGACTGCACCTGACTAGTATGCTTCCTTCTCCAGGCCAATAAGTGTCTTTGTGGCACCCAGTGCTGCTCTGAGAAGGGAGCAGTGAGTCCCAGTCAGCAGGACTGCAGGTGAAATAGTTGTCCTTGAGCAAAATGCTTTCTGGGTGAATTGGGTTGTAGAAGTAATGACTACTTCTGCTCATAAAGCATTCACTGCAGAAGTTCCAGACCTTTACCTTGAGTAAACAACAAGATATGTGTATGTAGATCTTCCTCTCCCCCAAACCCTTTCCTTTAAACATCTGGTGCTTCCATGGCCACTGCAGCCAAACCTCAGCAAGCATTGGATCCTGCAGCATGAACTCACAGTGGGTGTAGCTAAACCTCAAGCCCTAGATTTAGTCCCATTAAGGTTGAATTTACCCTTGAGCCACTAGAAGATTAATGATGTTTTATGTTTATGGGTGTGCATTTGAGCAAGGTATTGTAAAGGCACAAAAAATATCTGGTGTGCAATCTTGTGCTATCTTGCATCATTTTCATATGAGGAGTGATTTAAATGAGAGCAATGAACAGGCTTAACCCCAGATTCCAGACCCCAGAGGTAGATGCCTTTTGGTCATGTAGACTTGTCACACATATGAGATATGTTACATGCTTCAGGTGAAACCTAAACTAAGCTGCAGAATAGCAGAGAAGGAATCTGTGTCTTGGTGGGCAAAAACATCTTCAAACCCAGGATTCTGAGCGATTGCTGTTGCGTACACCCCACCACTGCAGTTTTTAACAGTTTCTTATCACAGAGACTCTAGAAACAGCACACCTATCTTACATGCAGGTTTCACTGACATCCAGAGAATTAATCTCTTTAAAAGAATAACTGTCCCTGTATACTCAAAACCTTGGATCCCTAATATGAGCTAGACCAGTATCGTTATGCAAATAGCTTTCAAAACTAGAGGAACTAGCTCTTGTTCCCCGCTTCCTCTCTTCTCTGAGTCACACCTTCCCTCCAGTGCTCACTCGCTCCCACACCACTCAGCCAAAAGTAGGGAAAATTCATGACCTGTGTTTCAAGACGTTTCACTGCAAGCTGCAGGATCCACAAGCCCTGTTTTCCCATGGACAAGTTTGCTCAAATTCTCTGTGCACCCACCAGAAATGTGTATTCAAATGCTTCTTGTTAGACCATGGCTGTGAGACTGGCCACAGGTTCTGCTTTGTGAAATTAAGGTGATGCCTAAAGGCTTCTTCTGTCATCAAATCCTGCCTCCCCAGGATACAGGGTCTTAGGGGGCTATGCTCCACTAATTGCTGCTGCTGTAGCCCTCTGCATCACTATCTGTAGCTGCAGCTGTGGTTTATTTTTTTCTACAGAGCTGGGAGTGGGCAAGTGTCATGGATTGACACTTTAGTCTTGGCTGCACAAGTATGTGAATTCTCTCCTGTAGAACGCTGCCTCAGTTCCCAGTGGAAAATCACCCAAGAAAAGCAGACAAGCTGATACTGTTTCTAATTCTTCTGAAAGGATTTACAAAGCATATTCACAAGATTCAGGTGATTTCAGTCAGAACTAGAGGGGCCCTGCCTCCAACCAGATAGAGGAGAGAGACAGCTGAGTTTATATGACTATAAAGAACTGATGGCTCAGCAGGTTGGAGCGGTAGAACCCATCTGTATTTCTGGTATAACAGAGGGATCTCCACTCCTGCAGGCGTAGGAAGCTGACCACCAAAAGGACACCAGAGTTTGCTTTCTCTTGGATGGTTGGAAGGAGTCACTGGACTCCACTGCCACAGGAATGGAAACACAGCCCCACCACTGGGGCTGGTCATGGACTGATCCAGACTGTACTGGAACAGAGTGGAGCTCCAGAGCATCTGCAGTGAGCAGTCTTCTGTGTACTGCAAAGCAATCTCACTTTGAGTGAGAATGGACAGTCACTGATGGATGATGTCTGTTTGGTATTGATAGCTACTGGGCATGATGCAGATGGTATAGAATAAGGGGTGGAGAATGTAATTGATGGAGTTTGAACAGGTGCACTCTGTGCTGGGTTAGGAACTGGTTGGAGGGCTGTGCCCAGGGAGTGGTGGTCAATGGTGCCACATCCAGCTGGCAGCCAGTCACTAGTGGTGTGCCCCAGGGATCAGTGCTGGGCCAAATCTTATCCAATATCTTTATTGGTGACCTGGAGAAGGGGATTGTGTCCATCATCAGTAAATTTGCAGACGACACCAAGTTGGGAGCAGGTGTCAATCTGTTAGAGAGTAGGAGAGCTCTGAAGTGGGACCTTGACAGGCTGGGCAGATAGGCAGAGTCCAAAGGCATGAGATGTAACACATCTAAGTGCCAGGTTCTACACATTGGCTACAACAACCCCATGGAGCATTCCAGGCTGGGGTCAGAGTGGCTGGAGAGCAGCCAGGCAGAAAGGGAGCTGGGGGTACTGGTTGACAGTAGGCTGAACAATAGCCAGCAGTGTGCCCAGGTGGCCAAGAAGGCCAATGGCATCCTGACCTGTGTCAGGAATAGTGTGGCCAGCAGGAGCAGGGAAGTCATTCTCCTGCTGTACTCAGCACTGGTTAGGCCACACCTTGAGTCCTGTGTCCAGTTCTGGGGCCCTCAGTTTAGGAAGGATGTTGACTTGCTGGAATGTGTCCAGAGAAGGGCAACAAAGCTGGGGAGGGGTTTGGAGCACAAGCCAAATGAGGAGAGGCTGAGGGAGCTGAGGTTGCTTAGCCTGGAGAAGAGGAGGCTCAGGGGGGACCTTATTGCTGTCTACAGCTACCTGAAGGGAGATTGTAGACAGGCGGAGGTTGGTCTCTTCTCCCAGGCACCCAGCCCCAGAACAAGAGGACACAGTCTCAAGCTGCACCAGGGGAGGTTTAGGCTGGATGTTAGGAAGAAGTTCTACACAGAGAGAGTGATTTGCCATTGGAATGGGCTGCCCAAGGAGGTGGTGGAGTTGGACTTGATCTCAAAGGTCTTGTCCAACCTGGTTAATTCGGTGATTCTGTGATTCTGTGAAGCTGCTGATATTATTCATACAATGCTACAGTCATGCCAGCTTCAAAAACTGTAAGTGCTAAGTGGAGCAAAGTATTATGGGGCTTGAAGTTCAGATTGCAACTTGGGAGGCTTCTTGGTCTGATTGCTACTTCTGAGTTCCAGGTTCTTGCATGTTGCTTTTTTCCTGTAGGCATGGCAGTGGAACAAGTGGGAGTCAGGTAGCTTCTGGGTTTGGGTTTCTGTTTTATGCTGGGTTTTTTCCCTGTATTTCACTGTGCTGCTTCTGCAAATAGGCTAAGCTAAGGCAATTATGCATTGTGTTTATGATACCTTATGTTATGTTAAACTCTTATCTCTTCATCTCAACCCTGAGTTTTGTGTGTTATTTTTCCCTTCTGGCAGATTAGCACTTGTGCTAAACCATTACAGTGAGTCCCTCTGCAAAACAGTAGAGGAGTGAAAAGCCAGGCTTGTTGCTCAGCTATGCCCAGGTACACCCAAGAAGTTTTCACTGCTTTCAGGGAGCTCGCCCAGCAGACAGAAGCCACTGTCTCAGTGCCCTGAAGTAGGGAATAAGTTAACGTCCCACAGGCAGCCTCTCTCCTGGGGTCAATGAGTGTACAGAGTGTTCAGGTGCGAATCTTGCCTCAGCAGAGGGAAACTGGAAGCCACTAGAAGAATGTAGTAATGGACAGAGATACCGCAGCATGCCTGAGTTCTAGAAGCTCTGTGTGCAACAAGCTCCTAAACCTCTTTGTTGTGGCTTCTAAAGGGCTTACCTTTCTGGAAGGGAAGGCTGAGGAGCTGCTTGACTGATGTTGCAGTGAATTACACTCAAGAACTGAACAGAAGTGGGACAGACCCTCCACAGCTCAGAAAGAGGAAAAATGTCCTGACCAAAGACATCCCCAATGTCTCCATCATACCTGTCACCACCCTCCATTTTGTGCAGGTGTATGGAGAGACAAGGAACACCCTGCTCTTGCACCTCAGCAGTCCTCCACTTTTCTAAAGAGGATATCTATGCCATCATGTTGCACCACAACTGGGGTGCTCTTAAGATCATCTGGAGACCCAGGAAGTCTGGAATGAAGAAACTCAGGCAGTGGCTGGTGAGTGACCCATGTTTGAACCTCAGCACTGTACACAGCACTATACACAGCCAGTCCCAGCCATGTGGTACAGCAAAATCAACTGTGTGTTTGGGCACAGCTAACAAAAGACAGTAGAGATTTCACCTGCAGGATTACTGGAAGCAGCTCTCAAGAGCCTTGAAAATTATAGTAAAATTCCCAGGGTGCAAAAGTGACAGTAATCACTTCCCTTCCTCTCTCAATTACATGCAGTATGTGCATTACAGAGCTGCTATTTAGCCAGTAGAATCTGACCTAACAAGTACCCAAGCACTGTACTGGGGATATATAACCTTCTGTCATCTGCTAGCCCAATAGAAAATACTCTCCACTAAGTAATAGGTCACAATAGGAAGCAAGCTTCCCCTATCGTACTGTACCAATGCTATTGAAAAGTCTCAGGAGACATTCATAAACCCAAAACAGTTTGGCACCAGATGAGATACTACACTTGTTACTGCATAGCGTAGCTGTTGAGGTTAATTAGGTGCACAAAGGACTCACAACCCTGGGCTAATTTCATACTGTACACTTTTGTTACACGCTGTCTCCCTCTGCACTGATTAGGAGACGTGCAACCCATTGCTCTCATTTTGTAGTTGTACCTATATTGTAATCCTGGTCCTGTGCTTCTCTTTCTTCAGATCTAAGCAAAATCAGTCCTATATGGCTGGCACCATAGCTATGTTATTTTCTGCAGGAAAACTGATATGGGGCAGTTTCTGAATGTGGCTGGGTACTGGCTGCCATGGTCCTAAATCATGCAGTGCTTCCTTTGGCAATGTAATCCTAGTTGCTCAGTTCAAGTCACCTGTGACAAGGTGAGTAAGTAAGTATGCCTAAAGGCAAATGGGAGAAGTCAAAATAGGTTACAAATCCTACAGTCCTTATAAAAAAATAAGTCTTCAGGGCACACTGATTACTTAGGTCTGGAAGTATGAGAGCTCCCACATTAGAAAAGAGGTTAAATGATTTGCCCCAACAGGCATGTACAGCAGAAAGAGGGTTGGGATTAGAGAGCTGGGTCCCCATCTTTCCAGCACGCTAGCAGGCCAGTAGGCCATATTGAGGCTATAATTATTCATTCCCCTTTTGCCCCTAGAGCTTTTTGCTAGAGCAAGATAATTAAGCTCTCCTTCTGGCTATCCTCTTTTAATGAAATGGAACACATGGCACAGTTTGGTATTTATTAACAATAATGAGTTTTGAAAACAATTTGAGGCAGTAACACACCTTTCACTTCTGTGGTTATAGTGCATGTCCAGCATCATTCCCAGCTTAATGATACCATGTGTCTTGGGTCAGTTTTCTTTAGAAGACAATCTGTAGCACAAAATACAACAGCCTCCATTTGCAGTTAGGTAATTCTGCATAGGAAGTAGGTCGATGATCTTGAAGGTCTCTCCCAACCTGGTTGATGATGATGATGATGATTATTATTATTATTATTTATTATTATTATTGGTCCAAGCTTGAACTAACAAGAGCAGATGCCAGCTTCCCACTCTCTTTGAGGTCCTGGTGGTAGTTTATTCATGTTTAGAACAAGGTCTCAAGTTTATTTATTGAGTCTCAGTAAGTGACCTCACATTTCATAGGCAAGTAAATGCAAGACTCTGGTATTGGGCACTCCCAGTATTTCTTATCACAAAGAAGCATGAGGTTCAATAGGCCTAGTGCTGGATCCTGCACTTTAGTCACAACCCTGTGCAGTGCTGCAGCCTTGGGGTAGAGTGGCTGGAAAGTTGCCTAGCAGAAAGGGACCAAGGGAGTGGTTGTTTGACAGCTGGCTGAACATGAGCCAGCAGTGTGCTCAGGTGGCCAAGAAGGCCAATAGCATCATGGCCTGTATCAGGAATAGTGTGGCCAGCAGGAGTAGGGAAGTGATCGTGCCCCTGTTCTCAGCACTGGTGAGGCCACACCTCCAATACTGGGATCAGTTTTGGGCCCTTCACTGGATAATATCCAGAGAATGCCAGTGAAGCTGGTAAAGGGTCTGGAGACCAAGTCTTATGAGGAGCAGCTGAAGGAACTAGGGTTTTTTAGTCTGAAGAAGAGGAGGCTGAGGGGAGGCTGAGAGGAGACCTTATTGCTCTCGACAGCTACGTGATAGAAGAGTGTAGTGAAGTGGGTGTTTGTCTGTTCTCCCAAGTAACTAGCCACAGGATGAGGCACAGTGGCTTCAGGTTGTGCCAGAGGAAGATTAGATTGCATATTAGTAAACATTTATTTACTGAAAGAGTGGTCAAGCATTTGGCATAGTGTAATGGGTTGGGGCAGATCCCCTCCCCACCACAGGCAGAAATAAGGACTCAGACAAACAGATTGCAAAAAAGTGATGGAAAGTTTAAATAAGAAAACAATCAAAAACAACAATGGAAGTTTTACAGAGACCCACAAGCACAGTGACAAAAGAGAGAGATCCCAGAACATACCCAAGAACATCCCATCCCCACCTGGGGGTACACCCAAACCCCCCCAGGGCTCTTTCCTCCCCCCACCCCCAACCCAGCCTTGGGCCTGGGCAGGCCCAAGGGAGGCAGCTCAGCCATTTTACCTAGGCAGCAGCAGGGGACGAAAGAGGAAGTGAAGACCTTGCATGGACATTTTATAGGGGAGCAGGGCATTATGGGAATGGAATACCTGGTTCCCTGTGACCACCCCCTGGGCTGGTGTGAGAGTCTAAATTCCTTGTATGACTCAACAAAGATAAAATCACTTGCTGCTTGCCCAGACAATGCCAATCCTGGATGCAAATCACCTTGCGATTGCATCGTGATAACACTGGACTGCAGCTGGCCTACAACAATGGTCCAAGGACCCAGCCATCACGCCTTCAGGGCAAGATCATTTCCAGCTATCAGATACCCCCAGGAAGGGAGGATGGGTGTGTGGGCAGGTTAGATGGAGAAGAAGGTGGAGGCCCTCTCCCCCTCCATCTAGACCCCTGCCTAAACACACAGGAATACACAGAAAGATTTCCTGGGGAATGATACCTGGATATTTACAGGAGGATTTCCTGGCTCCTGAATTCCTGAGGGACAATGCTTGGACACATACCTAAGGACTAAAAACTGTATAAAAGACTTGACCACTACTGGCTCAGGAGGAAGAAAAACGCAGGAGAAGAAAAATGCAGAAGAAGGACCATGCCGCTGAGGAGGAAGGAAAAGCCCGGGACAAGGCTGCATCGTGTGATAGAATGGGATGTACATCCTGATTAGTTTTATCCATAGAGCCATACTCTGTGTACATGGGTACGCCCACGGGGCAGGACCAAGGCTGCCATCCGGGGATCTTCGTCACTGCGACCAACAGGAGGCAGGGGAGACCTGGAGAGACTGAGTACACATGCACAGAGTAGCGTCACGAAGTTTCGAGAGGGAGGGCGTCAACCAAGAGGACGAAGATTATAAAGGGGGACTGGAACTCACCGTAAGTGCGGCAGTCGGTGGAGCGGAGACTCCCCTGTCGCCCAGCGCTGTGTTTGCTCCTGCCTTGCTACTCAATAAATTGCCAAAATTTTCTATTCTTCGATGTATTGTGTTTAATAAAACTCTATAACACGTCGGTGAAAAGAGGCCGTGGAGCCTGGGAGAAGCAGACTGAACCCTTTCTCCATGTCCTAAGTCCCGCTTGCTGCCACTCATGGAGCTGAAGAAGCTGTCCAGAGGGACCTCATCTATTCTCCAGCCAAAGCCTCCAGCACCCTTTCTCTACAAACCCAGCATCTCCTGCAGCACCTTTCCTCCATAGACTCAAACTGCCTTGGGGGGAGTGAGGGGTGTGGTAATATAACTCCTTTCCTCTTCTCTCTCTCTCTTCTTTCTCTCCCCTTCTTATTTCCATTTGATTTATGTAATAAATAGTCTAGCTGTTGATATTTTGGCTTCACTTATGCCTTTAATTTCACAACACAGGAATAATAAAAAGAACTTTGTCTCCTTCCCTCTCTGGACCGAGACAGCTGGGCCCACCCCTTGGGACCTCCCAGGTGTGGCCTGTGCAGTGGCATTCGGGCCAGCACCCAGCCTAAACCACCACACATAGGCTGCCCAGGTAGGTGGTGGAGCCACCATCACTGGAGGTGTTAAAAAAATGTGCTAACATGACACTTTAATAGCTATGGTGGTGGTAGGTTGATGGTTGGACTCTATGATCTTAAAGGTCTTTTCCAGCTGAATCAGTTCAATGATAAAAATATAAACCTCAAATTTACAAAGGCCAGATGAAGTTCCATATTAATACCTCATCTGCTTAAATTGATATGCTTTGATTAGAACAGATCAGCTCTTTGACACAGAGTCCATGGCAGTTAAAATTGTGCTGACGATTACCTGCTGTGCTGGAGGGCTGTGATGTGTGAACTACCTCATCAGTCATTTTTTAAAGATTCGGGTTTTTAGTGCAAACACTTTGAAGTGATTCTGCTGCTTTTGGCATCTTGCCATGTGGGCTGACATTAGAGTCTCCTTTCCTGGGAGAATGGGTTCTGGCACAGAGATTCCTGTCCTGACTGGGATGGGACCTCAGAACAGTCTCTTGTCACTGGTCCCAGCCCAGGGGCTAGATGCATAGCTCTCAGATCTGATTCTGGAGAACTGAAGGTATTTTGAAAGTATGGGAGGTCTGACTGCAATGATATGACATTTGTGAGATGAAGACACAGTGAAGGGGCTATATATTGCCATGTTACGGCTGTAGGGGGATGTGACCACATGGGTAGACAAGGCCAGATCCTGCCCTACATGAACCACTGCTATTCACTCCAATGCTGGGAACCATTGTGGCTTCACCCCAGAAGCAGACCCAGGACCCTGGATTTGTCCTTTCTTCAAGGGACAGAGGCAGCTCGTGGCAGCAGTTCCCGTGTTGCCTCCTGAAGGGTGCACAAAAGGTGCAGAGCTGCAGTCCCAAAAGCAGCTGTGTGCCCGGGAATCATTGTGGTCTCCTTGCTGCAAACTGTGAGAAGGCCATGGGGACAGTGAGACCCTCCATGACCTCCCATTACTTTGCCAGGGGCTGCAGTCAGGAAATAAACCCTGCAGGAGCTCCCAGCACACTGGCTCATGCACTACAGGAGGACTGGGCAGCAGGCAAGTCCTGCTGTCGTCTGACAGCATGGTTATGGATAAAGACAGGAAAACTAACCAGGATGGTTTATAAACTGCATAGTCCCAAATCTGGCTCACCTTGCTCAAGGAAGCAGCTCCACCAAGGACTGAGGAGTTGCACTGGCTGAAGCCCAAGCTAAGCTTAGCACAAATACTGCTTAACTTTTCTGTGAGACATTAGTGAGTCTAATAAATCCCCACATAACACCTTCATTAAATGGGATTTACTGTACTATGCTGTATGCACTTTATGCCTCACCTGCATAAACAGCCATGTTAATGCTATAAATTACAACATTCACATTAACATATTGCAGACACCTTATCCAAGGTGAAATGCTTAATGGCTTTCAGTAAGCACCTAGATTTCAAGAAAAGCTGGAAGACAAGAGAAGCTTCTCTAGTAAGTGAGACTGACTACATGAGTGCTGTGAGCTTCACAAAATTACTGTTAAAAAAAAAGAAGAAAATATCTAAATCCTCAGAGTTTTGCATACTGCAGTATTAGTGCTAGACTTCAAGGCTTTCTAACAGAAATTGGCTCTGATTTGTGAGATATGCATTACATCATAGTCTTCTTTTAGGGCATTATGTCATTCCTGCTGAGACACATTATCTCAGCTTGGCCCAGCATTAGTGATTTTTGCAGGCCTACTGCAGTGTTCTCAAAGCACTGTTGGGAAGCACAGATTGAAATCTGAAACATTTATCTTTTACAAAGCAGAAAAAGAGGAAAGATGTTAACATCAAGCATCACTGACATCCTTAACCCTCTCCTGATTCTGCTTCTTGCTGGGGCTTGGATTTCATATCTTTGAACATGCTGCACAAATGAGGCAACCTTTAAAAACTCACACTAGAGGGGGCATAATACAATGTTTTTCTGACTCTCTGGGAACTGCCCTTGCAGCTGCCTGAATAACAAGTACCCAATCTTTTCAAGATGTCAACATCAGACTGTACCTACCTGCCCTGACAAGCTGTATTCCACAGGCATGGATAGAACATATGCTAAGAATAAAAGGGGAAGGCAGTTAAAAGCTTTATGTGACTCAATTGTTATTAAAATTTTATATAGTATCCAGCACCCCTGATATTTTGTTTTTCAGCATATACAGAGATCACACATACCTGGATGGATCCTCATATCCTGATCTTTTTGAGGACACAAAAGCAGAAATCCAGGAGGCTTATGCCAGAGAGCAATTTTTATGCAGGGATCTGAGCAGATATTATCTCTTCTCACTTCAACCATGAAATTAGAAGCCCACTTTGTCTCACTGCTTACATGATGAGATTAGAGGCTGTGTCATGGAGAGAACATACAGGTGTTTTCAGGATAAAGCAAGGACATTCCCAAAACCCCAGAGAATCCTAACACTCCTCCCTCCACAAAAGCACAGTTCTAAAAAGGGGCTGTGAATGCTAAGAGGAAGTGGGAAACATTCAACCATGACTAAATTACAGTTCTCTCTTGTTCCCAGGCAACCAGCACCAGAACAAGAGGACACAGTCTCAAGCTGAACCAGGAGAGGTTTAGGCTGGATACTAGGAAGAAGTTCTTCATAGAAAGAGTGATTGGCCATTGGAATGGGCTGCCCAGGGAGGTGGTGGAGTCACCATCACTGGAGGTGTTTAGGAAGATACTGGATGGGGTGCTTGGTGCCATGGTTTAGCTGATTAGATGGTGTTGGATGATAGGTTGGACTTGATGATCTCAAAGGTCTCTTCCAACCTGGTTAATTCTATTCTATTCTATTCTATTCTATTCTATTCTATTCTATTCTATTCTATTCTATTCTATTCTATTCTATTCTAAATTTGTTTGTCCTTTGCTTCCCCCAGCTTCTCATGATGAGTCACAAGCAGGAGACCAAACCCATCCTGCTCCTCTTCCTGGGTAAACAGACAGGTGTAACAGGAGTGTATAGCAGAGGTGGAAACAAAAATGCTATCCATTAAAGGGCTTTAATTTTTCTGCTTTTTTGTTTCATTGGTTTTGTTGTTGTTGTTTTCCTAGTTTAAAGCAAGTGTGTCAGTGCTTTAAGACTTTCCACTACGTCTGTATTGTATTTTCTAGAAAGACTGCAACAGCAACTGTTTCCATCATAAAGAAATTACTAGCAGCATAAAGAAATTACTCGGGAGGCAGGACCTAATTTAATCCAGCCAGAGAGTGCTTTCTCACTTAGACTAAATTTTTTTCCTTTACTTCTTTTCCTTTACTTCTTTTCCTTTCAGGTTGCAGAGCCTGAATAACAAAGCCCTCACATGTACTTGATATATGCTGCCTCCATCTCCATGTTCGCAAGGTAACTTTTCTGCCCATATCAGTCTGCCTTCACAGGCAGAAGTTTTATGGTTCAGGGGAACAAGTGTTTTCAATGCTACATGTGCCCAGAAGGATATGTGCCAAATCTCTATCCTGCAACATGTGTCCATTGTGACAAAGTTTTGTAGGTAACACCTTGTTAGATGTAAAACTGCTACCCAAAGGAAGGAAAACCCAGCTTGTTTTGTTAAAGAATAAGGAGTGGAAAAAATGGTTTTCAAGATGGTTTCATTTAAAAATATACTCTTAAGCTTTTTAGCAGCAATTTCTTTTACCAAGAAAAGTTGATGATGTGCTCTAATACCTCAACCAAGGAAAACTCAATGTCAGTGCCCGCAGACAGGTGGCTTTACTGGATGCCAAACCCTTTGAAAGTCCAGGAACTAATGTTAGCTGCCACTAGAATCACTAAGATGAAATGCTATTACAGAGTGGTACTTTACGGGTCCTGCATGGCTCAGGACATTAGGTTGCAATTCACCAGGAAAGTATTAGTCTGAGACACCCACGCTTCAGAATAATGCTTTCATTAGTGTATCACAGCAAAATTCATGGTAAGTAAATACAAATACTTTGCTCAGTTATTAGTAAAACTGAAGTCTCAGCATTATAAATAATGGGATCAAGCTCTGCTTCTAATCAGAATAGCATAAATCTGCATAAATCCACCTGGGACTCTCGTAGAGCTACTTCAGTTTGAAGTTTAAACAGTAAAATTTCACCAGTAATGGATTAATACCAGACTGAACTCATCAGGGAAGACTCAAGCAGGCACCATACATCCTCCAGGATGTGCAAAGAAGACCCTGTACCTGAAGGTCCTGGATAACCAGTGCAGGATGGCATTGCCTTATCAAGAAAATAACACCTGTGTGCTGAGGGAACACAGGAAAGGATGCTCTAAGCCACAGCTTTTCTGCATATGGAGGTCCCTCTGGTCCCCTGCTCTTCTCTCCCCACCTGTCCTCCCAGCTGTGGGATACCTCCATGCAGGGCATGCAAGTCTAGTCCCACAACCCATAGACACCTATCTCTTCCCGTCGGCAGGTGTACAGCAGCCTGCAACATGTGCCTCCCCACTGTGCCTCTACTCACCTGTAGGACCTGAGAGTTCAGCTTGGAGCTTTTCCCTTGCCAGCACTCCATCAAACACCTTTGACAGCGGGTAAAAGTCAGGAGTCCTTTCCAGCACCCAGCCTGAGGCAATGCATAAACTCAGCAGTGACTTCTTGTTTAAGAGCAGAAGGTTCCAGACCCTGCTTCTTTCCTGGGAGCAGATCCTGCCTAAGTAACCTTCCTTAGCTGCAAGAAAGACAGTGAGGCCATAGGGGAGGCAAACCAATTCCTACTAGAGCAGGTAAAGTTCCCCACCCTAAACATCCTTTTGCTTTTTGTGCTTTTTACTCCGACATACTCATAGTTTCTACAGGGATTCTCTTGATCTTAATTAACTTTAAATTCCCCCACCCTTTTTTTTTTTTCCCCAATAAAGGTGTGAAATTAGTGGCCTATGCCTGATTCCCCTGAATGAATCTCATAAATAGCTATTCTTGAATGAATTGGGTCAAATTTTAATAAATTTCCAAGGGGAAAAAATGGCAAAAGTATATCAAAGTCAAGATTTTGGGTTGGGTTTTTTGTTGGTTTTTTTTCCACATTTTTGTTCAATGTTGGAGAAGAAAAATTTGTTACCCCATATTTTGAAACACCATGTTTCACTTTCAAACTGATCTGGTTCCCCTCTAAAATGAGAAAAAAATTTTGGAGAGCATCAAGACAATGCCAAAATGAAACTAACATATCTTTTAACAGGTCAGCCAGAATGTGGGCATACAGTTAATGAAATTCTTCAAGCTTTCTTAATTTTATTGGTGATTTTCCCATAATTTTTGTTTTTTATTATCCACACAGTTACAAATGCTGTACTCAGCCCCCAGGAGGGGGCGGGCTTGTGAGAGCCTTACTCTCCTCTAGTGGTTTAAGCCTTAACTGGGAGTTAAGAGCTCAGATGGGGGCAAGACTGAGAATCTTCACCCTGCTCCCACCTCCTCCCTCCCAACAGAGAGGGGAAAAAAAGGGAAAGGAGCAAATCCACCAAACAAGAATTTGGAGTTGGCTTGGAAGTAGAGCAGTAAAGAGTTTTCTTTAAACAAATATATATATATAACAATAACAGGTAAGGTTCACAAGGGCAAGGAACAAGCATGGATGGGAGGGGGACAAAGAAGAAGAATACAAAACCAGTCTCTCTCTGAAGAGGCACAGAGGCAGCAGGGGAAGGGTCAGACCCGATCATGTGGCAGGAGAAGCAGGAAGGCAGCTGCAGTAGCTCTCATCCAGGAGAGGCAGGAGCCAAAAAGAGAGCTAATCGCTGCAATGTCCTGCTTTTTATACCCTAGCTGGGCAGGGAGGGGAGAGTGGAACAGACTCAGTTTCCCAGGGGGGAAACGCCCTGCAGGGATGGTAAAGCACCCGCAAGCCCTCCACCCTGCTTTGTTTCTTTTCAGAATGGGCATTAACCCACCACATCTCCCCAGAGGGCATTTTCCCCCTGGGAAACTGAGTTAGTCTGTTCCACTCCCCCTCCCTGTCCAGCAAGCCTATAAAAAGGAAGATGCTGCAGCCAGTTGCTCTCTTTTGCTCTTGCCTTGCCTGGGTGAGAGAACTGAGTTGCTGTTGGCTTCCTGCTTCTCTGCCATGTGTTCAGGCCTGGTCCTCCTCCTCCCTGCTACATCCACACCTCTTCAAAGGACTTCAAAGGACCGGGTTTGTATACATATTTTCCCCATCCATCCTTGTTCCTTACCCTTGTGAACTCTTCCTGTTACTGTTTTATATATATACATATACATATATTATTTTTTTCTAAAGAAAATTTTTACCTCTTGTGGTGGGTTGAGAGGAAAGGCTCTGCTTTCCCTCCCCCACTGAGAAAGAAACCGTGGCTAAAACTCAGTCGGAGAAATGAGATTATATTTTACAAGGAAACAGATTATATGTAACACAACAAACACAGCTATTTTACAATATATACAGGAATATACAGCAAATAAACACAGTCAGAAACCAGACCCCCAACAGAGGGGGCTTCCCCCTGTTCCCCCTTCACCCCCCTACCTCCCTTCTCCCCCAAAGAGGTAGAAGAAGAGAAAAGAGGTGAGTTAGCACAGCAGAGGCCTAAGCACAGGGAGTTAGTTAGTTCTTATCTCTTGGCAAGAAGCCCAGAAGCAGTCCAGTGTGGAAGGGACAGCGAAGAAAGGAAGACTGAGAGAAAGTCCCAGCCGTGCTGGGTCTAACAATCTCACCTCCCACCTTACCTGGCCAATGAAATTCGTTTAGAATACCAAAATATTTTATAAACCTTTAGCCAGTGTGCGGCTTTCTTAAAGGCACAGCATCAAACGGTCACACCTCTCTACTTCCAAACCAACTCCAAATTATTTCTCAGTAGATTTGCTCCTTCCCTTTCTTTTTCTCTTGATCAGGAGAGAGGAGGGGGGGAGCAGGGGGAGGGATTCTCAGTCTTGCCCCCTATCAGCGCTCTTAAATCCCAGTTAAGGCTCAAACCACCACAAGCCCCATAGACACACTGTGTCCCAGCCAGGCCAAGAATTGCATCTACTCATTCATGCTCCTTCCAGTCTTGTAGACAATGGGGGAGAATTGTCTCTGACTGCTAAACTGTTCTCATCAAATGAACATATATGTATTTAGCCAGTTCTTCAAAACTTCTAGATCCTATATCCACTGCTTCATGGGTTTTCCTCTTTACCCATAATTTATTTGCAAAGAATGCTATTTTTAAAAGAAATTCAGTCTCTGTATATTTAGCCCTGACTCTGCAGGGAAGCTGTGCAGATGGACAGCATCTGGCCTTGTGTCCTATTCATGTGAGAATGGACATGGATCTGACCCAAACCCTGCTGCGGTCTTTTCATCAGCCTCAGCCACATTTGCATTCAGCCTCTCTTGAAGAGCAAGGTCGCCACTGCTCTGCTGAAGCATTACTGGAGATGGAAGTGTGGGGAGAGAGCTCTTCTCTGGTGAGGTTTCTTGGCTTTCAGTAGTGGTGGCTATATGTGAACAAAATGCAAAAATTTTGAAGTGTATCTGTAATGGACTACATTTTCCACTCATTGCACAACCTTGTAACATAAAGACTCTGCACTTTCAGGCCGGTAAAGAAAATTCACTCCAACTGCTAATGCAGTCCAGTCATCCAGACTGAGGTTTCAAACTGTGTTACAAGGCTCTGAGTGGACAGCTCTCTGTGCAGCACAGCATGAGCATCGGAACACGATGCCGTCTTGCTGCAATGTTACATTTCACTGTAATAGTTACTGTTAGACATGCTGCTTATTGCATCAGCTTGCCACTGACATGGGGTGGGCAGCCAAGGATGCAGGAAGAGATTCATTGGGTTAAAACCTGGCAGAAGAGTACCTGGGAGTTAGTGATGCAAGGCCTATTCATTGGGAGACTTGCTTTTCATTTAAAACTCATTAACACAGTCAGAATTGCAAGGGGTTGTTGGATCACACCACAAATAAATGCAAAGAGGGACAAAATCACATTGAGAGGGAGAAGGGTTCAAGGCATCCTTGTGATGTGCAGAAGTAACTACCAAAGTGCAGTGATATTTACACACTGTTGCTGTCAATGAAGCTGTAAACTTGTCAGACAGGCAGCATTTCATAACACAGTCTTCTTGGGGATGCAACGGGTTGGGGAGATGGAGCAAAGAAGTTCATGGAATCACAGAATGCTACTGATTAGAAGGGATCTCCAGAGATTATAGAGTCCAGCCCCGCTGCAAAGCAGGACCACTTATGGCAGGTCACACAGGAATGTGTCCAGGTGGGTTTCGAAGATCTCTAGAGAGGGACACACCACAACCTCTCTAGGCAGCCTGTTCCAGTTTTTTCTCATGTCGAGCTGGAATTTCCTGTGATTCAGTTTGCACCCATTGCCCTCACCCTGTCACGAGGTATCACTGAGAAGACACTGGCTTCATTCTCCTGACAACCACCCTTCAGATATTTTGAGACATTGATAAAGTCCCCTTCCTACCCTTCTCTTCTCCAGACTAAACAGCTGCAGGTTTCTCAGTCTTTTCCCATAAGAGAGGTGTTCCAGTGGTCTCCATTGAACTCTCTCAAGAAAGTTCCCTCTCCCTCTTTAACTGGAAACTGTACAATATATTCCAGGTATGGCCTAACTAGGGCTGAGTAGAGGGGCAGAAGGTCATCCCTCGACCTGCTGGACACACTCTTCTTAATGCACCTGAGTATACTCTTGGCCACCAGGGCACATTGCTGTCCCATGGACTCCAAGGTCCTTCCCTGCAGAGCTACTCTCCAGCAAGTCAACCCCTAACCTGAACTGGTGCATGGTGTCATTCTTCCCCAGGTGCAGGACTCTGGATTTGCCCTTTCTGAATCTCACTAGGTTTGTCTTTGCCCAGCTGACCGGATTAGTCAAATGTGACTTTCCTTGGTAAATCCATATTGACTGCTCCTGATAACCTTCTTTTCTTCCATGTACTTAGAGATGACCTCCAGAACAAGCCTTTCCAGGGATGGAGGTGAGGCTGACTACTGTCCCAGCCACACTGCCCAAGAAGGGTGTCAGATTTGAAGAAGGTGCTGAGGCTTTGGTGTGATACATCAGCTTTCAAAGTTCTTCCTGTGACTAACTTGCCCCGTTGCCCAGGTTCCACACTGCTGCCCTGAGGGCTTCTGAAATGCCAAGAGGTCAGGCATTTGTTGCATGGCCGCAATGCTCCAAGAGGCCATGAGCTGCTCCCTTGCCCTCCCCAGCAACACAGAAAGATTGGTTTTGAAGATGATGGAGATGCCAAAATACCATGTCTCTTGTCCTCACTTGCTGGCTGAATTGGCTTCTCCCTCCAACCCATGTTGCAAAGGCTGAAAGGTAGCCTTCCACTTTCTCTGCTTTCTTTACAGCTGACAACATGCCTATGTGTAATGGGCTGGGGCAAACCCCCTCCCCACCACAGGCAGAAATAACAACTCAGACAAACTGATTGCAAAAGTAGTGGAGAGTTTAAATAGAGAACAGTGAGTGTGCACAAAAGGAAACATGGTGACAAGAAAGAAACCAAAGTAAACCCAGAAAGACTCCAAACCCCACCTGAGGGTGCATCCAAAACCCCCAGGGCTCCTTCTTGCCCCTCCCTCTGCTGGGCTAGTCTCAGCTGGCCAGGCCTGAGACTGCCCATCCCCCTGTGGCCTTGGGCCCAATCAGGCCCATGGCCGGGAGATCTCTCCCCCAGTTACCAAGTCTCGGAGAGGGAAGGAAAGAGGAAGTGCCAGACCCCACCACAAAATTTATAGTGGTGCAAGGGATTATGGTAGAAATACCTAATTTCCTGAGTCCACCCACTGGGATGGACTTCTGGACACAGGAAACACCCCTGTAGCAGAGGGCACCCAGCCCAAACTACGACACTATGCTTCCTCTGACACCTCCTACGATGAAGAAGCTCCAGGGATACATCTGAACCACAGAGCCAGAAAGGAGTCCTCTGCATGACATAGCACAGGTACATGGAGAAGGAACCTCTCTCAGCCACGAAGTAAGTGACAATCAATGCCTCAATTTAAACATCAGTACAAGCACAAATCACATGTAGCAGTTAGTGGAGACTTGCAGCTTCTCGCGGAGCATGGGTGGCAATTGTTGAGGGAGAATCAAGAGGATTTTGTTCATTTTCCCCTCTACCTGTGTGCTTGGTAGCTATGATGCATGTTCACCACAGATATACAGGCTGGCTGTATGGGAGAAGAGTGAGCTCAACTGACACAGTTTTAAAAATGCACTCAGAGAGGTGAAAAGATCATTTTTCTCTTCTGACATTTCCAACTACTTAGTTTCTTAATTATCTGTTTCCAGAATATCTCCCTTTAAGCACCAGCAATTTCACCCATTAGCAATTAGTGAGGACAGTTATTTTACTGAACTCCAAGCAGGTGAATAAAAGATTAATACTCATTCCTCTGAGTGTGGCTGTGTCAGTCAGATTCGCAGCTGGAGCAGGCTGAGTTAGGAGTATTCACATGAACATTTTACTCTAATGTTGAAAGCACAATTTTAAAATCATGTACCTTTGTGTATTCTAGCAATGACATACACTGCTTTGCCCATATTATGGCTATTGATAGGCACATTTTTGGTAGCAACAGCCAGTAGAAATTTGAAATATACAGGCTTAGAGTGAGCTTTAATGAAACCACCCTCACGTTACAGCTCCAAAATATCACCAAAAGGGTTAAAGAGGAGAGATTTTTAATGGAGATGCATCACAAACAATAACCACACTGGACCATTAAACCTGACCAACAGAAAATTCATACCTCAAATGTAATATTGTAATTAGACACATTACACGATCTACAGATAAAATAACCATCTGCTCCCAGAAATGAAGAAATCAGGTCCCATCTTTCAAAGATTTTCCAACAGAGCAAATCCAGTGTTTGTAAGTTAGGAGTTCCTACATAAAGAACAATTAAAAACTAAAAAGGAGGGGTGAAACATACTTGAAAGGAAAAAAAAATAAAAAAGGATTCTTTATAAATGCCTACATTAAGAAAAAAAATAGAGAATTCTCTTTCTCTGTGTTTTCTCTCGCAGAACGGATCTGTGCTATTTTAAAACTGTTCCAACTTTGTGCAAGTCTGCATGGATTTTGTCACTAATTCACAAGGTTTCCTTTACTCATACCTGCTCCCTTCTTTCGGTAACATTGCCTTTTCCTTATCTAAGGAAGTGAGGAGCTATAGAGGTTAGCCACATCGGTGTTCATCCGTGGTTACAGAACATCTCCTCTCCAAGTGTGGTTCAGTTGCCTCTAACCAAGATGTTATACTATTAATTACTCACTGGAAGCTACAAGCAGCCCATATTATTTTAACCCTTAGTGATGGGAGTCTGTGTTCCCTGCTTCTCCTCTCAGTGTTAGCACCAAGGTGAGTATGACAAAAGCATGACACACAAGCAAGTTACACTCTTTCATGGATGGCAACTTTTAATAGACAGCTCATCTTAACTGGGCAGCAGAGCTTGGTGCATGCACATGGGGACCTTCTTTATTTCTTTACTTCTAAGGAAAGTCACCATTTCTAGAGGGATGTGCAATATTGCACATAGAAACTGCAAAAAGCATCTCCTAGGAGCAGCATTGGCCTGCAGAAATGGGTCTGCCACAACGAGGAAGGAAGAAGAGGTAAGAGCATTCTCTCTCTTTGAAGTCAGGAAAGGACTGGAGAGGCAGCATATGAACAGCCGGAAATTTGGCTTTCTGAGGACTGGGCAACTGTGGGATGATAAGCCATTTGCTCCTGAAACTGTCTCCTCTCAACTCAGAGACTCCCTTGGGACACGATCAAAAAGCAAAATTGATCCCTGCCTTCCCTCCCACCTCCAGGAGGATGCTTACCCTGCTGAGAACCAATCCTTGCCTCTACACAAATTGCATCCTGCAGAAATGGTCACTGCAGTAGCAAAACTGAGAGGACATATGCATGGCAGCTGGGAGTAAGTCCCATCATTTCTCCTCACCATGGCAGTGCAGATACTCTGGATTTTGACCTAGCAACTTTAAGCTCCTTTTCTCTATCACATTGTCTGTAACATGCTAACATGTAGTAGTTTCCTTAAGAGCTAGTTCTTCAAATATCTACCCTCTCCACCATCATTTAAATTTTTGACTGTTCCAAGATAAGGCCTGTAATGCAAGAGGTTTCTCAGGGCTGTGTGGTGCTGCCTCTGCAGTGCTGGCCCTACTTCCTCCACTCGTTCTGCCAGAGGGATTGCTGATAAGCTAGAGTTTTCCTAGAAGTATTTCTGCTATGTGTCCTTTTGCCTAAATATTCCTCTGCCATGGCAGAGGTGAAGGTGAATAACATAGACCAGGATCACTCACAGATTCTTGGACACATTTCTGACAGCTACAGAGAATCAGCCAAAATCTCTGCAGCAGTGATTACTGATCACCATCCTGAGCAACTTGCTGAGCTTTTTGGAAGCTGAGGGAGACCCGCCTCCCTCACTGATGTGCATTTTCACCTAGAGTGGTTACATTTGAGTTTGGTGCTTAGAGTGGTGAAGAGATGGAGGTGAAGTGAATGCACAGGCATTAAAAAACCCCTATTACTGAACATGTCAGTGCTGTCCACTCTTTGCAGCAAACTACCAACACCTGTGGGTATGTCCATAGGATAATCCATGGAGGTGCTGCACAGTGTTATTATAGTTTCTTTTTTGGAAGTGAAAGAAATGGATACCCTTATGTCACTTGGTAGTACCATTTTCAGCATTCCTTGCATTTTAAGGACAAGAAATGCTCCTCATTATTTAACACCATGGCTCTTCATATACTGCCTCTTAAAGGCCACCTCACTCTTAAAAGACACATGAACTCTTTTTTTTCTTTTCTTGCATTACCTATCTACTTGTTATTCTGGGGCCTGGAATTACTTTAAAATCTGTTCCATAATATAAACATTTGCTCTGTTTTATTGGTGTACCATGAATATAAACATCTTTGCTTACATAGCAATTCTGTCCACCTTTGGCATTATCATTTCTAAATAAATAAATAACATTTAAAAAATAATTTTTTTTTTTTTAAGTGCTATTGCAGGTAAAAGCTGTACAAATTATTTCAGGGCTGGAAGAGGAGTGGTACAGGGAAAGGCTTCAGGATTTTGATATCCACACTAGCAAAGTGAAATGCTTTGCTCTGGTGAAAATGCTGAGTCCTAGAGTCTCTTTTAAGTTCAAGGAGAAAGGCAGAGGCAAAACTAGTGGGTGAAAATTTAAGAAGGAAATGCAGCTTAGGAACAGGTCATCATTTTAAGACAGTGTGAGTGGCAACTTTTAGACAAGTTACCATGCAAAGTGATAGCTTCTTCTAATCAAGAGCAAACCTTTCAGATAGTTTCATCTATCAGAGTTAGAAGAACACACTGATAGAATGCATAGTTCTTCAGTACAGAAGCAGTAGAAGAGTATAGCAGAAGTAGCCTTTGATTGCCTTAGCCTTGGTGATTAAAAAGTGGCTATTATGCAGATGTGAAAAATAAGTTTGTATTTGCTTCTGCTCACTGCAAAGCCATGGAAAAATTCATCCAGTAACACTGCTAATACCCTGAAAATCATCAGGCTTAGCACCAGAAAGGAAAGCAGATAATTTTGTAAAGGCCAAATACTCATAACTGAATGCCACAGGCAGCCTTATCTCCTCATCTTACTTATTAGAAATTAATAAAACCATTACCTCATCAAAACTACTCTGGACAGATGGTTATCTTGCTAAATAGATGGCTTAAAACAGTAGATCAGCTTCATTCTGAGGCAGAAGTCCAGATCTGTCATCTAGAAGCTGCTGCAACCACTTTCCCTCCCTTCTGGGAACAGCAGGGCTTTTCTGTTCAAGAAGATCATGATCAAAAAGATGACCAAGAAGCAAGTACTTGGTATGAGTAGCATAGACATTAGCTACTTCTGTGGCAAAAATTAGGAGATACTGCAACAAATCTCTGATTTCAAAGCACCAAGATGAGATGATTTTTGTTTCTTTGTTTTTATAGTACTTTAATGATCACAGTGAAATGCAGCTATTTCCTGATGCTGCTCCTTGGAAGTATTATTTCTAGCCTGTGTTATCATATATACATGGAAGTATTATATACTTGGAAGTACTATTTCTAGCCTCTCTGAATCCTGTTACTTTGGCAATGCAAAGCAGCAGCTAGGCCAGGAGTTAATGATTATGAGATAAGCATTTATCTCACTTGGTGCTATGTCAGCTTGTTCTACTTTCAAATATTATTTCGTCTTATGCATGCTGCTCTTCTGAAAGCTGAAACAAATTACTATTATTTTTTCCAAGAAAGAAAGCACTGTGACTTGATTCCAATTAATAGTGTGGGGTACAATCCTTTTATTGTGCCCTTTATTTCTGAACTCTGATTTATCAATATTGTGTATTTGTCATCTGTTACTGCATATCCTTTTATCCTTCCCTTATGTCTGAAGATATGGTAAGAGATAACTTGAGCAAAAAGCACATTTTGAGGCTTTAGTCTGAAGTAACAGGGGTGCCAGATGTTGTATTGTTTTTCTAATATACTTATGCACATTTGAGAACTGTCCCACTTACAAACATTTAGCTCTCTCCAGCACTGTAGCATGAATTTGTAACCTTTGAATCTGTCCTTGCCTTTCCTTTTTCATTCTCCGTGATGGAGCCTCACTGTTTATTCCTTCACAAGTGCTGCTGTTTCCTGTGCAACTGAAGATGGTAACAGTGTGAAGGATCAAAACAAAGAACAATAGCATCTATTCATTTTATCACTTATCTAGGGATTGTTTCTTTGTGTCTTCCTTTCTCAATGTAAGTTGATTGATTCAAGGATCAAAATGGAAATTATTTGTCTTCTCCCAGGCAACCCTCACCAGAACAAGAGGACACAGTCTCAAGCTGCACCAGGGGAGGTTCAGACTGGATGTTAGGAAGAAATTCTACACAGATAGAGTGATTGGCCATTGGAATGTGCTGCCCAGGGAGGTGGTGGAGTCACCGTCATTGGAGGTATTTAGGAGGAGACTTGATAGGGTGCTTGGTTGCATGGTTTAGTTGATTAGGTGGTATTGGATGCAATGATCTTGAAGGTCCCTTCCAACCTGGTCTATTCTATTCTATTCTAGTCTATTCTATTCTAGTCTAATCTCTCCAATGAAAATGCTTAGAATTACCTTTATTTTCCGTTTTACACCCAATAGTTATTTATTTATATTTTACTACTTTTCTGCTTAAGATGTGTGAAAAATTTTAAAGGCATAGCCTAATACTACCACAATGACAAAGCACATTTCAGCTTTTTGTATCTGCACAGTGAGGCACTCTTCTATTTGCAGCTACGCATGAGCATGCTGTGGATGGGTACTTGCAGCCATGTCTATTAACTGCTAAACTGAAAAAAACTATTTGAAGTAAGAGAGCAGCATCCAAATCACCTAAAGTAGTAGCCCCTGAAATGTAAGGTGCCTAATAATGCAGAATCTGGAAGGAAATATCCATGATCTGTGGGGCAAACAAAACTGGACTTATGAAAGCCTTCAGGAGTACCCTGCCTGCCAAGGCATAAACTTGTTTACCTATTCACAGTGTGGGCAGGGAGCACAGACACTTCAGCAAGACTGTTTTACTAGGGATCTAAAAAGCAAATGGACGAAGTCAGTTACATTCCTCCCTCCTGAGAACATAGCTCCCCCAGGAAGACAGGGCTCTCAGCCTCTGCACAGCCATACAATTCAGCTCTGACCACAGCATACATTCAGTATTCAGTATTCAGTATCACCAAGGTTGGAAGAGACCTCAAAGATCATCGAGTCCAACCTGTCACCACAGACCTCATGACTAGAGTAGGGAGGACACTACTGCCCACTGCAGGCTTGAACTCATGACCTTCCCATTAAGGGTCTTATGTGCTACCAAACTGAGCCCCCCTCAGTTCAATCCTTGCACCTGAAGCTGCAGAGGGCATTCAGAAGGACAGCTGAGCATGGCCCAATACCATTAGTTCAGCCATCTGCTGATAGACATCCTACTTTCATGAAATGTGCAGGAATCTTCCTCTTGACTTCACACAAATTTGATTTAAATTGGCAAACTAGTTCAAAAGTCACCAGAGTGATCAACAGAGTCTGAGGCTGCATAAACTCTGTCTCCCCAGGAAAGCAGGGCAAACAATGGAGGAATGAGACAGAGGAGAAAGGTTTTGCCAGGACATTATAGATCAAATATAAGTAGAGTCTAGTAACTGCCCAGAAAAGAGAGCAAGGGTGAACATTAGTCATCTGGCAGTAAAGGGATTGTCATTTCTATCAAGCGGGAAGAAAAAATAGGAGTTTAAGAAATACTGAAAACCCAAAGCATGCTCTAAACCCCCCCACATTTTACATCAACTCTGAGAGTATATAATGCAGTAAACAACATTCTTGTACGGGGGGGAAAAAGCAAAGGCTTGTAAAATGAACTTGACCTGCTTCTTAAGTCTCTTTCCTTTTCCCAGGTGCATAAATGAACAGTAGGAAAAACATGCAAACTCTAAGACAATATTTATTTTTTAAATTGTCTGGCTATTTGCTGGGACATGAGAACTGGATAGCTAAATACTACGTGCATTTTGGTGTGTCAACTGAAAAAGGAAATTACAGATAAACCAAAGTTCTTTTTGACGGCAACTAGGTGTATAAACAACAATAAAAACAAAGACCTGTAATATCCAAAGTAGAGTTTATTGAGTTTAACCTTCAGACCCCAATCAGGAGAGCAATTGTTTTCCAACAATTTAGTTAATCCCAACTGCCACATAAGTGGTTAACAGATCAAGCTGCAACCATTATATCATCATCTGAGAAGGACTGGTGTCATTGTACTCTGCAGAAAAACAGTGGTAAAAGAAACACTGAGAAGTGGTGATGAGGTTTAAAAAAAAGAAGCATAATTATTTTCTGTGTTCTTTCTCAGTAGTCAGATACCTTTGAAACTGAACAGCTTCCCTCAGCACAGTACGAATTAAACCCCATAATCCACTTGCCTACTGGCAGCTCTCTTTCTGCACTTCTTCCCTTTCACTCTCTCCAGGATGTGGGTGAAGCTGCCAAGAATGGCTCAGAGTAAAGACAGAACATGATGAATTTTTTTTCCACAGAGTGAAGACATGTTTCCATCTGGCCAGCTCATGATTCCATTCTGCAATTTGGGGTTTGAAACTCTCTATGACAGTCATAGAAGAAATACTGCACTCCTATCTTGCTCCAGCACCATGTCTTATCCTGCTCTCTTGTGTGGCAATGGCCTCTAACTCGTCCTTCCACCTTTTTCTGTTTCTCTTCCAGACAACATGAGAATCTGCAAGGCAGCATGGAGCCCCAAGAGGACAGTGGTTCATGTTGGTGCACCCATCCTACACTGTGTGCAGGTAACATACTCTTGTGTAAGATGTTTCAGTATGTCCTTCAGGAAGATGTTTCATCATTGATTTTCTCTTTCTAATTTCTTAAAAAAAAAAAAAAAAAGATAAAAAAGTGTGGTGGTTTGAAAGGAAAGGCTCTGCTTTCCCTCCCCCACTGAGAAAGAAACCACGGCTAAACCCAGTCGGAGAAATGAGATTATATTTTACAAGGAAACAGATTATATGTAACACAACAAATACAGGTATTTTACAGTATATACAGGAATATACAGCCAATGAACTCAACCAGAAACCAGACCCCCCACAGAGGGGGCTTCCCCCTGTTCCCTCTTCACCCCCCTACCTCCCTTCTCCCCCAAAAGAGGTAGAAGAAGAGACGAGGACGGTTAACAGGGCAGGAAAGGAAGAAAGGCCTTGCACAGGAGTTAGTATCTTATCTTAGTTGGCCAGAATCCCAGAAGCAGATCCAGCTGAAAGGGACAGCGAAGGAAGGAAGACTGAGAGAAAGTTCCCAGCTCCCCCGGATCCAATCTGACCTCCCACAATCCTTGGCCAATGAAATTCGTTTAGAATACCAAAATATTTTACAAACATTTAGCCAGTGTGCCCCTTTCTTAAAGGCACAGCATCAAACGGCCACAATCCACCCCTTCTAAACAATTTCATTGGTCGTTCGCACTGTCCATCCAATCGGAAACAATATTTACAGTTTGTGAGTAAAGTTCATAGTCCGTTCCGGCTACACTCAGATGTAGATGATTCAGAAGTCCTAAAAAAGTCAAGAAATAAGAAAATGGAAACCAGCTTGTCTCTCTGCAGACGAAGTGAAGAAAAGGCAAACAGGAACACAGGGACTCTCAGTTGACTCAGGGCTCTCAGGGTTCGTGCACTGTAGATTCCTCAGGGATTATTCTTTTGGGCGCGTTGTAGCTGTACAACAGTCTGAAATTAAGCTCTTTCAGCTAAAGTTAAATTTCTTTGTGGAATACACTGAATTTGACCATTCTCCTGCATTACCCAATAAGTGTGACCCGGACCTTCTGCTGAAACCACCCCTCGGACAGGTTTAGCCTCTCCTGAGGGCGGAAATACCCAAACAGTTTTACCTAACAGATTCTTTTCTCTAACAACAGGAACTCTATCCCCTTCTACTTTCTGTAGCAGATCTGAATGTGCCGGTCCAGCTCGGTTCACTGAACCTCTACTATTCACCAGCCAGGTTGCTTGTGCTAAATGCTTTTCCCAGTTTTTCAAAGATCCACCTCCCATGGCTTTGAGAGTGGTCTTCAACAAACCATTGTAGCGTTCAATCTTCCCTGCAGCTGGTGCATAGTAAGGAATATGGAAAATCCACTCAATACCGTGCTCTTTTGCCCAGCTCTTTACAAGGTTGTTCTTGAAATGAGTTCCGTTGTCTGACTCAATCCTCTCTGGAGTTCCGTGTCTCCACAGGATCTGTCTCTCCAGACCGAGAATGGTGTTGCGTGCAGTTGCATGTGGAACTGCATAAGTTTCCAGCCATCCAGTGTTTGCCTCTACCATAGTAAGCACGTATTGCTTACCAGAACGAGAACGTGGTAGAGTGATGTAGTCAATCTGCCAAGGTTCACCATACCTGTACTTGGACCATCTGTCACCATACCACAAGGGCTTAATTCTCTTTGCCTGCTTAATAGCAGCACAAATGTCACAGTCATGGATGACTTGTGTGATAGCATCCATAGAAATGTCTATGGATCTGTCACGAGCCCATTGGTATGTTGCATCTCTGCCTTGATGTCCCGATGAATCGTGAGCCCACCGAGCTAAGAATATCTCACCTCGGTGTTTCCAGTCGAGATCAAGTTCAGAGTCCTTGTCTACTTGAGAAACTCTTGCAGCTAAATCTGCCTGATGGTTGTGCTGCTGTTCCTCAGTAGCTTTGCTCTTAGGAATGTGAGCATCAATGTGTCTCACTTTCACTGGAATTCTCTCGATTCGATCGGCAATGTCTTGCCACAGGTCGGCTGCCCAGATGGGTTTTCCTTTCCTCTGCCAGCCATTCTTCTTCCAGTTCTTTAGCCAACCCCATAGCGCATTGGCTACCATCCATGAGCCGGTGTAGAGATAAAGCTTTGGCCATCTCTCATGTTCAGCTACGTCGAGAGCTAGCTGGACAGCTTTTACCTCTGCAAACTGACTGGATTCTCCTTCTCCATCCTTCGCCTCTGCAACTCGGCGTGTTGGACTCCACACGGCAGACTTCCACCTTCGCTTGTTCCCGACGAGACGACAGGAACCATCTGTGAACAAAGCATATTTCTTCTCATCATCAGAAAGGTCATTGTAAGGAGGAGCTTCCTCAGCACGAGTTACTCTCTCCTCTGGAGGTTTAGTACAATTGGTACCTTCAGGCCAACTTGAGATCACCTCCACCAGACCAGGTCTTTCAAGATTTCCCATTCGAGCTCTCTGTGTTATCAGAGCCATCCACTTAGACCAGGTGGAATCTGTAGCATGATGTGGTGTGGAACCCTTGCCTTTGAACATCCAATTCAAAACTGGCAATCTGGGAGCTAAGAGAAGTTGTGATTCAGTTCCAATCACTTCAGAAGCTGCTTTCACTCCTTCATAGGCAGCTAGAATCTCTTTCTCTGTTGGAGTGTAATTAGCTTCTGAACCTCTGTAACCTCAACTCCAGAAACCAAGAGGTCGTCCACGTGTCTCACCTGGAGCTTTTTGCCACAAGCACCAGATTGGACCATTGTCACCTGCAGCCGTGTACAAAATGTTCTTAATGTCCGGACCATCTCGCACAGGTCCCAGACCCACTGCTTGTACCACTTCCTGCTTTATCTGGTCAAAGGCTGCTTGCCAAAGTCATAGAGTGGAGCATTTAAGGCTGCTTTGCCAATAGGTTTTGCTATTTTTCTAACTGACGCAGCCCCTTCCTCGTCACTCGAGGACTCTGGGGCAGATTTAGAGGAACGCCTACGCTTCCTAGATTTTTGTTTAATCACAAAACATGGTCGAGAAACCTTTTTCTCTATATATAGAGCCCACAGCAGACACACAATAATTATCAGCAACAGCAGGATTACACCCGTCAAATAAATCACCTTAAGATCCCAGCCAGCACTTAAAGTTACTCTTTGACCTCCTGAAGCGTTAAACTCCCTTATCTCGATCGGCAAAGTGGAAGACGTTCTATTGCCGTAATTAGTGAGCCCAAAAAAACCCAAACAGTGTTTATACAGCAGCTGGATCCTATGCATAAACCACAAATAGATTTTACGCATTAAATATTTACCTATCTGGTCTAACATCAACCCGATGCAGTACCGGTAGACCAACATGCCACAGACCGAGAAGAATAAACGTTCTAAAACCCAGAGCACCTTCATTTTGTTTCTCCGGCTGAGACAAGCAATAAATCAACTTAATTACTTAATTGTCGAGCCCCACGTTGGTGAGCCAATAAAAAAAGTGTAGTGGTGGTTTGAAAGGAAAGGCTCTGCTTTCCCTCCCCCACTGAGAAAGAAACCACGGCTAAACCCAGTCGGAGAAATGAGATTATATTTTACAAGGAAACAGATTATATGTAACACAACAAATACAGGTATTTTACAGTATATACAGGAATATACAGCCAATGAACTCAACCAGAAACCAGACCCCCCACAGAGGGGGCTTCCCCCTGTTCCCCCTTCACCCCCCTACCTCCCTTCTCCCCCAAAAGAGGTAGAAGAAGAGACGAGGACGGTTAACAGGGCAGGAAAGGAAGAAAGGCCTTGCACAGGAGTTAGTATCTTATCTTAGTTGGCCAGAATCCCAGAAGCAGATCCAGCCGAAAGGGACAGCGAAGGAAGGAAGACTGAGAGAAAGTTCCCAGCTCCCCCGGGTCCAATCTGACCTCCCACAATCCTTGGCCAATGAAATTCATTTAGAATACCAAAATATTTTACAAACATTTAGCCAGTGTGCCCCTTTCTTAAAGGCACAGCATCAAACGGCCACAAAAAGAAAAAAAAAGCCATAAATCATCTGCTGTAGGAGTACCATCACCTGAGGTTTCCACCAGCCTTCTTCTTTTTATGGCTAGTGTGGATCATTAATCAAGTTAATGAGGTTAAAAAACTTTTTCATTTCTGAGCCAATGCTGCATGTGATTTTTCCCAGGGATTAGGTGAAATGGTAAGTGCAGCAGTACTGAGGTGGGGAAACCAAGAAGCTGCAAGGTAGAAAAATCATTAGTAAGCAACAAAAAGAGACACAAAAGAGGGAGGTCTGCTTAGTGATGGAACATGAACCTGGATCAGATGTAGAGATCCAGACAGGTATTTATACCATCACTTGTTAAAGTAGATGGAAGAGACTAACAGGCTGCAGCTGAAATATGAGAATTTGTAGAGACTGCTATCAGTCTTAGCCCTTTATCTTGTGCAACCCAAGTCTCTTGTGCCTGGGTGAGTGGGCCTGAGTTGGTTTTGAAGCTAAACATGTAAAGACTATTTTCTAAAGTTCTTTGGGATTCCCAGGGTTTTCTCTAAGTGGCTGAAGCTCATGCAAGTCAGAGTCTTAAATAGCCATTAAGTCCAAGTTGAACATATTGAAGCAAAAGGTTCATATTTTTGCTCTGCAGATCCTTACACTCTTCTATCTCAGTTCACATGGTGGGCAGCTTCTCATTCCTCTATCCAAAGCTGAGGATGAGAGAGGGTAACTGAGACATGTCAGAGCAGAGGGAAGTGATTATGGCATTACTGGAATTAGAGCATGGAGAGAGAGGATGCACACAACAGGCTGTAGGAGGAGTACTCTAAATGGAAAAGCTGGAAAATTGAGAGAGGAAAGCTGTACAACAATCTGGGCTTACAGATTACTCAACACTATGCAGAGAAGAAAAGCTGAGTCTGAGGAGCAATATCCCTTTTCTCTTCCCTGTATGCTGATGTAGTCCTGAGACATCAACCAGACAGGGAGCCTGGTGTGGGGAATTGGTGAAGACTGCTCCTCCCCATGCAGGCAAAGATTTCTGTGTTTGAGCCCAGCTGAGGCAAGGGAGCCACTGGAAGGAGTTCCTGACAAAATGAGGAGTTGCTGGAGGATCTCCAGAGAGCAAGCCACAAGAGTGGGGAGCTCCAGTGGGTTTTAATGGGGAGATCAGTGACTAGATATTATTCAGTAACTAGTATGAAGAGCATAATGCAACTTTCCTCACTACTGTTCTGCACCACTTTAAAACAGGTTCTTCTGATTTCTTTTCAATATCAGAAGTATTTGCACTTGATATAAGATCTCTAAAAACAAATGATGGAAAGAAAAAGGGTTGTCCCACCAGTCATCAAATTGCTAGAAAATTTTCTCTATTTCCAGAATTGTCTTTACCACTGTAGTTCTGCTGCCAACATCCAGCATTCTCAGCACAAATCATCTGGAAAATACAAAAGAATAGCTTGCATCAATGCTTTCAGTTGACAACAGCTCTTAACATATTTGGATTACGATGCTGGTTATCACAGCCTGTAAGTTTTTTTATCACAGCCTTTAAGTATGTCACTGACAAATTGATTTTTTTCCTTTTTCCTGATTATTCAACATTGATCTGGAACTTGGCTACCAAATATTTTTGTTACTACAGAAGGACCAAGAGTTACATACCTCATTATTTTATTTCTTTTATTGCCTCCTCAAAACCAACATAGTCTGCCATCTCCCACCAGAACAAAACACACTGCAATGGTTTTGAACACAACTGCAAATGCAGTGTACTGAGGCAGGGCCCAGGCACCACACCCTGTGGACCAGTACATTCCCCACCCCCCTGCGCCAGTCTTTTCTCTCCCTCACTGCTTCTCTCTCTCACTGCTGCAGCAGCGGTGCTTTCACCAGAGGGAGGGAGGTGCTGAGCCACATGGGCTCATTCCTGAATTGTTCTCCAGTTGGTCAGTGGCCAGGAATAGGGATGGTGGTAACTTGCTGCAAAGTTTTCAAAAGATCTGTGTCAACCCTGACTGAGGTCGAACTTAAGCAGGCAGGGGTCAGGCAACCGACTGCAGAGAGTGCTGGAGCCTGGCACTATAGAGGGTAGTGGAGATAACACCTGCACTAGGTGTGAGCAGCTCAGTTATCTGCTTAACCTAGTGGCTGTAATGATGGAAGAAGTTGCTAGACTTAGGAAAGTAAGGGAATGTGAAAGGGAGTTGGATTTGAGGAACCAGGCTCTGCAGACTCCCCTAGCAGAAGGAGGTGACACAAGATGCAGCAGGAAATGGATACAGGTCCCTGTTAGGAGAGGCAAAGTAAAACCCACACAGCTCCTCTCACCTTCCCAGCTGCCCTTGCGAAACAGACATGGGGCACTGGAAGTTGAGGGTGGGGTGAATGAGAAGACAGAAGACACAGCATCTGAAGTGTTGCCTAAAGCAAAAGAGCCTATCCCCCACATCAGGACTTGTTCCCTTAAAAAAAAAAGAGGAGGGTAGTTGTATTGGTGATTCCCTCCTGAGGGGAGCAGAGGGCCCCATATGTCGGCCGGATCCTTCCCACAAGGAAGTCTGCTGCCTCCCTGGGGCCTAGGTCAGAGATGTTACCAGAAGGCTGCCTAGTCTGGTACAGTCCTCTGATTACTATCCCTTGATAGTTATGCAGGTAGGGAGGAATGCTGTTGAAACAAGAGGTCCAAAGGCAATCAAAAAGGACTTCAAGGCTTTCAGAGAACTTGTTGAGGGGTCAGGGGCACAGGTAATTTTTTCATCAATACCCTTAGTTGCAGGAAGCAATACTGAAAGGAACAGGAAAGAGCTGCAATTCACAAGTGGCTCAGAGGCTGGTGCCACCAACAGAATTTTGGGGATTTCGATCTTGGGGAACTTCCTATGGCACCAGGTCAGCTGGCAACAGATGGAGTACATCTGTCCCAGAGGGGGAGAAAGATCCTAGCACATGAGAACAGCCTATCCCCTAAAGAAAAAAGGGTTCTGGGAAGGGAGTTGGCAGAACTTATTGACAGGGCTGTAAACTAGATTTGAAGGGGGAAGTGGCTGAAACCAGTCCCCCGAGACAGGACTCTGGGGGTAAACTGGAGTCAGGGGTGAAACCAGCAGCCCAGCTGAAGGGCATGTGCACTAATGCACGCTGTATGGGTAACAAACAAGAGGAGCAGGAAGCCTTGTTACAGCAGGAAAGTTATGATGTAGTTGCCATCACAGAAACATGGACTTGCATGACTGGAGCACTGTAATTGATGGCTACAGGCTATTCAGGAGAGACAGGAGAGGGAGAAGGGATGGAGGGGTGGCCCTGTACATAAGGGAGGCTCTAGATGCCAGGCAACTAGAGATCAAGGATGATCAGGTTGAGTGCCTGTGGGTGAGAATTAGAGGGAAGACTAACAAGGCTGACATCCTGGTTGGAGTCTGTAACAGACCACCCAACCAGGATGAAGAGGTTGATGAATTATTCTATAGGCAGCTAGAGGCTGCCTCAAGATCGCCAGACCTTGTTCTTATGGGGGACTTTAACCTGCCTGATATCTGCTGGGAACTCAACAGAGCAGATAGGAGGCAGTCTAGAAGGTTCTTAGAGTATATGGAGGACAGCTTCTTATCCCAGCTGCTGTGTGAGCCTACCAGGGGTAAGGCTTTGCTTGACCTTCTTTTTACAAACAGAGAAGGGCTGGTGGGAGATGTGGTGGTTGGAGGCTGTCTGGGGTCCAGTGACCATGAGATAATTGAGTGTTCAATTTGCAGTCAAGCTAAGAGGAGCAGCAACAAAACCTCCACTCTGGACATCCGGAGGGCAGATTCAGGTTACTTAAGGACCCAACTCAGAAGGCACCTTGGGAAATAGCCCTTAAAAAAACAAAGGGTCCAGGAGGGCTGGACCTACTGCAAGAAAGAAATCTTGAAGGTGCAGGAACAGGCTGTGCCAATGTGCTGGTGGACAGCCAGAGCGATCACACAACACTTAGAGGATGGCCCAGGGATCAGGCCCAGCCAGCATGGATTTAGGAAGGGCAGGTCCTGCCTGACCAACCTGATCTCCTTCTATGATCAGGTGACCCACCTGGTGGATGTGGGGAGGCCTGTGGATGTAGTCTACCTGGACTTCAGCAAGGCCTTTGACACCATCCCCCACAGCAAACTCCTGGCCAAGCTATCAGCTCGTGGCTTGGACAGCAGCACTCTGTGCTGGGTTAGGAACTGGCTGGAGGGCCAAGCCCAGAGTGTGGTGGTGAATGGTGCCACATCCAGCTGGCAGCCAGTCACTAGTGGTGTCCCCCAGGGATTAGTGCTGGGCCCCATCCTCTTCAATATCTTTATTGATAATCTGGAAGAGGGGATTGAGTCCATCATCAGTAAATTTGCAGATGACACCAAGTTGGGAGCAGGTGTCAATCTGTTAGAGGGTTGGAGAGTCCTGCAGAGGGACCTTGACAGTCTGGGCAGATAGGCAGAGTCCAACGGCATGAGATTTAACACATCCAAGTGCTGGGTTCTGCACATTAGCCACAGCAACCCCATGCAGTGCTACAGGCTGGGGTCAGGGTGGCTGGAGAGTGCCCAGGCAGAAAGGGATCTGGGGGGTACGGGTTGACAGTAGGCTGAACATGAGCCAAGAGTGTGCCCAGGTGACCAAGAAGGCCAATGGCATCCTGACCTGCATCAGGAACAATGTGGCCAGCAGGAGCAGGGAGGTCATTGTGCCCCTGTACACAGCACTGATTAGACCACACCTTGAGTTCTGTGTCCAGTTCTGGGCCCCTCAGTTTAGGAAAGAGGTTAGACCTCATACAGCTGTCTTTGGCACAACAATCCAGCTTGTCCAGATCCCTCTGTAGAGCCTTCCTACCCTCAAGCAGATCAGCACTCCCACCCAATTTGTTGTCATCTACGTACTTACTGACAGTGCACTTAACCCCTCACCCAGACCATTGACAAAGACATTAAACAAGATTTGGGAAACATCAAGTAAAGGTGGGGAACACCATGTAAAGATATTAAACAAGACTGAGCCCTAGGGAACATCACTAGTGACCAACTGCCATCTGGATTTAAGTCAACAGTCACTCTTTGGGACCAAACATCCAGCAACAAAAAGTTACCCAGCAAAGCATCCCACCCATCCAAGCCATATGCAGCCAGTGTCTCCAGGAGGATACTGTGGGAGACAGTGTCAAAGATTTTACTAAAATCCAGGTCAAAAACATCCACAGCCTTTCCCTCATCCACCAAGCAGGTCACCTTGTCACAGAAGGAGATCACATTCACCAAGCAGGATCTGGGCCTGGTCACCCACTTACCTTGCACATGCTGCATAATGTCATTCCAGATGATCTGCTCTGTGACCTTCCCCTGTACTGAGGTCAGACTCACAGATCTGTAGTTCCCTGGGTCCTCCTTGCAGCCCTTCTTGTAGATGGGCATCACATTTGCCAATCTCCAGTCAGTTGGGACCTCTCCAGTTAGCCAGGACTGCTGATAATTGATAGAAAGTGGCTTGGAGAGCACTTCTGTCAGCTCACTTAGCACACTTGGATGTATGTCTTCCATCCCCATAGGCTTATGTCTTTCTAAGTAGTGCAGCAGATCACTAACCATCTTCTCTTGCATTATGGGGTCTTCATTCTTCTCCTCATCCCCATCTTTGAGCTCAGAGCACTGGGTATGGAGTGAGAAACTGGTCTTACTACTAAAGACTGAGGGAAAGAAGAAGGTATTGAATATCTCAGCCTTTTCCTCATCCTTGACCACTAAGTTCCCCTCTACATCCAAAAAAGGAGAGAGATTTTCTTCAGTCTTCCTTTTGTTGCTGATACATTTGTAGAAGAATTTCCTGTTCTCTTAAACACCCTAACCCAGATTAATTTATAGCTTTGGTCCTTCCCATTTTCTCCCTGCATAATCTCATGACAACATTGTAGTCCCCCTGAGTAGCCTCCCCCTTCTTCCAACAACCATAAACTCTTCTTTTCTCCCTAACTTGCAACCAAATGTCCCTATGCAGCCCAGCCAGCCTTCTTCCCTGCTGACTCTTCTTTCAGCACATGGGCAAGGCCTCTTCCTGTGCCTTTAAGAGTTCTTTCTTGAACAGTGTCCAGCATTCCTGATCATCTTGGTCCTCCAGGACTGCCTCCCAAGGGACACTGTTGACCAGTTTCTGAATCAGGCGAAAATCTGTCCACTGAAATTCCATTCTACTGAGCTCTATTTCTCCAGCGTCTGAAAACTATCTCATTTGTGATCACTGCCCAAATCGTCCCCCAGCTATTTGTGTGTGTGAGTTTAAATACAGTCATGCAGCTACTCATTTGTATAAAACTATCCTGAATAAATCATGAAGACAGTTTATTAGCTGTTATAAGCCATCATCATTCTGTTGTTATCCATATTTTCCCATCATCTCCATCCTAGGCACCTTAAGTCCAGAGGCACCATAAGCCCAGAGAAGGAAATGTAGGAAGGGTCTGCCCATTCCAAAAGCCCCATATTTCCTCAAGTGCTGCCCCTTCCATAACATTTCCTATCCCTTCCTACCCAAAACACATGTTTTGACCACATACAGAAAGCTTTGTTTCATGATAAGATAGAATGAAAGGAAAAGAGATAGCTGCCTGCAAACATCTAACTAGGGCATCGAGTCCATCATCAGTAAATTTGCTGACGACACCAAGCTGGGCGCAGGAGTTGATCTGCTGGAGGGTAGAGAGGCTCTGCAGAGGGACCTCGACAGGCTGGGCAGATGGGCAGAGTCCAACGGCATGAGATTGAACACATCCAAGTGCCGGGTTCTGCACATTGGCCACAGCAACCCCATGCAGAGCTACAGGCTGGGGTCAGAGTGGCTGGAGAGCAGTCAGGCTGAGAGGGACCTGGGGGTGCTGGTCGACGGTAGACTGAACATGAGCCTGCAGTGTGCCCAGGCAGCTAAGAGGGCCAATGGCATCCTGGCCTGCATCAGGAACAGTGTGGCCAGCAGGAGCAGGGAGGTCATTCTGCCCCTGTACACTGCACTGGTTAGGCCGCACCTCGAGTACTGTGTCCAGTTCTGGGCCCCTCAGTTTAGGAAGGAGGTTGACTTGCTGGAACGAGTCCAGAGAAGAGCAACAAAGTTGGTGAGGGGTTTGGAACATAAGCCCTACGAGGAGAGGCTGAGGGAGCTGGGGTTGCTTAGCCTGGAGAAGAGGAGGCTCAGGGGTGACCTTATTACTCTCTACAACTACCTGAAGGGAGGTTGTAGACAGACGGATGTTGGTCTCTTCTCCCAGGCAAGCAGTACCAGAACAAGAGGACACAGTCTCAGGCTGCGCCAGGGGAGATACAGGCTGGATGTTAGAAAAAAGTTCTATACGGAGAGAGTGATTGCACATTGGGGTGGGCTGCCTGGGGAGGTGGTGGAGTCGCCATCACTGGAGGTTTTTAGGAGAAGACTTGACGGGGTACTTGGTGCTGTGGGTTAGTTGCTTGGGCGGAGTTGGATTGGTTGATGGGTTGGACGCGATGATCTTGAAGGTCTCTTCCAACCTGGTTTATTCTATGTATTCTATGTATTCTATGTATTCTAAAAACACCCACAAGAAGGTTTGCTGCATTTCACAACACGCTATTAGCATTAGTTACAAAGGCAAGAATAAATTAAGGGCAAACTATTCTGAGTAACTGAGTATCTCATGGAATGTGAACTTCAACATATTTAGTCTAAGGTAAGATGGATGTTTTTAACAGCAAGCCTGATTGCCTACGGAACAATTTATCAAAGACTCTTACAGATCCTTTATCACTTGAGGTCTATAAAGGAAGACTGGAGAGTCTTCTCAAAGTAGTGCACTAGCCAAGCATAGAATACATAGAATACATAGAACAAACCAGGTTGGAAGACACCTTCAAGATCATCGCGTCCAACCCATCAACCAATCTAACACCACCTAAACAACTAACCCATGGCACCAAGCACCCCATCAAGTCTCCTCCTGAAAACCTCCAATGATGGCGACTCCACCACCTCCCCAGGCAGCCCAATGTCAGTCGTCCTATCTGTTTCCAAGTCTATGAATCCATCAGGTGGAATACGCCAAGCTGGATCCAGTGCCATTGAAGATTTACACCAATAGACACTCTCTCCCAGAAAGTGAGTGTAGTATATTCAAGTCCACGATGCTGTTAAGATGTGCGGAAAGGCTCTTTTTGACACCTGTGAGTTTCAGATGGCATCTTTAGAGGGTGGGTGCAGTGCAGACAGTATGCAGTGACCATGGGTCTAGCAAGTATTAGGTAACACTGCCCTCAGACGGTCAAGATGAAGCAGGTAAATACTTCCTAATTCTTAAAATCACCCTTAAGGCTGGTCTTAACAACTGGCTAAATACACTTCAAATAAGTGTATTTACTGTAAATACACTGTAAATAAGTGTCTCCATCATACTGGGCTGTTGAGGAAAATACAGCCACCAGTAACCCAGAGTTACCGAGTTAGGTTTCTAGCATTTCTAGAAAAAATGCAGACTTGCAACAAGTGTCAAGGTGAGAGACAGGTGGCCCCTATCACTCTTTCAGCTTCTTACCATCTAGCAAGGAGAACAATATATAATACAGAATCAGACCTTCATCTGAAAAGGAAGTACAGGAAGGAAATTGAAAGGAAAAAATCTGCTCCACGTAACACCTTTGTACCATAGAAAATTTTGACTATAAAGTTAACATTAGAGAATTTAAATGGGCACTGCAAAGTCATCCCTTAGTTGAGAAAATATAGCATTAATATCAGATATTGAATATAATTGCATTTTTACAACATCTTCACACTCTCCACAGTGTGATACTGTGGATGCTGGCACACGATATTCCACAGCTCAGCAATAATGTGGGGCACTGTGGAAGCAGTGAAAACAGACAGGTCTACAGGAGCAGACTTAGGCCCCTACTGCAAATTGGGTATTTACAGGTTTTCTGCATAATCCATGTTGCCATGCCACCCCAAAACAGTGATGCAATCCCTCAGAGGCACAGTTGTTTCTTACCAAGTGTCCTGGCAACCACAGGCTCAGGGTCAGGCTCTTGCAAACACCCTAGGGACACTGCCCACTGTCTCGCCTGAAGGTCTCTGCCATAAGTACCAGGTTGGACCATTGTCACTTGCAGCCATGTACAGAATGCTCTTAATGTCTGGACCAGTTTGGACAGGTCCCAGACCCATTGCTTGAACTAATTCTCACTTCATCTGGTGAAAGGCTGCTTGTTGTTCAGGTCCCCACTGGAATCTGTTCCTCTTTCGAGTCACATCATACAGAGTTTTCACAATCTGACTGTATCCAGGGATGTGCAGTCTCCAAAATCCCACTATCCCCAAGAAACGTAGAGTTTCTTGCTTGTTCGTGGGATTTGCCATGGTGGAGACTCTGTTTACCACATCCACTGGAATGTGTTGGCGTTCATCCTGCCACTGCACTCCCAGAAACTGGATCTCTCTGGCAGGTCCTTTCACCTTGTCTCACTTGATGGCAAAACCTGCATTCAGAAGAATGTCCATGATTTTGTTACCTTTCTCGAAGACTTCTTCTGCATTTTTACCTCAGACGATGATATCATCGATGAACTGGATGTGTTCTGGAGCACCACCTTTCCCCAGAGCATCATGGATCACTGCATGACAGATACTTGAGCTGTGGATCCAGCCCACTGGCAACCTGTTAAAAGTGTACTGGATTCCCCTCCAGATGAATGCAAACTGAGGCCTGCATTTCTCCACTATAGGAACAGAGAAGAAAGCATTAGCAATGTCTGTGGTAACATACCATTTGGCCTCTTTGGATTCCAGCTCATACTGGAGTTCCATCATGTCTGGTACTGCTGCTCTCATAGGTGGAGTTGTTACTTCATTCAGGGCTCAGAAGTCGACTGTCAGACACCAGTCTCCATTCTGCTTTCGCACAGGCCACACTGGACTGTTGAAAGGTGAATGAGTTTTGCTGATGACTTTCTGACTCTCCAACTGACGAATCACATTCTGAATGGGCAACTGTAATGGGTTGGGGCAGATCCCCTCCCCACCACAGGCAGAAATAACGACTCAGACAAACGGATTGCAAAAGTGATGAAAGTTTAAATAGAAAGCAGTGAATGTTACAGAAAACCCAAAGCGCAGTGACAAAGAAAGATCCCATCCCCACCTGAGGGTGTATGCAAAACCCCCAGGGCTCCTCCTTCCCCCTCCCTCTGCTGGGCTAGTCTCAGCTGGCCAGGCCTGAGACTGCCCATCCCCCTGTGGCCTTGGGCCCAATCAGGCCCATGGCCGGGAGATCTCTCCCCCAGTTACCAAGTCTCGGAGAGGGAAGGAAAGAGCCCTGGGGGTTTTGCATACACCCTCAGGTGGGGATGGGATCTTTCTTTGTCACTGCGCTTTGGGTTTTCTGTAACATTCACTGCTTTCTATTTAAACTTTCATCACTTTTGCAATCCGTTTGTCTGAGTCGTTATTTCTGCCTGTGGTGGGGAGGGGATCTGCCCCAACCCATTACATTTATTGGCTGCCCAACGTGGCACTTGCTGACAAATTAGTTTGATTTATTGCTTGCTTAAGTCGAACGAGCAAACATGAAGGTGTTTTGGCTTTTTGAGCGTCTGTTCTTCTCGGTCTTTGGTGTATTGATCTACAAGTATTGCCTGGGTATGATTATCGATAAGATAGGTAAATATATAATGCAAAAATTATATTTGTGGTTTAAGTACAAGATTCGGCTTCTGTATGATCAGTGCCTGGAATTCTTTTATGTTAAAAAGTACAGGAATGTTACATCTAGCACACTCCCTATTGAGATAAAAGAGTTTAAGATTCCGCTCGGTGAAAGGGTAATTTTAAGTGATGGCTGGGATCCAAAGCTGATTTTCTTGATGTGTGTAGTCCTGCTGATGATGATAATTAATGTGTATTTGTTGGTAGCACTGTACCGGGAGAAAAAAGTGTCCAAGGCATGTTTTGTTATAAAACGGAGGGTTAAGAGACGAAAACGCCACCCTAGCTCTGTTTCAGGAACATCCAGTGAGGATGATAATGGAGAATCTGTGTCAGTTAAAGATAAAGCTAAAAAGTCAATCAGCAAGGCAGCTCTGAATAGCAATGGTGATGATTCTGGCAAGCAGCCAGGGGCTACAGTAGCCCCAAACATGGCGGCTCCTGTGTCCCAGGCAGCCACCATTAACGAGGCAAAGTCATTTCCTCCTTCTTCCATGGCAGGAGCGGAAGCGTCCTCCAAAGCAACTAATCTGTCTCAAAGCTTATCAGCTTCTGATAATAAGGCAGCTGGAAACCCAAACACAGCTCCAGTAAAGCAAGTAGCAGTTTTAACAACAAGGAAGGGTAAGACTAAAGCTGATTCAGGAGCTGACGGGGATGCACAGCAAGGTTCTTCTGCTGGGGAGGAAGAGAAAATCTGTCTTAAAAATATGGCTGAGTTATTGAGATCATCAGAGGATCGAGATGCATCTCTTGGTAGGACAGCAGCTAGTGGTGGTGCCTCTCAGCTTAAAGGGATCCTTGAGAGAGTGACAGAAAGGTTGTTTGGACCACAAGTTGAGGAACAGGAGGCAGAGGAGCAAGAACAAGATGACATAACCGACTGCTCTTCACCACGTGAGGAGCTTAGAAATGTGAGAAAAGACTATCTCAGAGCAGATAAGGAGCCAGTTCTCGCTTGGCTTGGTAGATGCTATGATACAGGTGCTCCAGCTCTAATGGTTGGAGACAAGTCAGCAGCCCAGCTAGGAACTCTCTCGAAGGATAATGGAATAGATAGACATCTAGGCAAGGCTCTCGGTAAGGTTAATCTGTGGATACGCCTTCTGATGGCGGTTCTCATGAGATACCCTTCCCGAGATGATCTTCCATGGAATCCTAAGCCCTGGACTACCATAGATGAGGGAATTAAGCGTCTGAGAGAATTTGCTGTTAGAGAGGTACTCTATGGTGAACATGAATCTCTGAATCCTGATGATGTTCCTGTAGGAAATGGTCTTACTAAAAAGCTCATCAAGCTTGCTCCTTCCAATTATGCAAACATTCTGGCAAGCAGAATTGTAGCAAGAAATTATGGTGGAGCTCCTCTTACGGTTGGCCAATTCACTGATCAATTGAGACAATTGGATGATAGCATGACACGTGTTTCTTTGGTTTCAGCCATTGAAACTCTGTCTGGAAAACTGGAGAATTGCATGAAAGAGCTGAAGGATGAATTTAAAAACACCATCTCCCAATTGGCACAAAGAGATGATTCCAATTCTTCCTCCAGGTGGGTACAGGTTTCATCTGTGAGGAATAGACATCCTCCAAGGAGGTCATTCCAAAACAGATCAAACCAAAACAGACCACCAAGGCAGTCACGTAGGACTATTTGGATTACCCTGCGTGATCAGTTTGGTGAGAACATGAACAGGTGGGATGGTCAACCAACTTCTAATCTTTTCAGGAGACTGAGAGAACTGCAAAGTGGCAGAACCCGAGGTAGCAATACCAGAAGGGTAGCTGTTACTTCTACAGTTCCCCAGGACAACTCTAGTAGCTCCAACAGTGGCTCCAGTTCTAACACTGCACAGTGTGCTCGTTGCACCTGTGGACATGTTCCCCATAACTAGGGGTGCCCTGCCTCCCGCCAGGGGGAGGAGAGGGGTAATACAGATAACAGAATCTATTGGGATGTGTACATCCAGTGGCCTGGCACTTCACACTTTCAGAAGTACAGGGCCTTGGTTGACACAGGAGCTCAGTGCACCATATTGCCATCAAATTATCAGGGATCAGAGTCCATAACTATTCTGGGAGTCACTGGTGGATCTCAAGAGTTAAGTAAAGTGGAGGTTAATATAAGCTTAACTGGTAAACAATGGAAAAAGCATACAGTTGTGACCGGACCTGATGCACCTTGTATTTTGGGAATTGATTTTCTGAGAGAAGGGCGTTTCAAGGACCCTAAAGGTTACAAATGGGCTTTTGGAGTAGCTTCTGTAGAAATTGATGGACAAAAGCTGAAGCTGTCTGCTAGACCTGAACTCTCTGATGAATCTGCAGTTGTGGGACAACACAAGATTCAGGACATTAAGTTGCCGGTTGCTTCTCGGACTGTGCATCACAGACAATACAGAACCAACCGTGACTCTTTGTTGCCCATTCAGAATCTGATTCGTCAGTTGGAGAGTCAGAAAGTCATCAGCAAAACTCATTCACCTTTCAACAGTCCAGTGTGGCCTGTGCGAAAGCCGAATGGAGACTGGCGTCTGACAGTGGACTACCGAGCCCTGAATGAAGTAACTCCGCCTATGAGTGCAGCAGTACCAGACATGATGGAACTCCAGTATGAGCTGGAATCCAAAGAGGCCAAATGGTATGCTACCATAGACATTGCTAATGCTTTCTTCTCTATTCCCATAGCAGAGGAATGCAGGCCTCAGTTTGCTTTCACCTGGAGAGGAATCCAGTACACTTTCAACAGACTGCCAATGGGCTGGATCCACAGCTCCAGCATCTGTCATGCAGTAATCCATGATGCTCTGGAGGAAGGTGGTGCTCCAGAACACATCCAGTTCATCGATGATATCATCGTCTGGGGTAAAACTGCTGAGGAAGTCTTCGAGAAAGGTAACAAAATCATGGACATTCTCCTGAATGCAGGTTTTGCCATCAAGAGAGACAAAGTGAAAGGTCCTACCACAGAGATCCAGTTTCTGGGAGTGCAGTGGCAGGATGGACGCCGACACATTCCAGTGGATGTGGTAAATAGAGTCTCTACCATGGCAAATCCCACGAACAAGCAAGAAACTCTACGTTTCTTGGGGATAGTGGGATTTTGGAGACTACACATTCCTGGATACAGTCAGATTGTGAAACCTCTGTATGATGTGACTCGAAAGAGGAACAGTTTCCACTGGGGACCTGAACAACAAGCAGCCTTTGACCAGATAAAGCAAGAAGTAGTCCAAGCAGTGGGTCTGGGACCTGTGCGAGATGGTCCAGACATTAAGAACATTTTGTACACGGCTGCAGGTGACAATGGTCCAACCTGGTGCTTGTGGCAAAAAGCTCCAGGTGAGACACGTGGACGACCTCTTGGTTTCTGGAGTCGAGGTTACAGAGGTTCAGAGGCTAATTATACTCCAACAGAGAAAGAGATTCTAGCTGCCTATGAAGGAGTGAAAGCAGCTTCTGAAGTAATTGGAACTGAGTCACAACTTCTCTTAGCTCCCAGATTGCCAGTTTTGAATTGGATGTTCAAAGGCAAAGGTTCCACACCACATCATGCCACAGATTCCACCTGGTCTAAGTGGATGGCCCTGATAACACAGAGAGCTCGAATGGGAAATCTTGAAAGACCTGGTCTGGTGGAGGTGATCTCAAGTTGGCCTGAAGATACCAACTGTGCTAAACCTCCAGAGGAGAGAGTAACTCGTGCTGAGGAAGCTCCTCCTTACAATGACCTTTCTGATGATGAAAAGAAATATGCTTTGTTAACAGACGGTTCCTGTCGTCTCGTCGGGAACAAGCGAAGGTGGAAGTCTGCCGTGTGGAGTCCAACACGCCGAGTTGCAGAGGCGAAGGATGGAGAAGGAGAATCCAGTCAGTTTGCAGAGGTAAAAGCTGTCCAGCTAGCTCTCGACGTGGCTGAACGTGAGAGATGGCCAAAGCTTTATCTCTACACCGACTCATGGATGGTAGCCAATGCTCTATGGGGTTGGCTAAAGAACTGGAAGAAGAATGGCTGGCAGAGGAAAGGAAAACCCATCTGGGCAGCTAAACTGTGGCAAGACATTGCCGATCGAATCGAGAGAATTCCAGTGAAAGTGAGACACATTGATGCTCACATTCCCAAGAGCAAAGCTACTGAGGAACAGCAGCACAACCATCAGGCAGATCTAGCTGCAAGAGTTTCTCAAGTAGACAAGGACTCTGAACTTGATCTCGACTGGAAACACCGAGGTGAGATATTCTTAGCTCGGTGGGCTCACGATTCGTCAGGACATCAAGGCAGAGATGCAACATACCAATGGGCTCGTGACAGATCCATAGACATTTCCATGGATGCCATCACACAAGTCATCCATGACTGTGACATTTGTGCTGCTATTAAGCAGGCAAAGAGAATTAAGCCCTTGTGGTATGGTGACAGATGGTCCAAGTACAGGTATGGTGAAGCTTGGCAGATTGACTACATCACTCTACCACGTTCTCGTTCTGGTAAGCAGTACGTGCTTACTATGGTAGAGGCAAACACTGGATGGCTGGAAACTTACGCAGTCCCACATGCAACTGCACGCAACACCATTCTCGGTCTGGAGAGACAGATCCTGTGGAGACACGGAACTCCAGAGAGGATTGAGTCAGACAACGGAACTCACTTCAAGAACAACCTTGTAAAGAGCTGGGCAAAAGAGCACGGTATTGAGTGGATTTTCCATATTCCTTACTATGCACCAGCTGCAGGAAAGATTGAACGCTACAACGGTTTGTTGAAGACCACTCTCAAAGCCATGGGAGGTGGATCTTTGAAAAACTGGGAGAAACATTTAGCACAAGCAACCTGGCTGGTGAACAGTAGAGGTTCAGTGAACCGAGCTGGACCTGCACATTCTGATCTGCTACAGAAAGTAGAAGGTGATAGAGTTCCTGTTGTTAGGGAAAAGAATCTGTTAGGTAAAACTGTTTGGGTATTTTCGCCCTCAGGAGAGGCTAAACCTGTCCGAGGGGTGGTTTCAGCAGAAGGTCCGGGTCACACTTATTGGGTAATGCAAGAGAATGGTGAAATTCAGTGTATTCCACAAAGAGATTTAACTTTAGCTGAGAGAGTTTAATTTCAGAATGTTGTACAGCTACAGCGCGTCCAAAGGAAAGAGTCCCTGAGGAATCTACGGTGCACGAACCCTGAGAACCCTGAGAGCCCTGAGTCAACTGAGAGTCCCTGAGTCCCTGTTTCCCTTTTTCTTCGCTTCGTCTGCGGAGAGACAAACTGTTTTCCATTTTCTTGATTTTGGATTTTCTTGGACTTCTGAATCATCTACATCTGAGTATAGCCGGAATGGACGATGAACTTAACTTACGAACTGTAAATATTGTTCTGGATTGGATGGACAGTACGAACAGCCAATGAAATTGTTTAGAAAGGGGTGGACTGTGGTCGTTTGAGGCTGTGCCTTTAAGAACAAACACTGCTGGAACACACTGGCTAATGTTTTTGGTACTGGAACCAAAACATTCTGATATTCTAAACGAATTTCATTGGTTGATAAACAAAAATTCAGCTTTAGATTGTGAAGCGGTTGGAAATTTTTTTTCCTCAGTTCAGTTCGGTTTGGGAGTTGGGGGAGTTGGGTGTTTCAGCCTGTTCTCCCTGCCTGCTTCTTCTGCGAACTGCTGGACTTGGCCTTCAGATAAGCAAACACTAATCCTGCATGGGCTTTTGAAGCTTGCTAACAACTCTTTTCCTTAGTAACTTGCCTTTCTCTCTCTCTAACCCCTTTTTGGGGAAAAAGGGAGGTAAGGGGGGGAGAGAGGGGGTTCCAAAGAGGGGATCCCTCCCTGAGGGAGGGATTTTTGTTGTGTTATTTGTTTTTGCTGTGTATTTCTGTGTATATATTGTAAATACCTGTATATATTGTGTTATATATAACCTGCTTTCCATATATGCTTGTAAATATATAGCTTTTGCTCTTCGACTGAGTTGGCTGTGGTTTCTTACTCTGTGGAGGAGGGAGAGCTAAGCCCTCTCTCAACCTACCACAGCAACAAAGAGTCACGGTTGGTTCTGTATTGTCTGTGATGCACAGTCTGAGAAGCATCTGGCAGTTTCACATCCTCTATCTCCCACAACTGCAGATTCATCTGAAAGTTTAGGCTAACAGACCACCTCAATTTTCCTCTGTCAGTTTCCACAGTTGCTATTTGAAAAGCCCATTTGTAACCCTTAGGGTCTTTCAAAATGCCTTTCTCTTAGAAAATCAATTCCCAAAATACAAAGTGCATCTGGTCCTGGTACAATAGTGTGTTTCTTCCACTCCTTCTCAGTTAAACTAATGTCAACCTGCATCTTAGTCAACTCTTGAGATCCACCAGTGATTCCCAAAATAGTTATAGACTCTGACCATTGATACTTTGATGGTATTATGGTGCACTGAGCTAACAGCTCATCTCCATTCACTGGCTTTCTGCCAGCGCTGCCATGGTTTGTCCCTGCCTGTGTCACTGGGGGTTTATTCTGCTGTTGTGGAGTATGCAGCAGAGGTACCCATATCGCCTCTTTAGTCCATATTTCTGGATCAGTGGGAGATGGGGGATCTGGAGCTTCTCTTTCCCTTTCTAAAGGCGTAGTGGCTATGCACTTTTTCACATGCTGCTTCTGTCTTCTCCCCACTCCCCCACTATGATCCGTACCTGCTTCTTTGTTAAGTCTTAGCTCCCTACCACTGCCTGCGGAAAAGGTGCCAATTAATTGTAATGTGGTGGGCTGAAAATTCACCCCAACATTAAATTTGCCAGACTTGTCCAGTTGGAAGCTAGTGAAGCTGCAATTAGTATCATAGTATCATAGTATCAGTCAGGGTTGGAAGGGACCACAAGGATCATCTAGTTCCAACCTCCCTGCCATGGGCAGGGACACCCCACACTAGATCAGACTGGCCAGAGTCTCATCCAGCCTGGGCTTAAATACCTCCAGGGACAGCACCCCAACCACCTCCCTGGACATCCCATTCCAGGGCTCCACCACTTTCACGGTGAAGAACTTCCTCCTCACGTCCAGCCTGAATCTCCCCACCTCCAGCTTCATTCCATTCCCCCTAGTCCTATCACTACCTGAGATCCTGAGAAGTCCCTCCCCAGCCTTCTTGTAGGCCTCCTTCAGATACTGGAAGGCCACAATAAGGTCACCTTGGAGCCTTCTCTTCTCCAGACTGAATAGCCCCAACTCTTTCAGTCTGTCCTCATAGGAGAGGTGCTCCAGCCCTCTGATCATCCTCATGGCCCTTCTCTGGACACGTTCCAGCACGTCCATATCCCTCTTGTAATAGGGGCTCCAGAACTGGAAGAATTGAAGAACCTCTCCATAGCAGGCAAAGCCACAAAGCTGCCAAGCCCAGAGCTGCAGGGACAAGAGCTGCTCAAAGCCCAAGTACCGAAGATACCCCAGATCACAGCCCACCCAGACAGCCACATCATCTGCCTGCCTACAGCATGCCAGGGAAGCATTCTTCACAGAGCAGCCTCTCCCTGCAGAGCAGTGCCCATGTGCAGAGGCCACCACCAGCCAGCATGAATTCAAATGTGCCACATATTCTTGGGATGATAAGCAGAGTAACTAAATATACTGGACTGAAGCAATTTGCAGTGAGTAACCCAGGAAAGCTGATTGTTAGAGGCACCTGTTAAAAGGTTCTGTTGCCCCAGCTGCTCTATTGGGTGAGTTCTAGGGTTCCTCTAGAGCTGGCCTGCAGCACCCAGATCTGGCTTCTCCCCAGACCTACCTACCTCGGGGTCTTGCTCTCTGCCCCATGCTGGCGTAACCCTGCCTGCCATAAACTGTGGCTATTGTCTGCCAACAGTGTGGCTTCTCCTGTGCTGCTCAGACAGCGCTGCTCCACCAGATTTGTCTCACAGAAGCCACATCTAAGGACACTTGAACTTTGGCCCGTCCCTTTTCCTTTGGATTTGTGCCACATGATCCACAAATTGGATTATAAAGCTTGCAGTTCCAGGGACCATCTCCAAATTCCTACTCCTTCCTTGTGAGTAAAATCTGACTCTGGCTTTCCCTAGGGTCCTGGCTTGCCTCTGATTTCATAAGTGGGATAAAAATATTTTGTGGCTTAGCCTTTTCCATTTTCTGAATTGTGCAAATTGTACCAAAGTTGTCCATAAGCATCCTGGTAGAATTCGCAACCGAACAGAACCAGTGAATAAAATGTAACCAGTGTGTACATAATTTTGGGGCAGGGTTTGGGGGAAAATAAAGATAACTGTATTTTTACAATTCCTGCCTCATTAATTTAACCCCACCCAAAGCAAGGACACTTTTCTGTATAGATTATAGAATGGGTTGGGTTTGGAGGGACTATTAAAGATTATCTAGTTCCATCCCCCTCCCTGCCATTGGCAGGGACAGCTTCCACAGGCACCTTACAAGGTATCAGGTTGCTAGTTCCCAGCACCTTACACTAGGTCAGGTTGCTCAAAGCCCCATCCATCCTGGCCTTGAACAATTCCAGGGCGGAGGCATCCACAAATTCTCTAGGCAATCTGTTCCAGTGTCTCATTTCCATTATCACCTATTGTATGTTGATCTGTCATTGGGAGATTAAACCAGCTTGTGTCAACAGCCACCTGACAGGTGTTACAAAGGAGTGACTGCAAGAAAGGTGCTGTGAAGGATAGCAACTGGTCATTTTCAGAAGACCTCTTTTCTGCTGCAATGGTGGATCTAGGCATATGGCAAGAAATATAAAGGACAAGCAGACTTCTCATTAAAAAAGACAAAATTGTTTATTAAAGAAGTAAGTCTTGTTAATTCCAGCTGACTTCCTTTGTGACCTCTGTCGACTCTTTGGAATAAAAAGTTCAAAATTGAAGCATTCAAATGCAGATTTAAGGTAGAAATGCATGTGCCAGTGTTTGAAAATTATAGACTCAGTAAATCCATTCTCCAGCTTCTCTGTGAAACAGAGATAATGGTCTCTCTCCCACAGAAGGATTATGGCAAGGAAACTGTATATTATGTTAAAATGCACTTGAAACCCTGGACAATTAAGAAAACAATTGCCCCTTGCAGAAACTCAGCCCCTCTCCTTAGGTTTGCTTAGGAAGCTCTGTTTTATCTCACATAGACATATTTAGGCTATCACCTCTACCAGCTGCCATTTTGCTACTGTTGTTTTTTCTAACCCCCTAACCACATTGGCCAGGCTGCTGTGATGCTAGGCTGGTATACCAGAGGGAGATAAGTAGTTTAACAGGAACAGCAAACACAAGAGCCAGGTGCCAGGCATGGGTCTATAAAGCAGACAGCATGATCACAATAGATCCTCTAAGTACACCTGAGGGCAGCATATTTAGCTAAGATATCTCAGGTATTATTGTAAGCAGTGTAATACCAATGCCAAAATGCAGTTTTATGAAGCTTTCTGTACTGACCACATGTTGATTTTTGTTAGGTCCCCAGATACCATTTTAATGTGATTATGAAATGCAAAGCTTTACTGTTGCTGGTTCCTGCCCCACAACCCTGATTCGGTGACACTCCTGCAAACCCAGAGACACCACTAATACTAACACCATTTCACCAGATTGATGGTCATGAAGACCAAAGAAGGTCTGTATAAATGCTTCTTAAAAAATATATTGTTCACAAAATTGAGAATAATTACACCAGCTCCACTGTACTTATTCCAGATCTAACAAAGGCCAGATCAGTACCTAGAACTGCTCTCTTTCAGACTCATCCAGCTCTATTCAGAAAGCTATTATCCAACACGTTAATATTTATTCTTAAATTTTCTTACACTGCAGAGAAATTGGACTGCTTCCTCACTTTTCCTATCTCTTATAAGTTGACAGCCTGCAATATGGCTTTGTATAGATAGAACAAGCATTGTATAGGCAGTAAATTATTCTGAAGCAAACGTTGAAATGTGGAAGGCTAGTGAAATGCATCACAATTTACCTTGTAAACTAGCTGAAGTTCTTTAGCGTAACTTGTGACACAGTTTGCATTTGGTTGAACCATGATCAAAATGTGGTTCAACACCCTGCAGTCTGAGACACAGAAAGGAGAAACCTAACTCTGAAATCTTGAAATGCAAACAGCATCTGTGGGGGAGGAACTGTGTTTTCCAGCATACCCACGCATTTCTGTGATTTTATCCTTCTACTCTATGCTAGTAAGGCTGTTTCTTTTCCTTACTCAGTCAGCTACAATATAACAATGAAGCCTGGACACATGGGAAGGAAAATGTCTTGCGTTTTGAAGAGGGATCAGCTGGCAGTAAAAATAAATAAATAAATAAATTTAAATCCTGATCTACATTTATTGAACAAGCCTATTTAAAGCTAACTTTTGGGATTACTGCTTTTGGCAGTTTCCAAAGAGAGACTCTCTACTTCAAAAGACACAAGCTCTCCTGCCTCCAAGTACTGTGCCACCTGCTCTCACTGGTTTGCAACACGTCAGCATATCAATGAGTATCACAATATATATGAAAACAAAGGAACAAAATACATGCAGGGCTTCAGTGGTGATGCAGAGAGATGGAAAATATCTTGTATGATATATCATTTCACCAGTATTTGGGAGTTTCAGAATGTTGGATCTAATACTACTACAGTCACAGTGTTTACTGTTTCTGTTGCATATCTCACTCCTTTTAACCATGACAATTGTTTTAGGAGATTGTGGTAGGTTGAGAGGCCAATTCTCCCACCACAAGCAAAAGAAAGACTCAGACAAATGGGTTGCAAAAATGGTGGAAAGTTTAAATGGAAAAAAAAAAAAAAAAAAAAAAGAAAGTTTTACAGAGAGCCACAAGCACCATGACAAAAGAGAGATCCCAAAACATACCCAAAAGCATCCCACCCCCACCTGGGAGTACACCCAAAACCCCCAGGGCTCTTTCTCTCCCCCCTCCCGCAGCCTTGGCCCAAGAGAGGCCACGAGGCAGTTTACCCCATTTACCAGGTAGCGGTGAGGGAAGAAAGAGGCAGAGAGGACCCCCTACTGATATTTTATAGGGGAGCAGGGCATTATGGGATGAAATACCTGGCTTCCTGTGCCCACCCACTGGGCTGGACCCCTTTTGGGACATGCCTGAACCACCACAGAGGTACACCTAGCTACACCAGGGACAGAGGTCTCCAGCTCTGACATGGCAAGTAGCTGGTAAGAAAACCTGTAGTAAGCAAGAGTCCTCTCCATACAAATTCACACTTGGAAATGCTGTCACAAGTATCAAAAGTACTCTTGAAAGACAGCACGTATTATTTTAACATTTTGTCTCCATCTCTTTCTCTTCTTGTATTTAGCAGCAGTGAAGTTATGATGTCTGCAGGAAGGAGACTTTTTACCTTTTTTTTTTTTTAACTTTTATTTATTTATTTAGGAGAGGTAGACCTCTTGCTAGCTCCTAAGACTACCCTGTTGATTGAAACTCATTTTGTTTATTTAAGGCCATTGCGGCCTGGGCTGTCTCATTATGCAGTTTCTTATCTAGCCACTATTAATTGATGCTGTTCTGTTGTGCTGGGCCTGATGTTGTACATCTTTCAAATAAAATTAAAATTCGATAGGGGATGTTTAGAAGGGATTCAAATAATGCACTCATTCTGATTATACCATTTCCATCATTGTAAATGGCCTCTCTTTGGAAAACCAGGACCATTATCTGCTCTAAGGAGCATTACTTTTCTAACAGACACTTCTTAGATACTACAGACTGTTACAGAGGCTTTGTGAGCCTGCTGGGATAAGGCAGTGCAAAACTGAGAGGCAGAAATAACTGTTCCTAAGGATTACTGTGGAGGTGCCTCTCTTCACTTCATGAATGCTTCAGAAGGCAGGTAGAAAATAAATACATGGATGTTCCAGCTCCATCCATACATATCTGATTTTTTTTCAAAATACAGTGTTTTGAAAAGTTTTGTGTCAAGTCCCAAATCTTCCATGTGCTTACCTCAAACCTTCTATTGTGCATCTGCTGTTTATGAGCATATGGCCCAAGGCCAAGGCTGACTCCTGTCCTGAAGATGTCTAGCACAGGTACAGAGCTAGTGTTAGACTCCAAGAGAAGCTTACACTGTTGGTCTGAGAAGAAGGTGGTTTGCAAGACAGCATCTTTGAGACCTCTGCACCAGTTTTCATCTCTCTGAATTTAGGAACTGCTTTCACCCATTCAAAAGACAGAACAAGCTTAACTTTGCTATGTCTTGTGCTGCCAGACAGCAGATGCTGAAGAGATGAAGCAAAATGCCAGGATAAAGTAGAGGTTTCTCCAGCCTACTCCTGGGCTTTCCTCTGTGTCAGGAACACCCTTTACCATGTGGTAAACTTACTAAAGGAGCAAAGGCAGCTGTAGTTTCATTGCTAGCACTGCCTTGTAGGTGGTCTAGGCCTTGAAACACTGTCAAACTGCTGTACAGACCTACCCCAAAAACTCCTGCAGAGACGACATCTGCATCCTTCCCAGCCAGTATCAGCCTGCAGGTACTCATTCCAAGGAAACCTTGGTGTGCTTGCACATGTCATTTTTTTAAGCCATCTTCCTGAGCTAGATTTGAAAGATCCCATGTGATATAAACAGCTTTTCTTTTTGTCATTGCCTGTAAAACCCTTATGTATAAACTGAGCCTGATCAGGGATACCTTTTCCTAAGCAAAATTTCCAGGGGGTCACACTCTTCATACCAAACCCAGTGCAAAAGCTCTTCCTTCCACATCCACTTTTTTTTCCAGAGTTCTAAAATAAAGAGAACAACTTTACCTGTCCAAGACAGCTAACAACAAATCTATGCCAACTAAAGTAAAATTCTCCTTTATCCTGAATGTGGACTGAAGAAAAAATGGCATGAGATGCATTAAATATTCAGATACTGAAATATCCAAGGGAATGGTTTGTGTCCTGTTTTACAATATGTTTTAAACCATTTAACAGAACATAGATCTTAACACAAAATGTCTCTGTGCTTTGGCAGTATTGTTATTTAGTGTAATCAGTTTAGATTCACTTTCACATAAAACAGGTTCATACAGAATGGAAAGTAGTGAGGACGGGGTGCATTTTATGTAAGTGGCATCATGTAAGTATCTTTGGTGTGAGCCTCAAAATGTCAATACCATCTTTCTGGAACATGTAGAGGGAGGACTCAAAGATTTGTCTTGGGTTTAAGGAGAGGCATTTGTGCCTGTAGTAGAGGAATCCACATTCAGCCTCAGAGCCACAACAGGATTTCAGGAGGAAAGCTCTGCAAACCTTCTTGTGCATAGAAGCCCACCTGGGGCTTTCTTATCCCAAGGTCACTATTGTTTCCATTATCACCAAATAATAGGATGTATGACTCTATGCAGGAAAGGAGCTGTGGAGACTTCTAGCCAATGCACTTCAGAGTTTTCTGACGGCATCCTCTACAGCCAGCAGGGCTCTTCACTGCAATCCAATGCAATGCATACACCTTTGAAAAACGATGCTTTCAAGCCTGCCCTGTGGTGCAGTAAATTTGAAATAAGGATCAACATTGACTTTAATGGTCTTCAAACCTTTCATGTAATTTCATTAGCTACCCAACACAGATGCAAGCAGAGGGTGATGTCAGACTTTTTCCCTTGCTCTGAAACCTGAGTCAGGCGCCAGAGATAGAAACTAGTTTTATTGCGCTTAATCATATTAAAGTTTCTGGCAGCTGGTGATGGAAAGGTGACTGGCAGGGTAATCTAGAAATACAGAAGGTTCTTGTGAAGATGCAGCACAGCTCAGACTGGGGAAGAGTCTTGGGGATGGCAGGCAGAGCTGTAAATGCCAATCAGATGCATGCAAACACTGTGGTCAGCATAGACATTTTGGCATTTAATATCACTTGGGTCAATGCAAGCACCAGGAAACAGTGTGGTTTCATATCATGGAGCAACTTGTGTTTTCACAATGATCGTGACTCTCAGAACTCCTTCCCTTTTTTATTGCAAAGCCTATCAGCATAAATACCTCATGCAGGTACTATACCGCCTTCACGTGGTCAACCTAACACTTATCTCTGTGTGAAAGTTTTCCTGTTGTATTTGCCTGACATGTTGAGCACCACTGGAAGTCTGAGTTTGTCAGCACCTTATCACAGGCTGCTACCTTTGCCAAGAATGGGAAACGATAGCAGTAACCTTGTGATAGCTGTGGAAACAGCAATGTCATGACCTCCACTGGTCCTTGCAAAACTCAGACCAAATAGATCGAAAAAGAAAAAAAGAAAAAGAAAAAAAAAAAAAAAGGAAAAGGAAAAGGAAAAGGAAAAGGAAAAGGAAAAGGAAAAGGAAAAGGAAAAGGAAAAGGAAAAGGAAAAGGAAAAGGAAAAGGAAAAGGAAAAGGAAAAGGAAAAGGAAAAGGAAAAGGAAAAGGAAAAGGAAAAGGAGGAAAAGGAAAAGGGAAAGGAAAAGGAAAACCAGAACAGCAATCAAAGAGAAACAAGGATGCTGGATAAGTCCATGGCCATTGACTGCTTTAACAAGACTTTTTCAATAAGCTGATAAAATGCAGTTACCTCATCATCTGAATATTGCAGCAGTAAAATCAATGCTGCTGAGGGAGTCTGACAATCAGTTGGGCACTCTCTCAATACTTGTGAAAGTCTGTGTAAAACAATGATTCATGCAGAGATATCATTAAAGTAGCACAACACTAGTCGCCTAATAGTTACTGAGAAAATTAATTCATTCCAGCTATGGAATTCTGATAAAATCTGACCTCTGAATCTTCCTCTTTAGCTGGATAAAAGTTTTCTTCTAGGTGAGAGTTCTTTAGCGATGTCATTGGCATCGAGTAAGAGACACACAAGACCCAGCACACACCTCGTTGATAAGAAGCTAGGATACAGACTTACTCTCTGAATGGGCTTGCTGTCTATTAACGTCATAGCATCAAGGCATGTGAGTACTGCTAGACAACGTGATTTTGGCTTTACCTCAATGTATCCAAATAGTAAATGGGCCTGCAAAGGTGTAGCAAATGAAAATGAGGGTCATATCTACCCAAATCATCAAATCAGCTAATCTAAGTCCATAGTGACTTTGAACTGGTAGAAGAGGAAGGCATCTAGCTGCCTTTCAGCATCCTTGAATGTCTTGTGATTTATGTACACTACAGATGTCAAATGGGTGATTAAATTGCTATGAAAGGTTGTGGAACCTCCATCATTCAAGATTTCTTCAGAGTAGATTGGACTAACACCTGCCAGGAGTAACTCAGGCGTCATTGCTCCTGTTTTCCAGCCAAAAAATGGGCCGCACGTCGTCTTGAGGCCCTCCGGGTATGCAACCCTAAAGATGTCCCTGATACTCATTTCATTATTTTTTGGTTACATAGAAAGTCAGTCTGGGTTTTAGCAGATAATATAGCAAATCAGCATTAATTTAGTCATAGCAATCATACCTAGAACAACAAGGAGTTATCCTGGCATGATGTGACTTCCCTGGAATTATATAAGGGATTAATTTAGTTCAGCATTTGGATAATTAATAATCTATCAGCGTCTTACATTAATGTGCATATTGAGTTATAGTACCATCATTTAAAACAGTGGCATCAGTAATGAGACCATTAACTATAGAGATCATCAAGTCACATTGGATTCATGTTTTCATTATTTCTATCTAAGATTAGTTAATAAATGCCAGATTGATGCTAGCACGGAAAATGTGCATACTTTAATTTTCATAAAGAAGTCATGGAGAATGTTAGTAAACAGACAGGGGTGATTGGTTTGCATCACAGGTCCCACCAGACAGTGGAAAGCTTAAAGGTGTACTCTACTTCAGAAGATGATAAACAGCTGCTGTGAGAATCCTATTTCTGAAATTATTTGAGCTGTAACAAACTCAGAATCATAGAATGATAAAATCATAGAATTGTTTCAGTTAAAAAAGACCTCTAAGACCATCAAGTGCAACTATCGACCTAACATCATCATGGCCATTTAGCCATGTCCCAAAGTGCCATGTCTACATGATTATTGAAGATCTCCAGGGGTGGTGACTCCATTTTCTCCCTGGACAGCCTGTTCCAATGCTTGACAACTTTTTCAGGAAAGAAATTTTTCCTCATATCCAATCTAAACCTTCCCTGGCTCATTTTCTCTGATTCTGTCACTTGATACTAAGGAGAAGAGACCAACCCCCATCTCGCTACAACCTTCTTTCAGGAAGTTGTAGAAAGCAATAAGGTGAAGGGATCTTCAACCTCCTCTTCTCCAGACTAAATTACCCCAGTTCCCTCAGCCACTACTCATAAGACTTGATCTCCAGACCCTTCACAATGCTTCATTTCACCTCACTGGACACACTGCAGAAACTCAATGTCCTTGTAGTGAGAGGCCCAAAACTGATCCCAGTATTGAAGATGAGGTCTCACCAGTGCCAAGTACAGGGGCACAATCACTTCACTGCTTCAGCTGGCCACTCTATTCCTGGTACAGACCAGGATGCTTGCCACTTTGCCATAAGCCTTTAGCACTGCATGGGCTTGTTGTAACCCAGGTGCAGGACCCAGCACTTGACTTTGTTAAACCTCATACAGTTGTCTTTGGCACAACAATCCAGCCCTCTCTGGGCACATCAATCCCCAGATCCCTCTGTAGAGCCTTCCTACCCTCAAGCAGATCAGCACTCCCACCCAATTTGGTGTCATCTACGTACTTACTGACAGTGCACTTAACCCCTCACCCAGACCATTGACAAAGACATTAAACAAGACTTGGGAAACATCAAGTAAAGGTGGGGAACACCATGTAAAGATATTAAACAAGACTGAGCCCTAGGGAACATCACTAGTGACCAACTGCCATCTGGATTTAAGTCAACAGCCACTCTTTGGGACCAAACTTCTTTCTTGAACAGTGTCCAGCATTCCTGGTCATCCTGGTCCTCCAGGAGTGCCTCCTAGGGGACACTGTTGACTAGTTTCTGAGTCAGGCCAAAGTCTGCCCACTGGAATTCCCAGGTGGCACTTGTGCTGATCACCCTGTTTACTTCTCCAGCAACCAGCAGCTCTACTAGTAATTTTGTGATCACTGTGCCCATTACATCACCCATGGGTCCTTCTCTGCTCACAGATAGTAGGTCCAGCAAGGCACCTTTTCTAGTCCTTGAGACTTCCCACAGATTCCTAAAGAGTATTTTATCGGTCTCTTCACCCTGGTTGGGTGGTCCATAGCAGCTTCCCACCACAATATGTGCTTTTTTGGCCTTTTCCCTGGTTCCTACCCATGAACACTCAACCCTGTCATCATCATGTCATGGATTGAATTGAACCTGCTGCTGTTAGTCATACTGTGTTGCAGTTGTGATAGCTTCAAAAACAAAAATGCTAACTGGAGCAAAGTATTGTGGGTCTTGAAGTTCAGACTGCAACACGGGAGGCTTCCTGTTTCAGTTGCTGCTTCTGAGTTCCCGCTTTTTGGGTGAGGGCTCTTTTCTGCAAGCATGGTGGCGGAAAGAGTTGGAGTCAGATAGCAATGGGTTTGGTTTTCTGGGTTATGTTGGGTTTTTTCCTGTGTAATTCACTGTGTTTCTTCTGCAAATAGACTAAGCTAAGGTAATCATGCCTAGTATTATTAGATTAATCAGATTATTAGCTAAGGTGTGCTTATGATAGCTTATGTTACTTATGATATCTTATGTTACATAAGAAATCTTATGATATCCTATGATATCTTACCTCTTCATCTCAGTCCTGGGTTGTGTATGTGTTATGATTATAAATATTTGTTAGGCAGAACAATTAATAAAATTGTTAAGAATTTATTAATAATTTTTAAAATCCCATGGAAAATATTAACAAAACCTATTTAGTGGTTTGAAATATTTGGTTGTGGAACAGATACCTCACCAGCAGGAACATCTAACAATTTTAACCATAATAACAAAACCAAAACAAAACAAAACCACAAAAACACACACAACAAAACCCTCACCAAAAACCAGAAACAACAAACAGTAATTGAAACTGTAAAGAAAAAAAGTAACAATGGCAACATGCAGGCTCTGCCCACAATGGTGGGGGAGCGCTAGAATTCTCTAGGGCAGCCAACCTTTTAACAGATGCTTATAGAAATCAGATTTCCTAGACTATACTCACTGCAAATTGATCTCTAGTCCAGTATATTCAGCCGCCACATTTGTAACCCACAGGGCACGCATGTGGATTCAAACAGAACCAAAATGGCGTCAAACACGTGAAAGCTGAAAGAGTACAGTTTCACTTTCTGTTGGCTTCTGCAGCTTGTTGCTGTGGCACAGACATGAGCAGAGCTTTTATCTCCGAGGGCTTTGCGTGAAAGGGGTTGCTGCCAAGGCAACCTCTCTGCTTCCCCTCACTTCTGTGCTAGGGGGGAGCAGGCAGTTCAGCCCTTGTGCTAAACCATTACAGCCTCAATACAATCAAAACAGTCACTGACATACAGGGCCAGAGTAATTAGACACTGGAATTGACTGCCTAAGGAGGTGGTGGAGTTGCCATCCCTGCAGGGGTTTAAGGGAAGATTGGATCTGGCACTTAGAGACACAGTCTAGTCAATGTTAGAGGTTAGGTCATAGGCTGGTCTTGATGATCTCAGAGGTCCATTCCAGCCTCATTAATTCTTTGATTCTGTGATTTCTCTGATTCTCACTGTATCATAGTTTTTCTGCTGCACAATGGCTTCCAGCTCCTCCTGTTTGATTCCCATTCTGTGTGGCTTTAGCACAGATGCAGTTCAGCTGATCCAAAGGTCTTGCCAGTTTTCTGTAGGGAGAAGCACCAGTTCCTACCTGACTGTTGTCGGGTGCTCCCATGGTTACTACCACCAGTGACCCATACATCTTTACTGCCGTGCGGGTCTCCATTCCCTACCTCCACTAATACAGCAGACTGAAAGACCTTGCTAGCACATCATCCTTCAAATATTATGTGTGCTGCCCCCAGGCTTATTTCTAGCAAGCCCAGTTTTGTACCCTTTCCCCTTGCAATCTAGATAAAATTTCTATGATTTATCCCTTCTAGCT